>NC_133818.1:10677161-11039661 GCF_043250625.1 Sebastes fasciatus | reverse complement strand
GACCGTTGAACTTCTAGCTGGGATGCACATTAAACACCAGCATCCAAGAGCCAGTTAACCATTTATGCAGAGAGGTTAATGGGTGCAGGTTGAAGGATGGATAAGGGATGATGAAGATATGGATGTTGATGATGATTTTTCTGCACAATAAACAAATTAAATCAATATATTACCATGCTTACCACAATTAGTAATAAAAAAATAAGAGGTACGTAGTAATCTTATGTTATTAATGCATCGACTTCTTAAGGGTGAAAGACTTTAACGTTCTCCATGCAGTACTCAATCTGACTTTAGCTCACAGGTAAGTGGCCTATATTACACCGCTCCAAAACAGTACCAGGATTGGGTTGGAAGCAACAGTGATGGTAAACCAGGGTGCACAACTTGTCCTAAAGGCTGTTTTCAAAGGAACAGAGGAGGAGGAGGAGGAGGAGGAGAAAACCCCCAGAGAGAGTGAGGCAGAGGAGGGAGTGTCTGACTTGGGTAAGGGGCGGCTGCACAGCAAACATGGCACAAGGCCGCCTCTCACCGCAAGAACACATCAAACGACCCCAAAGCCAATGTCAGAGAGCCCTCAACTCAACTGGAGGGAGAGCCCACCTCAGCCCTCGGCCCTGCCCAATCCGTGCCCTGCAATCAGCCGGCCTAAATACAGAGCGGCGGGGCCGTGTAATGACACAGTAGTGAGACCAAAATAATCTGCTGAGAAAGGCCTCTCTCTCCGTGCAGCGTCCAGCCCATGTGTCCCTGCCTGTATGGCTTGTGTTACAAGCGGTGTAATGTAATGGAGTGGCTGAGTAATGAGGTACAGTATGTAGCTTTATATTAGGAAACAGCTAGGTGCGCTCCTACAGGTCATGGGAAACTTTTTCTTGACAACACACAACTTCTCGTGTGAACTTTTACCCCCTTATAGTACTTAACGGTGAACAAAATAGGCTTTTACAGTCATCGTCTTGCCTCGTTCTCCCATGAGCTGTAAACAAAGTCAACAAAAGACCCCCGTGCCCTTGACAGAAGGTTGTATGACAGGTCTGGGTGTCACTGTCTGTCACCTCAGTCAACTGTCACCCCCCACACCCCCCCAGGTCGACTAGATGCCATCAACTTGCAGCTTTCTTATACGACCTGTCAGTCATTTCTTTAAGCCCACCTCTAGCCTGAGGGTGCTGCGGCTGTCAGGCGTCACTCTGATTGGCTAATCTGAGCCTGTGGGCGGGTTGGTGGGGGGTCGGCACTGGCGTCAACCAGTTTGCCGTATCGTGTGGAGTTGTTTATGCTTGCGAGTTGTACTATTTGTGCTGAGAAATCGTTGATTGAACTCTTAAACTCAACCAGGTCTATAAAAACAAGCCCAAAAGAAGCAACTCCCCCCCACCAAAAAAAGCCCAAAACAAGCGACCTTACCTACCTATCACATTATGAGAGAGAGAGAGACAGCCACTTGATCACTTCATATACATGTATTTTAGATTGCATGCATTTCCTTTCATTGTTGCATTGCATCCATTTTTATGTTATAAACTAAAAGAAATTGAACGTTTCATGTCATTTTTGCAACAATCTTTAGCTTGTAACTTTACATTTTTCTTGTTAACTAAACTTAAAGAAGTTTTATTACATTTTTGTATTTCATTTTTTAGCTTGTAACTTTACATTTTTCATGTTCTTTCTTGTCTAACCAGATTGGCACGATGTGCTCGTATATCACACTTGCATAAACGGCAAACTGCCTTTGAATCGTGCCCCGCTTGAGGGCGAATCTAACCTTTAAGTCCGCTCTCTTTTTCCCGTTCTGTGTTGTACTTTTTGCCATATTTCGCCCACTTAATACCTGGCATTGTTAGCTAAACTCCATCGACCGGGTATAGAGGAGAGAGACAGGAGCCCAAATACGCAACTACACTTAAGAAACAGGCCCCAAAAAACTGCAACCGGCATCTAACAATATTTGTAAGCGACTTCTCAAGAAAACAAGCCCAAAGTCGCTTATAATAAGCCGACTTGGCAACTCTGACTATAAAACCTTCACGCAACGCTGGGTCACTTCTTGCTCTCTTCCGTCCCCCCCCTCTCTCCCATTCCCTGAGGGTCATTTGATACCCCTCTCTCCCATTTGTCAACATCTCTGCCCCCACCGTGAGCTTTCAACCCCCAAAATATTAGGTCAACGCATGGCTAATGGAGGGCAACCGTCCACAAGAGAAGCTGAGGAAAAAGAGAGAGATACAGAGGGGGGATGTCGTGGGCGGAATATGTTTGTATTGATCTCCCACAAGGGAGTACATGCTGGAACCTTCATATATATACTATTCTGTGATGTCTGTTTTTCTTGGATTTTCAATTGACGATGAGTCATTTTACAGGTCTGCAAATTTCATGGTGATTAGGTAATCTATTTGAAATTGATCACCTAATCACCATGAAATTTGCGGACCTTTAAAATGAAGTGTTACCAAAGTTTGCTATAGTATGAGCCCCAGCTGCATGTCTCAGTGTCAGAGGCTGTTTAAGCTCCGCAGCAGTGAAATCAAACACTCCGCTGCGATATGTGAACCTCTTCTTCTAATGTGTTTTTTTTAGCCCATCTGTATTCCCTCTCTGCCCCAAAATACAGTCGACAAATGGCCGGCGTTCTGTACAGACCGACTCCTCACCCCGGCACACCTGCGCTGCGTTCGCTCATGGGTGGCGGAGGGGAACACAACAGGGGCTTTCTCCCCCGTTTGGTGTGTGTGTGAGAGAGAGAGAGAGAGGGGGAGATAGATACCAACCGCTGCCTCTCTTATCACAAGCTGCCCCGGAGACTGACAGCATGACTGATAACTCTCCCTCTCCTTCTCCCCCCCCCCCCACACACACACACCTCTTTCACTCTCTCAACACCTCCTCCCCATATGTGTGTTTCGCCAGTCAGCCGGCTGGAGGTTCAAGGAGGAAACCGCGTGAGAGTCTAGTCGTGTTTTCTGAGTGGGCTGAGTGATCCCAGTCGAGGCCTTCAAGCTTTTCTTCTCTTCATCACCGACAGACACGGCTTCAGATCTGACGGTGGGGGAGATAAGCTGGAGATAGCCTCGACTTGACCCTATCAGCATCTCCAAAAGAGTGTGTGTGTGTGTGTGTGGCATTGTGTGCACATCAAGGGTCAAGAAGTGATTCCCTTTGGTATTCACTGAGTGACACCTCAGAGCATTTTTAAGCATGCATAAGGAAATACAGGTTAAGAGCTCTAACAGACTACAGGAGCGCCGCATTAAAACGATGCAGCCGCAGCATCTTTAATCTCCAAAAACTGCTCTGTTTGTTGTATTTTTATCTTCACACTTCCCCTCCGCTGCCGCAGTGACCCAATTTCCCCTTGGGATCATTAAAGTTTCATCTGATCTTTATCTTATAAGCACATCTACGCGCGTGCACACCCCTTCGTCTGCCCCTGTGATATATATTTTCCCCAAATACTCCACCAGGATTCTCCCTCCTCCTTTTCACCAGATCTCTCACATCCTGCGCTATTTACAGACTTTTTCTGCCACTGCTGAATTCCTACTGGGCCACCCAGGCTATGGGCATGCCCTGGCCAGGGTAATAATTACACACACACACTCTTCAACCCACTGTGCCGCGTACACTAATCTAGCTTCTGCTGTGCTGGCTGGTTGGATTCTATGGAAACATCTGGCGTCTGGCTGCTGTCTCACCGCTCCTCCTCCCATGTGTATGTGCTACCTTCAATACCAAAAACAGCTCAATCATCAAAACACTTTCAGTTAGAAGCAGCACGCACAGGAGCAGACAGAGAGGGAAAACCTCAAAGTAGACACCCAGAAACACAAGATTTCATCATCTTGCTGTGCAGGTTTTCTGTCCATCAGCGCTCTAACATACTTAAATCTGACATTCTGTGGTCGCTAAACTTTGTCACCCCATTCAGGCAATAGAGAGGACGACACAGAGCTGGTGATTCATGTGCAGTACACAGCTGAGCCTAACGGGGGCAGGCAACTGCATGAAGCACGCCAGACTCCATGCAATCTGTAGGAACATGGTGTAAATATGAACAAACCTGATTATAAAACGATTTTAGATATTAAACATGAACATGCAGGCAAACTACATTTTATGACAGCTATCTACTTTGCTGCATGGCGTAATCCAGAGCATCTTAAAAAAATCAGGCGGCAGAAGGTATTAATCATTCAGTAAATGAGTCACAGTGGATGATCTGTATGTGCCAAATGCCCTATTTTGATGAATTTATTAACTGTTTTTTGATTCAGACATGAGCTTAGTTTCAACATAGCTGCAGTACTCGTGAATCCAGCCCGTAGCTTGCTGTCAGCTCGCTTCAAAAAAAAATGTTGTTTGCTCACTTTAATTGCGAGATGCCTGCTCTATTCCCCGGCCACCTCTTGTTTATGATACAGCATCATTATCCTGTGGATGTTTTTTGCGGGAGAAGGAGAAGAAGAGAGAGAATGCATCTCCTCCAACCAGGATCTATTTTACTTCTGCTCCCCGTCTCTTTCATCTCTTTCCACTGGCCTGCTGTGTGTCTTTATAGTCACATCAAAGTGACCTTCGCCACCCTTTTTCCCTCCAAAACCCCCCCACCCACCCCTCCTTTTAGTCTGGAGAGAGAGAGAGAGAGAAAAGGGGGGTTTACTACACGTATTTTCCAGACATCACTACAATACCTGACATGCTGAGCAGTTTTCAATGAACAATGGAAATACATCAAAACTTCACTGCAGATGTTACAGCTAATCTTGACATAAAAAAAGATCAGAAAAAGTGAGAGAAATGCATATAAATGTATATATTTGTCTGTTTCCTGTGTGTACGGTGTGTATGACAGTTAACCCCCCCACCTCCTTTAACACGGCGTTTGTAGGTTCCAACCCCACTCCATCACGGCAGGAATGAGTGCCGCATTAGGAGGCAATAATAAAAAGACAAGAGGCCATTCTCCACGGCTTGTTTACTCGGCGGGGCCTTTATCACTCGGCCTCTGAAGGAAAGATCAGCGCTTGACAAACCGGGCAGAGAAAAACACTGGAGGACAAGTGCATGCTAATGAGAGAGAGAGGTTTCTGTAAGGGGGTGGATAAAAGTGTTGCACGGCTAGGAGCTACAGTTTTGTCTGCTGCTACCAGAATAAGAAGAATCGAGTCTTTATCGTGTGAAGTCAGGCACTTAAACATTACGTATGCGTGCTGTAACGGTGACTAAAGACCTACTGTAACATTACATCATCCATTATGTACCTATTTATACTCTGCATAGACTAAATGTTTTCCTCATTGTCAACAAACAAATAGGCAAAAACCCAAGAATGCATTCGTCTCTCTCTCAGCGCTTTTTAATTCCCCAAAAGGTTCGTAGTTAGGGTTGTTAATCTTTAAAAACTGGTCGTAAATACATATTTTTTGTTTTGTTTTTAAGCTTAAATAATCTCCTAAAACAGCAGGGCACTGTATTCTTTTAGCAAACGTTACTCAAACAGGAGTAAATAGTGCATTTGTTTGGGACTATTTTAAGCGGTGGATGAATACACATTTGGTGCTCGAGTGAGTTACAGCAGTAGGATGAGGCATGTCGGATTATCTGAAAATAAACTAGTTTGTGCTAATTTTGACATGTCACCCTGTGACAAAAACAAGCGCAATCCGCGACAAAACACGTTTCCCTCGAAACATAATTCACAATGCAGTTTAGTTGTATGAGAACGTCATTTTTAGGAGACAGGGCTGGGCTCATTAATGTGTTTTTGGGCAACAATGGAGCTTTATGGCACAGAAGAAGATATATCAGGCTTTGGCTACACAGGAAATGTTAGTAGGGTTGATTTATTGTTGGTTTTGGTCTTTTCATGACATCTGTCAAAAATTATGACTCAGAATGGGAGTGGGACGGGAAGGAGGAGGAAATACATTAAACATTTTTATGTGTTTCTGAAGAAGAATCATGCCGCTGAGTCATTCAATTAAATAGAGAGTGAGCGAGAAAGACAGAGATGGGGAGACAGATGGGCTGAGCAAGTTTTGAGATGTAAAGAGGAGATTTGCCGTGCATCTGCTGCGAGGAGGAAGAGGATGAAGAAAGAGGGAGCGAGGAGGGCACACAAGAGAGGAAGAGTCGCATTAACAGAAAGAGGCAGAGGAGGGCACTTAGGATGAGATGGCTGACAATTTAAAAAAGCAAGGATCTTTGAGAAAGGCGGCTCCCTTAATGTGGTTTAACCCTGGTGCATTCACATTACCATGGTAATCTTATCAATATCGTGTGTGTGTGTGCGTGCGTGTTGGAGGCAGCTAAGCACTCGGCCCCATTAGCGAAACCTAATTGACTTACAGCCTTCTGACCACAAAGGTAACATCTGTGTCAGTCATGTAAGTGAATGCCCCGCGTCACCTCGCACACACACAAAGACACACGGGTTTAAATGACATTTGCTTCATTGTGCAGCCCCTCTGCCACTGATTGACCTTGATATGCACCAGTGGATGCAAAATGGGCCGTATCTGTGACTCCTTGAGAAGAGATGGAGCGGGGAATGGGGCCAAAAGAGAGACACTGAGACACACATGTGAAAACTTGCCATTTAGGCTAAGCGATGTACTGCTGTGTGGACGCCACGTTAGTTCTGATCCGAAAGTCACAAAATGACACAAACAAACTAACCCCTCAAGGCAGCGGAAGATTAGTGACTCCCGTGTTCTGCAAGGTAAAATTACTGTTTTCGTGAATGGAGTCTGGTCTGGTGGCTCCAAACAGTAATTTTATCTTGTAGAACATGCGAGTATACATAAAATCCCAAATAAAAAAATCCAAACTAACTCTTTCAGTTATTTCCAAACTGATCTGACATATTTGGTCCTTTTGGAAGACTTTGGTAGAGCACATTTTGAGCTGTGATGTGTTGAAAAATTAGAAAAATACCCAGGGTGCACTGCAGCTTTCAGTACCAGGGTTGCGTTCCAAATCGCATACTTTTTATTTTTTACTTTTAGTGCAGCTGCTCCTGCAAAGTACCTACTGTTGCATGCAGTATGCATACAATTGGGTCATACTGCTTCTTCATAACATTGTGCCTTGAACTTTGACCCTCTTGGTCATACTGTATATCCGCTGAGCAGAGGATTGTGGGTCAGAATAGCCAGAAGAGCATACATACTGCAAAATACAACAGATGCAGCAGGACATCCTGGTATTTTGTTTTGCATACTGCATTTGAGATACTATGTATTGGTAGTGTGGGTATTGGAATGCACAGCAGGCCTTTTCAGATGGCTCTCTTCCAGGAAGTTAGCAGCAGATTAATCAGTCTTGCCATGTGACCTCTTTGTGGTAAAGTTTTAGGTAATTATATTTTTTGATGTAGTTTAGTTTTAGATGGCTTACTGAATAAAAAGATGTCTTTTTTTCTAAATCACGCTCTACCAAACAGTCCAATGAATGAATAAACCCCCCGAAAAAAGCTGTATATTGCCATGAAAAATTGCACCTTATGATTGTAGTCAATATGATAAATGTATTTCATTATATATTTGTTGAAGTTATTATACCAGTATCATTTTTCAGATGTTTTCACTAAGAAGCCACATTATTCCTGACATTCCTGAGCACATTAAAGTACTTTTTGTTCTTTTTATATGGCTATTTATTCTATGTATTTGTCTAAAATGTTTCAAGTTTATGCAATAAGCAAAGGGTGCATATTAGATTTTAGGTGTTAAAGTGGTACTCCAGCAATTTAGTATTGCACCTCTATAAAGTTGGGCGACTTGCAAGAGAAACATTAGCACAAGAATGATCAATATCATAGCAGCAGGGGTCAATATCTGGATCTCAACTCAGTAACAAGGACATTTACCGGTTTATAATATAACCCTCCAATGTAACCCTTGTGACATCATCAGGGGTAATTTGCTCAGACTTCAGAAATCTCCCTCCAAAGCCACAGAAGACGACTACACAACTATGTGCACAGAGAATGCGAGACTCAAACCAGCCAGCAAACAGACAGACAGACAGGTGAAGGAGACAAGATCCATCATTATTTAGCCATGGATATATAGAATATCAAATGGAGGACAGGGGACGCCTCCATATCAGCCTGCTATTATTGAAAATGACTAATATATTCTGAAGAGAGAGAGAGAGGAAGAGAGATGGATGAGATATGGAATCCGATGGAGACTGACACTCAATCTTTCTGAATAGTAATCCAATAACGTCTCCTGAGTTTCCTTATGGCTAATCAATTGTGCCGCAGCGCAGAAACAAATCACCATATCGCCGAGTCAATAACCGTCAGTCACGGAAATACCTCGCCTCAACTGTCAGTGTTTATCAAGCCAGGGCCGAGTCTCGGCTCGCGCCGCGGAGAGAGAAGGGTGACAGACACAGGGGTATGTTTGGTATGCGGCTATCTGAAGGTGGCCCGCGCTGGTTGTAATTTAGATAAGCGATAAGAGGGAGATTGCGAGGTGTTATCGAACACGGCCCGACCTCAGGTGAAGCCGAGCTCGACCAAAGTGAAGATGGATGGTGATGTATGGCTGACGGGGCAAACACAACAAACAAGTTTATCAGGGGGTGGGGAGGAGGTCACACCTCACACCTTCATAACACACACATGAGGTAATGTTTCTGTGTCTGGTCCCAGGACAGTGTATGCAAATAGTTTCATCTAGTAGTTTAGCCTTTTCAAAATAAAACTACTTGGGTTAAAATAACTCCCGAAGTGCTGTAACTTAAGTACAGAAGTTCCGTAACAAATAAACATTGACATTTTCTGCTCACATGTTGAAAACCAAGAAACATCTGGATCCAAATCCTTCAAAATCCAAACAGAGAGAGGTGTCGTCCTCGGCGCCACTGCAGTTGCTTCGTCTCTCTGGGTCTGTGAGTGAGTCAGAATTTCAGAGTAAAAGTATTGACTGACAGGAAGTGTCCTGTCTAATTAGCTGCTCAATTAAACACACCTGTGTGTGCTACCCACCTGCACCGTTCACTGTCCTCACTGGCTTAACGAGGTAAAGGCCTGTTGGGGCAGAAACATACTGATTAGTGTTTTTTTTAACATTTCGGTGTTCATTTTTTTAATATATTTTGCTTCCACAAAAGGAAAATGAGAGGACTTACATTTGGCAAAGGGAGATGGTGTTTTTTTTTTGCCAACTTTATCTTCCTAACTCACCACCCACTCCAGGATTAATGCCATTACACCAAACTCTGTGGAGAAATATCATCATGTCTGTTCAAAAACGTGACACTGACAGACTGGATAGAAGAGCTCCAGACAAACCTGACCTGGAGCTTCGGACTGATTGAGATTTCTTTATGTGCCCACCGTGGCTGCATGGTTACGGTTTTTACGCCGTATTAATTAGAGCGAGGCCAAACTGTCAAGGGTTTACCACCATAATGATGAATGAAACATGGATCTGCTGTCACTGCCAAACCAGAATTGACTCATGTTTGGCTCTGACCTAGATAAGCTTGGTGTTGTGTGTTTTAAATTTTCTGTCTGAAGCATTTTACATTAATATATAGTTTAGTGCTGGAATGTGTAGTTTTTTGGGGGAAATAAAGCATACCAATTAACTTTTTATTATTTTCCTGGAAATGTATTAAATAAATTACCAGCTATTGGGAAATAGCGGAATATAATTATTAAATAATGTTTATAATAAAGTGATTTTTGATGAATTTTTAGGTAAATATTGGGGTAATTTGGCAGAAAATTCTAAGAAATTTCAAATAGGTTCCTTGCTCATTATCACTTTTTAATTGAAATGAAATAAAAACTCCAATCAAGAGTCAATAGAAGTATGACTGCTTGTGAATGTGTTTTAAAAAAAACTTTTTCTTAATTCCTGATTTAATTTATTCCTTTTTTTATTAGCTTGAATTGGCAGAAAGTGTCAAAAGAAAAAGACTTGTATTTCTAAAGTGGGGCTTTGTTGAGAAGAAAGAAAAGCTTTTTAAGTGAAGTTCTTTTGTAATTAGATTAGCAGAATCCCTGTCTGCCTTAATACTATGCCTTCACCGCCTTTAATTAGAAAATATAATTAAGAGAGCTCAACTTCCTGACTTGTTATTCTCTCTTTAAATGACGTATAATAGAATAATTATGTTTTTATTATTATATGTATCAGGGATATCTCACTCTGATATCAGTAAATCAGATAATTATTGTTGTCCACGTAATGACGGACATTCCTTCTTGACCCCATAAATTTAGCACATTTATTATTCATTTATTTAATTGTTCAGTTATGTTTTTGTAAATTGGTCTAATGGAGTTTCAGAGTTGCATCCACCCATCCATTATCTGCAGCTGTTGCTAACATTAGAACATGAGTAAATAATATGTTTCAGACAGGAACCCCTGAACCAGTCTGTAGCTAAAACAATAATTTAGATATTAAACTTAAAACGTCACATTATGTGCTTTGGCCTATTATGCGTCTCGTGCCAGTAGAGCTTAATGAACTTTGAGCTGATGGGGGACACATTCACATAAAGCTCCTGTGGTGCAGCATTGACATAATGGGAATCTACCCTGAGGGTCAAAAGTCTAGTGAAATAATGGTATTTATTTCTTAATGAATTATCAATTAATTAGTAAATTATTGCGTCTCCTCGGGCAGCTTTGCACTGATTGGCTGACCTAGTATTCAGTCTGCTGATCTTTAAAGCAGCTGAAAGAAGATGAGATTGCTGGTATCCGACTGAGAAATGTTGATTTTCTGTTAGTCAAGGTTGAATGTTTTATATGCCTTTATTCCCATCGCTGCTATTTCCTACTACTACTCCGCTAAAAGGTCTATTTTCTGAATGAAACTGACAAAAGCGTTGCCTCTTTTTGGCAATTCAAGACACTTCAAAATGCACAAAACGGGTGTTTAATCTCAATAACTTTCCTTATAAATACATTTTTTCCTGTCTGATTTCTTCGATACTCCCGCGTCACAGTTGCCTAATATATTATTAACATTCTAATTAGCAAAAAAGCTGCTAAATATACACGTTACACCTCGGGAGAGGAGGCTGATAAGTTCACTCTGGATACTCTTGAGATCAATTCTGTAGCAGAGTTGGAAGCAGCGCTGTGGGTTTGGCTGGTTTCCCTGTGTGTGTGTGTGTGTGTGTGTACACCATCTGTAAGTGAACAGCGTGTGGTTTCACAGTGACAAGCCCGGGTTAGAGTCAGATGTGGTTCAGTAGCTGCTAACCCAGAGGCCATCTTTGAAGAAGATAATGTCAGTTCTTTAAAAAAGTTGATTTGGAGAGAGAGGACGTTCACCTAATTAGCTGAATAGTTTAACTGCTTTAAAAACTGATTTGAAGACACCAAATGAACTTTTTCTCTCTCTTGCAGTGTGTGTGTGTGTGAAAGAGAGAGTGATTATCCTCCTTTCCCTTTTCCTTCTCGTCCTCCGCCTCTCACCTCTGTTTCTTTTGAAGAGGAAACAACAATGGCACCATTAAGTGACTGAGGGGGCTTTGATGTGAATGGACCCTAAATGGTCCTTTCAACAGCCAGTCAGGGGAGGGAGGGGACGGGGGACGGAGGACGGGGGAGGGGGGACGGAGAGGGGAGTCAAGTAAGGTTGCTTCAATGCAGTACATCCAACTGGTTAGTTAGGCCCTGTTCGGACCTGTATTAACATTTGTAACATGTGTCCGATCGCAAGTGGACAGCTCGGATGTGAACGCACTCGAGACGCATTGACATCCGATTGTTCAGACCACATTCAGAGGTGGTCTGGGCCACATGTGACCACATTCTTTTAGCAGTGTGTACGCGAATAGACACATTAAGCACCGCCTATAGGCCCTGTTCAGACCTGGTGTTAACATGCGTCTTCAGTGATCGGATCCCAAGTGGACAGCTTTAAGAGCCTTAAGAATGCGTCTCCACATGCGTCCTGAGTGACCACATGTGATCCGATCTCAGTGAAGCTTGGCAGCAATGCCGATGTAAAATCAGATTTACTGTTACACATATTACTTCTATTCTAACGATATCATTAATATCTGCTCTATATTGTAATTTTTACAATACTTTTATACTTGCAAAAACAATCGTCTGACATCATCCTAACTTCCCTCCCCCCCTTTTGTCTCCCCATTAAGTATCATTTCCCTGGTGCAGATCCATCTCCTGCATTTTATCAAAACCATGTCAAACTTGCCCCCAAGTCACCCGCCAACACGCAAAGAGCTCTCAATAAAAACCGAGTAAGCTGTCAATCATTCGGCTGCACAGCCCCATCAAATGGCAGACAGAATTACAGAATACAGGGATGTATATTATATTTTTGGAGTACACTGAATGGGATTTAGGTTTGGAGCATCGAACAGGGAGCTTCATCAGCCAGAGATTTAAAACCCCATGTCGGTCAAATCTGGGTATTTTTTCCCTCCATTGTCTGCGCCTCAGAAGAACAATACACTGCAGGTGGCAGACTGGGAGGCGATGGGACCTCATGAGCCAGTGGGCTGAGAGATATCTCAACTGCAAACGCTGCATCATGCAGAGAAGGAAAGCATTAGAAAAAAAGGGAAACATCTGACAACAACTCCTGCAAACACTAACATTAGGTCAAGATTGTGGTTAAGGTGAATGAAAAACAGGTCTGTGACCTCCTGCATGACAGCCAGACGTGCTTCACGCCCATCCACCACCCTGACCTTCACACTTGCTCGCCTTGCAACATGGGGAAACGCCACATCCTGCATTGGCACTGTACATCGGCACTGGACCGGATAGCTTCTGAGCCCCTCCCACACAGCATAAGTGGGTAATGATAATGGATGGATGGCTAGCCTTATCATGATGGATCAAAGCTCTGGATTCAACATGGGAATACATAAAGTTGGATAAAATTGGAGCCGAAGCAGGATCGGAAAATCAGGAATTGGGATCATGCCAAACAGAAAATCTTTTTTTTTTTTACTTGAACTGAAGTTGTCACCGTATTCGCCCACCCTGCAGCTCCTCCCAAACAAGTACCGTCATGCTGACCCAGGCCTTTTTTTCACAGAAAATAACCCAGAAATGAATATATAGTGTTGTTTTTCACTTATGGTGATGATTTGTATCACTGGGTGTGAATAAGAAGGGACCTGGAATAAGAAAAAAAAAGGAGGCGGATGATAAGAAATTAAGAAAAAAAGAGGAAAGAAGGAGGAAGGAAGAGAGAGAGAGGGAAAAAAATCATAATGCAAGGAGGGCAGGAAGAAGAGGAGAGAAACTGTCATATCTCTGCTGTAATAGGGGAAAGGGAGCCTTTGCTGATTGGAGTTGCCATGGCAATGGTTGGCACCTAGTGTATGTGTGTGTCTGTGCATGGTTGTGTTTGTGTGTGCAGGGTTTTTTGTGGGTATGAATGTGCTTGTGAGCATCTGGAAATGTTTGTTAGTGTGTATATGTGTGTGTGTGTGGAGGTGGGGGTTTGAATGGGGGATCTTGTTGGGGGATTATCAGTGTTGTCAAAGGCAAATGAGGAAGGGGACCAGAGAGGCACAACAAAGCGCCACTAGCCTGCTCTGTGGATGGCAAACACACTGTCAACACACAACCAGGAGACACACACAGATGAGCGTGGTGCGAGATGTCGATCTTTTATATCGATGCGACGGCAACACTGTTCTCTACTTTCAACGCAGCTACGCTACGACGAACTGATTGAATTTGGTTGGGATAGAAAAGAGGCAGAAAAAGACGGGAGCCAGAAGGCTTGGACGTCCACGTGTGAGAATAAATGTTTGTCCAAATCTTCAGACAGCGACAGTTCTTCCTGCCAGAGAGTCTAGCTGACATTAGCCAAGTTAAAGAGAACTTAACATGCAGTGAGTTGTGGAAATATACAGGAAATTACTCTCTGGTATCGGAACACAAAGAACACACATGAAGGTGGGCTGTCAATGCAACTTTTTGACACGCAAAACATACAAAATGTGGACCATATTGAATGTATTTGTGTATCTTACACACACAGAACACACTCCGCTCATACAGGTAATGACTACAGCCAGACTCATTATTTTCAATCCCAGGTTTCAGGGTGGTTACCACCAAAAGGTCACGACAATAGCCTCTAATTGTTTTCGGGGGGTCACAAACCTGTTTGTCGAAACGTCTAAGCCAGCACCTCGCGTGTCATGCTCATTATTAATAATGGCCATAGTGCTGCGGCGGCGTCTCGCTCTCCTGCTCCGGGTCAATGTGCTTTCAATTCGAGCAAGTCAAACTTCAAAAACTGAAGATGGTTTGGAAGCGGGCTGGATGCCATGCTGCTAAAACCCACACAGTAACAGAATGATGGATGTGTTGAGTCAATTGGCCAGACTATGTCTTGGACTGTACATTTGCAGTGTCTCTAATAGGATTAATATTTGACATTCAGTTTTCTTGGAGTTATGGATGTGTTTCTGCGATGCACTTCCCACAGTCTGTCAACAGTGTGGGCAGGCAGCACTGTTTTGTTGGATTTTCTATTGACAAACTTTTAATTTTTGTCTTCAACTTTTTTAGTCTTTTTGCTTTGGTGGCTGCTCATGCTAACGACCCAGCTTTTCCATTTATTAGAAAATGCATCACTTGCTGTGTGCCAAAAGGCTTCCAATGGAAATAGCCACCAGACACTGGGTATTAAGAAGGCTATAGGCTGAGCCACTAATCTGTGATAGGCAGGTGCATAATGAACATGTATTTATAGGCAAGGCAAAGCAGGTTTATTTAGAAAGGATGTGTTCCACACAAAGGCAAAGTTCTTTTTATAAAGCGTACCAGACATTAATTAAAAAAAACGCAACACGAGACCTTAAGATGCATGGATTCAGCACAAGATGGATCATTTTGAGTGATGCAGTCATAGGCAATGGAGAGCATAATCATTTTTGAACATGTATTTAATGGTAGTGATATTTGGGCAAATCTGTTATGTAACTTGGAAGTTTGTTCCATTTAGTTTGGCCAAATCAAAGCATGTAAGGGTTAAATAGAAGAGGACCAAGGGTCGAGCCTTGTGGAACTCCAGGTCATTTAATTTGGAAGTTTATTCCAGTTAATTCGGCCAAATGGAAGCATGTACAAGTTAAATGCAAGAGGACCAAGGATCGAGCCTTGTGAAATGCCACATGTCATGTAATTTGGACGATTGTTTCAGTTTATTTGGCCAAATGGAAGCACACAAAGGTTAAATAGAAGAGGACCAAGGATGGAGCCTTGTGGAACTCCACATGTCATGTAATTTGGAAGTTTGTTCCAGTTCTGTGGAGCATAATAACAAAATGCTAACCCTTAATGTGCAATTTGGACTCTAGGAACTGTTAGCAGAGTGCTAGCTGACTGGAGAAGTGCATTAAAGTGATTTGTTCAATGCGTTTCAGTAAAATTGGGTGTCATCTGCATAATAATAGATTTTTCTTATGGGGCTAACGTTTGTAATCACAGATGCATCTCAACGTTGTTATATAAGTACACTGCCAAGCCTTTTGCTGCTGTGACACCAAGACAAATCCCTACATAACTGTTGTAGACCTACTTAGTATCTGATTGTGATTACACGGTTCTTAATACCCACGCTATGAAGGAATAAATGACAACAGCAGACCTGTCATTACAACAGGCCAGTTTCAGTTTACACTCGGAATTCCTGCTGAGTAAACACAACAATCTGCCTGAGCCTGTTGTCATTTCACTTCCACTTCAAATCCTCCGCCGCTGTGGGAAAAGGCTCCAGTTCATAAATCATTCACTTGTTATTCTGCAACCCAGATATGGAAGAGACGAATGCATCGCAGTCTACAGCCTCCTATCCCACATTATATCCGTCTTTTCTGCTCTGTGATAGAAAACCCCGGGTGCAAGTTCCCGACTTAGTAAATGTCAATCTCTCGGAGGTTTGTGAAGAGACTTCCATGCGGCCACAAAAGGCTTTTTTTTTTATGACAGCTTCAGTACCATGATAATTAGGCAGAGGTTGGAGAGGCAGGCTAAAACTGGGACGCCATTTGCAGCGTTTTGCATGTGTGTGTGAGTGCGGGGATGGTAACTGAGCTGATCCACAGTACACAATGGACTGGCAGCTGCTGTAAACGATAGCAAGGTCATCACTACTGCAGCCGCTTGATCAGGACTGAGTGTGTGAGAGTGTGTGTGTGTGTGTGATGGAGAGTCTGGAGAGAGAGAGAGGAGAGAGTTGGCAAGTGTGTGTGAGAGAGTGCGGCTACATTTCCATCCATTTGTGAAAGAGGACTTGCCTAACTTTCCGAATAAAATGCAAATTAAGTGCATTTCCATCAACTTTATTGGAGCGTATAAAATATCTTAAGCAGAATGTATGGTAGGTGTCTCGGGTTGATGGCAGTAATGCACAGTTAGATTTAGCTGTCTAAAAAGAAGTCAGACAAAGCAAAACAAAACCATACAGAGAGAAATGGATCAAGGCAGAGAGGTTGAATTGCTTTCCATGTTGCCATATTGTACTTCATGTAGTCTGGAGACTGTTATGAGAATATCCGGGATCATAGCCAAAACCGCTCATCAGTCATGTTACTTGTCTGTTCGTTGTCCATTTAAAGCATAAACAGTGACAAAAAAGCAAGCTGGAAGCAAGCATAAAATCTTTTTTTAAGGGGTCAGATTTTCCCTTTCCATTACAGTTTTTTTAATGTGACACTTCATGATGTGCAAAATAAAAAATACTCTGGCTAGTGTGCGAGTGGGGTGCGAAACAGAGAAGATAGTGTGCATAAACAGAGGAACAGGCTGTACCTGTGAGCTGCTACTTCTGACAGATAGTGAAGTCGCTGTTATTCAGGTGTTTTTCCTCAGTGATGGAGACTCTGACCTCCTCCGAAGTCGACTCCTAAACCAGTTGTTTTCTTCCTGAATAAGAAATGCAGACAAACCGAGCCTCAGAGCAGCTCATAGCATTCGGTTTACAAAAATTAACTGACAATTTAACGGCCTTGCACACACAAGTACAGGTGTTTTCACTTATCCTGGCTGAATAGACCTCTGCTCAGGGTGAAT
This sequence comes from Sebastes fasciatus, assembly GCF_043250625.1. Classification (NCBI taxonomy): domain Eukaryota; kingdom Metazoa; phylum Chordata; class Actinopteri; order Perciformes; family Sebastidae; genus Sebastes; species Sebastes fasciatus. Next base: position 11,022,602 of record NC_133818.1, on the reverse strand, counting down.
TTTGGGTGGAGAGATGCTGCCAATTATGTGAGGTCACCAAATGTCATGCACCAAAAAGAAAGATCAAGGTGTGTCCTAATGATTAGTTAGTAATAGCCAATACAGTCCTAAAAAGAGGCAAGATAAGTTAGAACACCTGTTAGAACACAGGTGTGTAAAGAGCATCAAACACCACCTCCAGTGGTTTAAAGGTGCTAAATTTGAAATTCAGAGCTTTAATATAGCAGCAAACAACTATTAGCTGTGTAAAGATATAGAGGAGTAATGTCTACCTGAGCAGAGATTGAAGTTGCTGGGCCGGAGTCTCTCTGTTGCCACCGTTTTGCACTGCTCTTATACTGCGGTTACAGCTGATAACGCCGCCCTGACCCACGGCGTCATCGCGGAAGTGTAGCATCCATCTTCAAGGCAGTAGATATGCTCTGAATTCTGTATTAAGCACCTTTAACTTCTCACCTTGCTGCAGTGATAGAAGTAGAAGAGTACTCCAGGGTGTGGCAATACACAGTGACATCATCGTTGGGTATGGTTTTCTATCCATCTAATGTGTTTACATGTCTTGAACATGATCATTTCCATGAGACACGGCTCTGTTTAATTTTTCATCATCCTCTTTGTAATGGATTTAATGAGCTCTGGAATGTAAGTGACAAATATAGGAGAGCTTGATGGGAAATGGCGGCAAAGCACCGAACAATTTGGCGCTAAAGCAACATGAAGACTGAAAATTCCAGCATGTAAACAGAGAAGCTGGGTATTGAAAATGTCACATTAGCTATATTTATTAAAAATCTTCCCGCCATGCCTCACTGTGCTCTAGATTTCCTTCTGGTGCGATAAGTTTTTTAATGAATTGGCCCGCATCCAGCAGCACAATATTACCCCAACAAAAGCAGCCTTTGCACGCCACTAAATATCTGATGGGCTCTGCCGATTTCTCTGCTGATGTGCGGCGCTAAATACGGAGATGCCATTAGTGTGGGCCAGGCAGTCCCAAGCCATTATCTTAGCAACGCCATCTTGACATAAACATTTTGGAGGCAATTAAAGATTAGACATGTGTGTGTGTGTGTGTGTGCAAAGCTGTCAAAGAGCAATTACGGTGACAATGTCCTCAATGTGATTCCGGACGGCTCATTTTCATATCAGAGGAGACCGTGATGTTTCACGATTTGATTAATGTGTTTTCACAAGGACGCGTGCGGCGCGCGGGGGGACGCATTTGCAGAAAACCCACGCACGAAAACTGAAATCACACTACACATGGAGATGAGATGGGTGCGAGGCAGTAAATGGCTCTTAATTGATGCACTACATCCTTTGTTTCATTATTTACAGGCTCGCCTCATTATTCTAACATTCCCAAGTCTAAGTACTCCACAGAGCTGCTTCCATGATATAAACAAATACAAACAGGAGCCCAGAATAGCAAATGGCCCAACTTCATCACTATGGGGAAAACGTGGTTGTGTGTGTGGGAAGTGGGGTTAACATTAATTCTGTGACAGAATGTGAAGACAGTCGGTTACAAAGTTCGACTTGATCGTAATTAAAAAAGGGTGAGCTTTTATGCATGAATGTGTGTGTGAAAATATGTATACACATTATTTTCCGTTAGATTTAGCTAGTTATATTTATAAATTCCCACTGTGCTCATAGCCCCTGAATGTGACTGAGCAGACTTACATCATCATTTTCCAAAAAGCACCATTTTCATCATCAAATTGAAATGCAATGCAAGCTCCGTTTTTTTGGCTTTTAAAAAAAAAAACTTGAACAAAAGGTTAAAAAGAGAGGAAAAATATGTGTTTCATATTCAGCTGGTTTACGACTTGGACAGGTATTAAGACACCCACTATTCTCTATACCGTTACTTTAAAATGAAAGGTGTTAATATGTCTCATAACGCTAATAATAACCTAGAATCTGCTTTAATTTCCTGCCAGCAGAAATTTTATACGAGGAGGCGTAGATTTTTCCAAATGATGTAAATGTCATTTTTGGAAGGAAAAAACTTGTAAAAATACAATTAAATTCAAATTTCAAAAAATGTGTTTCCATTTGTACTGTATGTGTGATCACATCTGGGTGTGAGTGAGATCACATTATTCTGACGGGAGTGTGTGTGTGTGTGACATGCCAGGCCTTAATTGAAAGAGGGTGCTGTGCCAGACTAGCCATTATGGGGCTGAATCTTGATCTAATCCTCAGAGTTAGTGGCCTTAAATAGATAATGCTCCTGTACTGGGGTCCAGTCACTGGGGAGGCTGAACATACAGCCCATGTGTGTGTTTGAGAGGGAGCGTGTGTGTGTGTGTACACGTACAGGAGTAGACAGCTGAAACCGAGCCAAAGGCAGAACGGCATGCCTGTAGCATGAGCAGCAAACTTTCCAGAGTAACTGAGACCCCCGGCTGGTCTCCACAGAGCGGTGTAACTTTAACGCCGCTACGCTCCACTAACACGAGCTGACACTCCGAGAGGAGGAGGAAAAGGCCTGGGTAGGACCTGAGGAAGATGAAAATAGAGATAGTGATGGAGCAAAGGCGAGCGGGACGGACAGATTGACAGCCAAACAGACTGAGAAACACAGGCGGCGGACAGGTGAAAAACAAAACAAGTGTGAGAAATGCCAAAAAATATCAAATGTAGGGAAAAATAGTACCTGCCAGAGAAAACAGAGCGGAAGAAACCCCAGTGTACTCCAAATTGCAGAGCCGGGGCATTAGAGTAGCTTGTCAATCACGACCCCCCTCGACACGCAGGGAGCAGGTGAGCCGAGGTTTAACTGATACACACACCGACGAGTCAATTACAGGCCGCCGAGGCAGAATGTCACGGCCGCCCAGACACTAAACCGACGGCTTAACCTCCTCACACTGCATCAATATGCCTCACCGGAGAGGCAAGCAGGAGGAGGAGGAGGAGGGCCAGGATGCTGCTGCTGGAGAGTGCATGCAACAGTCAAATATGCATGTGTTCTTGCAGTTTTAGCTTCAAAATAGTGGAAACTTATAGTCAAAATGTATGTAGTTTCAACCCGGTGCTTTATTCCCCCAGTGTTTGCCAACATACTTTAGCTATCAGGTTGGCATCCAAATTTCATCACTTACTTCACTGCAAAAGTTGACGTAGTCGCTGCAAGATGCTGGGAATGCACACACACCGTGTCGCTGCCAAGAAGCAATTAAAACTTGTCCTCTAAATAGTCCCACTGCAGTGGAACCTGACTGATACTCGTGTATGCTGTGGCATTACTAGTTAGACTCATACACTGTATATAAGAAGTGGATGTAGATCTTGTTTTTTTGCAACCAGAAGTGACACAAGAGGGTGGAGCTAAGTGCAACCGAACGCTGAATAAGACATTTTGAGGTGTCCAAAAAGGTTATAATTAACTTTCATGAACTGACAACACATCGTGAAAGAGTTAAAGGTCAAAGACGAAAACACGGACAACTCCCAGACCGGACAACGCCGTGATAGCGACCTGTCAATCACAAGGTAGCCACGCCCGAAAGCATCCCCTGCTTTATGGTCTATTTGACTCTAAATGGGACCATAATTTACTAAATGAACATCATGCTGTATTGAAGAAGACTTGAAACTAGTGATTGAGACCATGAACTCATGTTTACAATGTTTACTGAGGTAATAAATCAAGTGAGAAGTAGGCTCATTTTCTCATAGACTTCTATCAATCAGACTCCTTTTTGCAACCAGAGTGCAACCAATTGAAAGAGTGCAAGTTTAAGGCACTTCCGCATTGGCTTCACTTTTCAGACATGGAGTTGCCCAATGGTTCAACTTACTGGCAAGTAGACCAATCAAGACTGATGGTGCGTTCAATGAAAGCTCTGTAAAATAGTAACAACCAAACTGAAAAAAAAAAACACAGAAGAGTAAACAGCATCAATTCTACTGACAGAGTAAGATATCACTAATATTCACACCAATACAATTACACTGAGAAATATAATGTGGATGCTTTTCTAAGCAATGAAAATAAATCCCATTGTCCTACTGTTTCCGAAATGGCCCGACAGCTGTCATTAAGCGCTGACATTACGTTCAACGACATTGACACGGAACCTAATCTGGGGTTTTGCAGAATCGTCCGATATCAATGTTTTGTTTGGCGACTGGCTCGTCTGGGATATTATTATGAGGCCAGCAGCAGCAAGCAAGTTGAGAGGAAGTGTGAGCCGAAGTGTTATCAAAGTGACCCTGAACAGCTGATTCAAAGTATGTGTCTTAATTGTGTTTTTAGAGTTGTCCCTGCCCTTGCTAACTCCGTCCATGTTCTTTTTTTAACCAAATTCTACCTTTTTAATCTCAGAATGTTTATATGCATTGTAGTCCATAGTTAAAGGAATACTTCACCCCCAAAATGACCATTTGTACATGAATTACTCACCCTGTTTTACCTTGAATTCTTGAAGAATATGTTGTTTTTCTCGCATGCCTCCACTGTGAACGGAGAATCCAAAAAACAGAAAAGTCTTAATGAATTGAAGTAAATGGGGTCAGCGTTTAACAACAGCAAAACTATATGAAAAAGTTGGTTTACAAACAACTCTTGCATTATAATCCAAGTCTCAATTATCCAGTCGTATTCTCACTACTTCCCTTCGACAAAAAACAAGCTAAAATAGCCTGGGCAAGCATGAAACGGTGGTGGCGGAAGCGTCTTAAATAGTCAGGTTTTAGGTCATTCTGGGGGTGAAGTGTTCCTTTAAGAGCAGTGTGCATAAAGGGCTCCAGAAGTCAACCACAGAGCTCCTCAAACATTCGCCAATTTCACAGCGGGACAGCCCTGAGCCCTCGTGGACTTAGCGGGAGGACGTGTCAAAATCAGTCCATAACTAGGCCATGTAGTTCAAATGTCATGCTTTTGTTGTGATTCATATAGAAATACAGGAATTCAACTGGTTGGTCTCCAGCATCAGATAAGATCTGTAACGTCTGCTGCATCTATACGTTCAAAGAAAAAAGCGGCCCGTCCACGCACACACGTCCTACTGTCAATTGCGCTTAACTGACTCACATATCTGCTGTCATTCTGCTACGAATCAACACGCATTAGAAGATGGTATCTATAGGGGGCTGTTGCTCACTTCGCCCTCCGCTCAAGAGGAGGAATAGGAAGTGACTGGCCCTCACGGACATCCAGAGGCCTTCACCCCTCCAGGGCGTCCCTATACATGTGTGTGTGTGGCGTCTTTCATGAGTCAGTTATCAAGTCAAGGCGGCCCCGGGCCTTCGTGTGGCCAGACCCTCACCTCTGATAGTATGGAGACCATGTGACTGCCCCACTGACAATGGGGACTCTATTCTGCTTTAATGCTTGAAAACGGTTTGTGCATGTATGTGTGTGTGTGTGTGTTGCTGGGAATTAAGCACAGGGAATCCCCGGCTCAGCTCTCTCTACCCCCGCCCTCCTCGTCCTTCTCCCTCTGAAGTGGGGTGGGCTGAGATAAGGCGTGTTATAAAAACACACTCTCTCAGAGGGTGGTCAGAGCGAGCAGGTCACACATCTCTGATGTTTACAAGGGGAAATCCATGATGGGAGCGGGTACAAGGAGACGGAACAAGCGTGTGTGGTTTTATTTACTGAACTCTATCTGGCGTTTGTTAGGGAAAGATTGTGGATCAGTCGAGGCGACGGTACACTGGGAGTGCGAGGCCGTGCCAGGGAATGTGCATATGAATCAGGGAAGAGGTCAAATGAGTACATCAGGGGTAACAAGGCCCCCTGTAGGACAAAGTCAGGACTGGCATCGGTGCACAAATATAAAAAAAAACGGAATGGTTTAAATTAAAAATGTATGTTTTATCTGCAGTTTTCATCAAAGCATCTTGTGCAAGAGATTGTCAGTGTGTGTGTGTATGTGTGTCAGTCTCATTTCCTCCCTATCATAGAGCTTATCTGTGGACTGCAAAGAATTAGGGGGTGACAGAATGGAAAGAGGAGACGAAGGAGTGTGGCGGAGGGAAACAGAGAGACGGGACGGAGGGATGGAAAGTCAAGCCGCGGAGTGAGAAGGGCAGGCAGTTGGGAACTCGCGTTTGAGTCGTGGCAGCGCGACTGTTATGTCTAGAACAGGAGGCATAATGAAGGGGAATGACTCAGTGAAACTCCCTATTGTGGCTTTTCTCTTTGTGCATTACGACACGACTCTGCAGAAGAAGCTCTAAACTGTCGCAGCAAAAACAATTATACAAAAAAATATGTTTTTTTTTTTGCTCATCCACCGGAAACTCTTTAAAAAGAAAAGCATCAAAAAGAAAACTTCTCCGTGTGTTTTTTGCTCCTTATCTCCCTCCGGCTGCAGCTCTGTGAAGAATCTCAAGAAAATGAGCTCAAAAGTGGAATCCAGATGCACAAACTGGTCAAAAAAATGCACATGTGTGAGGAGGCTGGAATAAGAGAAGTTTGTCTTCTCTGCTTCTCAATTAGCCACTAATTGCCTCGCCTTAACGAGCAGGACATTTCTTAGCACTAATGAAGCTGGTGGCAGGCGCAGAGTGTGTGTATGTGTTTGTGTCGCTCCCAGCTACAGCGCGAGGTGTGTGTGTTTTTGAAAGATAGAAAGCCCAGAGACAGAGCGGAGATCTAATGGAGTCGGGTCCGTAGCTCATTTCCAGCGAGCTGCTTGGCATTCTCTGGAAGGAATGCGTGGATGGATTACACTGCTGGCTGCTACAGCGACTTTCCAATGAGGCTCCACTTTGTCTTCACCCTTATCTAATCCACGCTGGAATGACCGTCTCTGCAAAATGAAAATGAGGCCGGAAATCAAATGACCTGCCTGTTTGTTACAGCTGCACGACATGTGATTTGTGGAATTAAAACTCCACTTGGAACAAAAGTGCAAGAAAGTGTGATTTGCACTGGAATACACGAGCAGACGAGGACTGAAGTTTTGTAAACATGTAGGACATTAAAGGGCCACTCCGCTGATTTTACTTGTCAAAGTCTATTTTTGTTACGAACCAGTTACTAAAAGACGTTGCTACCAAGTTGCATTATGGGATTATAATCGGGACTACGCCTCTGCTGCACAATTTTCACAATTCTCTTTTGGATCTCTCACAAATCCCCCAACTTTATAGAAGCTTAATATTAAATCACTGGAGTCTCAAATGTTAAAGGAATAGTTCAACATTTTTGGGAAATACGCTTATTTGCTTTCTTGAAGAGAGTTCGATGAGAAGATCTATGACACTCTCATATCTGTATGGTAAATATGAAGCTAAAGTCGATTAGCTTAGCTCCAGGAGGTGACTGCTTCCGGCCAAGAAATAGTCCACAACATAACTCCCTAAAAATCACAACTGGTTATTTTTATAATTTATAATACTGGAGCTTTACAGGTGCTAGTAGGCAGATTTAGTTACCTTTAGACAGAGCCAGGCTAGCTGTTTCCTACTGTTTCCAGTCTTTCTGCTAAGCTAAGCTAACCGGCTAATTGCAAGTAGCTTTATATTTATTGTACAGATATGCGAGTGGTATCAATCTTCTCATCTAACTCTCTGCAACAAAGTGCAAGTGTTTTTTAAAAATGTCAAACTGTTCCTTTAAGATTAAATTCTGAGTGTCACCTGGCCAAACAAAACGTCACCTTCCTTGCTAATGTTTGTCTTAACATGCTCGTTGACCAAACAGTGTCTTGACCTTTGACCTTTTGACCCATTAGTGCAATTTTTAAAACCACCGCAACACTGTCAAAATGTTGTAGTAGCCCAAGTCTCACTGCACACCAGGTTATGTTTTTTTACGAGTTATGAGAAGACAATATATCACGCGCCGTTTTTCAAGCTCAAACGGAAACTAAGCAGTCTCTAATTCCTCTCGGAACCTGGCAGGGCTCGATGTTGGCCGAGCTAACGGGGACACACGACATATTACCCCCATCCTTTCCCTGCCGTTCACAGCAACCCAACACCCCTGACACAAGCTCACCCCCAGCACCCGTCACTGCCAAGCAAAACACCTGGCATCTGTATGAGAAGGGCGCCAATTTCACAGTGACTGCCAGGCGGTCAGCTGAGCCGCTGCCACACACACACTGGTAAGCGTGTGTGTGTTAGGGGGGCAACAGCGCTGCGGATGTGCTGCTGTGTGTCTGTAAAGTGTGTGAGCAGAGAGCAGGTGTGTGTATGTGAGAGACAGTAGAAGAAGAACTTAAGGATATGAGTGTGTGTGCATGACAGACAGCTCAGTCTGGACACAAAACCACAGCCTGGCAGTACATTTAGAGCTAAATACTCACATGCACAATGTTAACTCGCATGCCGATTTGTGCTGTATGCATGTCAAGTGTTGGACAAAGTGTCTACATATAATTTTATATGGTTCCAGTGTCTCCCTGACATTGATGCATTTCCCCGTTGCGTGCTTCCATTCCTTGGCTGAAGGTTTGTGTGTGTCAGAGGCCAGGGCTGGTGCTGAAAGCCTGATGGATGGGGTCCAGGGGTCACGGACTTCAGCTGTTGCTGGCCACATCGCAACCCAGTGAACCACGCCGCTGCTAGCCTCGGGTTAGCACCGGAGTGCACAGCGCTTTTTTGGTGTTTTTCATTGTTGGAGCGGCGGGGTCCGGGGAGATGTGTAAAGAGAGGGTTTTGGAGGATGCCGTCGGGGGTGTAAGTGGGTCCGGGAATCTGACCGGTCTGATCCTCCTCAGCGCAGGAAGTAAACAAACAATGCAGCCCTCTCGATTCAGGTGGGAGCCCACGCGGGGAAGAAGCAGACAAACTGGTCTCATGCTCATGTTGCAACCACTGGTTTAAAAAAGATGTTTTTGAACCCACAAGAGCTCACCACACTGAGCCGAATGTAACGCAGATGGCATTCCAGCTGCCCATATATTTCTTTGTACCAGCGCTGTAGCAAAAGAACAAAGAGACTTTATTTGATTTTTACAGAACACGAAGGCGGCTCAGTGCCCCAAAAAGAAGAAAAATCCGGCTTTTTCCCCCATAATGGGATACATGAACCTTTCATTGTTACCACGACGATGTCATCAGCTCTGAAAAAGGGGGCTGCTGTGCCAGGAGCGGCGGCCACGTTGCCATGGAGACACTTGGTGTAAAAGATGGTGGTTAGTGGCTTGGCCGTGGTGTGTGGGCAAACGGGAGAAAAAGCCAGCGAGCCATCATTGCTTTTAGGGTAAATACAGTCTAAATTAACAGCGCCGCTTGCTGCTGCTGCTGCTGCTGCATCGACTCGGCACAAAGAAGAAGACATTAAGTAAGAAATGGATGTCTTAAACACAGCACAAGGTGAAACCGAGCAAGAATATTGCACAGGATATGAAATTATTTCAGCCCGAGTGTGGAAATTCAATTTCACAGCTCATGAACAATATCAAACAAACATGCTGGCTGAAAGAGCACACTCCAACTTTGAGTGATACTGTATCAAAAGGCTACACGGCAGACATAAAAGCGGATGAGGTGGGTGAAGGGCGGGCTAACGGGTAACGGTAATCCATAACTCCACCAATCTCCATATTCAGGCCGTTTAAACTGCACATTAGCCACCAGCTATTCCCATGGCCTGCCTCAGACCTAGCAGGAAGGGGGGGGGGGGCGGCTTTCTAATGAACTGTATAATTAAATGAGAAGCTCCGCTCGGCCCGATTCCGACTACTCTCGATTCCGAGACCGTGATGCCTTAACGAGGGCTGAATTGAAATGAATGGCAGCGGGTGAAGGACAGAAGGACAGCAGGCTAATGCGGTGGAATGTGCCTTTAATGAAGAGGATGAAAAGGAGAAGGGGGGTGCGAGAGCACTCCGAGGTCACTGTGGGCGCTCACCCGTACCTTCATTCTGCTATGCGAGGGTGCAGCCCCCCCACACACACTCTCTATCTACTGTATACTCCCCCCCGCTATCGCTTTTTTTGGGAGCTGTGTGGGAGAGAGATAACTGCTCCAGCTCTCTCCACTCTTTGCCCTCCCCAGAGCACAGCTTTTGATTGACACATGCTAACAAGCTAAGGTGTTCGACAGGGGCGCCGGCAGAATAGGTAATGCTAAGAGAACATAACCGGGGAATTCTCCCACAACCCCGCAGGTTCACGACAATCGACCAGGGAACAGCCTGTGCTTCTGCATTTTTTTAACTTTTCCAGGAAACTGCGACAAGAATGTGGGCTTATGAGGTGTCAAATTAATTCATGCAAAAGAAGTGAATTTCCAAAAAAGAAGGAAGTTGAAGGAGAGGTGGACGGGGGTAGAGAATAGACAAATAGCTTTTTAAGGAGGGAGGTCCTTCACATCATGCAGAGGGAGAGGAAAACTTGCTGATGTGAGGCATGAAAATGTGTCTGTCAGTGTATCACCAGCCGTGACCGCGTCCAGTCTGCATATGTGTCATGTGATTGAACTAGAATCTCTTCTAAATGACCATGAACCAAACGGGGAGACACTCCCAACACACTCACAGATGACATAAGACGTGTGTTGCAGCCGAGCGCTCCTGACAGTGATCTCAAAGCTTTTGTTTAATGGACGCTAAATGCAATTAATACTGGGATGCCCCTGCTGCTGTTGTTTATCGTCTTTGGCAGCAAACTGACCACAAGCACTCGGAGGGAGGCTGTTTACTGCGTAGTTATTCTTTAAAGTACAGTGAATGGCCGGCTTAAGTGCTGTAAGTTGTTTTGCCCCTCAGCGAGAACGAGAGAAGACGTGGTGCCCGCCGATCTACAGGAAATACTTCCATACTAGTTATTGGTGGAATTTAAAGAGGACGTCTGTGTGCTTTTTCTCTTTCCTTTAGTGTGTTATAAAGTTGTTTGTGCATGTAAAAGGTCTGTAAAGTTACAAAGCCCAAAGTCCATGCCAAAGGGAGAAGCACTGCTCCTGAACTGCCTGAAACGCCTCGCTTGAAGTCCCGCCTTTTTCCTCCGTAACATGCTGATGTCACCAAGTAACACATTTGCATAATACCTGCCTAGCGGCTAGTTTGGCACGCTCTCAAACAAAGTTAGCTAGAGCGGAGTCCGAAGAGTTTGGTTCGGTTATCCAATCACAGAGTGGGCCAGCTGATCAATCAGAGCAGACTGGGCTTTTTCGGGAGGGGGCCTTAAAGAGACAGGCGCTAAAATGGAGCGTTTCAGACAGAGGGTGAAAAGAGGTGCTGCAGCACAGCTGGTATGAGAAAAATAAAGCATTTTTTTAACATTAAAGCATGTAAACATGTTCTAGTAGAAACCTAAAATACAAGTTGACACCTGAAAATAAGCACAATATGTCCTCTTTAAGGATTCTATATTTTAGTCAAACTTATTGTAGAGCGTAAAAGTTCTTTCTTGACCTTGGAAGCAGTTGTTGACCAAAAACCTTAACTCAAGGTCCACTTTGAGTATTCAGCGGTATGATTTTAGTTGTCATTACATGACCGGAAATGCAAGTAAGTGGACCTTTAGTGAAGATATATTTTTTGGTCAAATGTATGACATTGTGAGGAGGGACTAGTTTAAAAAAAAACTCCTGATGGTGCGTTCGAGGGCCTTCTCATTGTTCGACTTCTGGATTTGATTGTCTAACAAAACAGCCCATAAATGCAACGTTTTTATCAGCGTCAAACACTCAAACTTTAGATACTGGAATGTCTTTGAACGGCCCACCAAAGGGAGCATTTTAAACTGTTCCACACTTGCATTACCGTCACATAATGCCATTATCGTGGCGTTATCACGGCACGGTGACGCCTTTGGTAACGGTAAAGCCACGGTACATGTGACTGGTAATGAAAAACCCTCTTTACAAGTGTGAAAAACAAACTGTTTTGTCATCACAGGATGGTCAGCAGACGGCTGCTGTGCTTTGTTCCTATTATTGTTTATGCAGCTTGTATCCATTTTTGGTTTGTGATGCTGTTTTGAAAACTCCTTTATGAATAGAAATGTGTTATAATAAGCATGATGTTTATTATTGTTAATAGCTTGTGCCTCATCTGAAGTACGTTTAGAAAATCAATCCTGTATCTGCCGGTGCTGGCTGGTTTGAAAAGTGTGTTCCAGCCCAGACAGGAGAGGGTCAGAGCGGTGCAGAGACGAGACGGATCAGCAGAGGCCCGGTCCTCATTGGCCTTGACACTAATTAAACACTAACCGATAGAAAAAGCCTCCTCCACACTCTAATTATTCCCCTTTTAACGTCTAATTTCACCAATCAGTGCCATCTTTATTTCGGAGAGCAAATTGGGCAGTAATCATTTTCTAGTGGAGCTTTCCCTGCCGCTAATTGTTGAATATGATTTAGTCATTATCAGAACGCCGGCTACTCTTATCAGTCATCTCGCAGGGCAAATTTATCTGGAGATTGTGCTCGGAAGAAATTAAGCTGAATATTTTAATTAATTTTTTAAAGCGATGACTCACAGTGTTGTCGCAGTTTGACGGGATATTTTAAATATGCATAGTCTGGGTAATTGGTTAAATGAAACAGAAATGGGATGAAATGATTTCCGCTCAAGAGAGAGAGTTTCAAAATATTTAATGCAAAATATTTATATATATATATATTAAAAAAAAAATGCATTTATTTGACAGCATCTTTGAATCAAACCACCAATAACACATTTTCAGTGCAGCGGCTTTAAGCAGTGATATGTTAAAATGTTTCATTGAGCTCTTTATTAGCTACACCGTGTCACACAGCTTTTTTTATAATCTGTGTGTTGATCAAGATTTATACATTTTATTAGAAACACCACAAAAATATCACAAATTTATACGTTTAACAATGTATGAGCTACCTCCACATCCAACTAAATCAAATCAAAGAGTGATAGCAGGATGTAGAGGAAGTCCAAGAGACTAAACATCAAGGACGAGAGGATGCTTTTGAAGTGGAGTTACTTCCTTTTTCCTGTTTGTCGACTGCAGCTTCCTGTGTCTCCTGGCGCGGCCCGGTCAAGGTGATCCCTCTCTATTTCCTCCAGATTGATCGGCTTGTGCAAAAAAAGCTGGAAAAGAGTTGATTCTATACAACATATACTAATATATCTGTGTCATTAATTTAATTACCCTTAATTTAATCATAAAAATCAATGTCAAAAAATAACATCCTGTTGATATAAACACCAGCAAATATACACAAAGCGGTTGCAAACATGTATAGACATGTACACACACACGCACACACAGTCCTTGTTAAATCGGTCTTGGCGTGAGTTGGAGAGAGTTATGACCAGATGGTTCCGAAAATAAGCCGTATTTTAGCCTCCCAGCTTGTCACTTATTGCTTTCAGGGTTCTTGATCAGATAAGTTAATATGGCAAAATCTCACTTATCCACACTGGCAGCTCAGACAGCCCCGTATTATGTTTCACAAATCTGGAAACACATGAATTTCGGAGTTATTTATATTGTTTGAATGCCTCGACTTAGCTCTTAGAGTACCTTCTTACACGGCGCCTATCATGGGGTTTTTCCGCCTGGGGTCAGGCTGTCTTACGTCGCCGTAGCGCTCGGGGCTGGTGTAGCGCTCCCTGGCGTCGGGGTGCCTCTCGGGGCTGGTGTAGCGGCCGGGGCTGGCGTTCCGGTAGGCGTCCACTCGCCCTCCGGCGGCTTCGTAGTAGTTGCGCCCTCTGCGGCCTGCGGTGGGCGAAGGGGGCATGTCCTGCCTCGCTGATGCATGGTGCTGAGAGGAAGGGTTGTGGCGCGGGTTGCTGGGCGCCTGATGGGATTGTTGCACGCGGCTGGGGTTGCTGGAAGCTGGAGGGTCGTTGTAGTAGCCCGGGTAGGGGGCTGCTTCTCTTGGCGTGGCTCTGGAGTGGGTTGGGTAATCATATGGATCCCTCCTGAAAGAGAAATATGATTGTTAAAAATTAGAAGACTGTATAGAGGAATATTTAATACTGGTTTAAACTGGTTTGCAGTCGAGGACGTGCCAGAGATTTGGCCCTCCCTCGCAGTAAACCTCCTCCTGTTATTCAGTTTACGTGGCGAGGCTGTGGCCTTGGCAGGATCGAGTTGTGGAGGGGTGGGGGGGGTGGGACGTGGATGGAGAGATGCCAAGAGATAACACCAAATGCCTTGGTAAGCATATATGAGGTTGTGTGTGTGTTTAGCTGGAGTGTGTAGGAATGTGTGTGTCCCAGGGGTCTGCAGTAACGAGGCAGCCAGCTGGAAGTCTCCGGTTCCCTCCCACTAGCTCTGGGTGATTAGGGGCTAAACCCCTGGGTAAGGCGACACGCCGGCCTCGGGGAGACGGAAGGAAAAGAGAGGGAAGTGGAGAGAAAGTAAAGAGAGGAGAGGAGGAAAAGGCGAGGGGCTGCTCACCTTTCACGGGCCCATTCAAATGTTTTCCATCTTATGTGCTGTTTCCAGCGCTGAGTGACACACATGTCTACAGCTAGGGCGAGTAAGCGAATCTAAAAGTCAGGTTCCTCATCGGCCTAGCTGTAAGGGAAACTCTCCTATTTATAAAAGTGGTGATCTACAATGAGCCCCGTCAACATCAGACATGGCATTACATTAAGTGTCGTTACAAACTTTAACATACCTTGTTCTGGCCATACATAGTAGTAAACGGCACATTCACACCAAAAGCACACACGTCAGGGGTCTTTGTTAGTGAAGGCTTGTTTCTCCAGGTCACCGGTGGGAAGATGAAATACTGGTACGAAACAGGAGGTCCAGTTTGAAGGCTTATCAGATGCAACAAAGTTAGTTCCTCGCCACTAAATCAATTAAACACACATTTTTTTCGATGCAATTGTTGGTCTGAACATTAACTGGCAACGGTTCAAATTATTATCAATCAGCAACAAACAGATTTAGACGTTTACTTCCCGCCCTTCAACAATGGCTCCCACTGTAGTTATTATACAGAAGCCTTGAGCTTAGCCTCTCCCTTGTTCTGCAATCATACGCCTGCGTCTCCTCTGTCCGCTCCCTGGAGTCGAGCTCAGCACCTGTTGACTGGCCAATTAGAATGACTCACTCACCGCAGATTAGCTCGCACACAGCTAGTGTGTGTGTGTGTGTACGAGGACTTCCCTTGAGGATATTCACGGACGGTGGTGACGTGGGGTTCTATATGTGTGTGTGTCCCAGATATCAGTGTGTTGGGAGGCCCTGACCACCCAAACAGAGCGGGAGTGGGACGGGATACACAGGTGGTCCCAAGAATGAACAGCGCTGCCTTGTCAGTCAGCAGGGGCAGGAAAGACGGAGCCGCACACACACGACGTAGACGGACGCACACACACATGCGAGGCTTGAGATAAGGTAAGGAAGCATAAAAAAAGACTTAGAAAGAGAGAGATTTAATGTGAAATGATGATGTGAGGAGACAGAAGCAGATGTGAGAGAGAGAGTCTGGGTAAAAAGGATATATTCCTGGGCGAGGAGTGGGAAAACGCCAGAGAGAGAAAGAGAGACGAAGGTCAACCTGCTCATTAATCCAGATTAAATGGTGAAGGCCACCAGGGGAGGTAAAGAGAGGAAAGAAAGAGGGGTAGAGGAGGGGGAACACCTGGGTCCTCAGCCCGTCTCAGGGCCACCCAAACACACAGTAACCTCCGCCGGCTTCCCCATTCTTCCCTCATCACTCTCCTGATTCCCCCTCTCCTCTCTGCGATCTTCAATTTCCACATCGTTTCCACTTGAATATTCATCTTCCTCTCCTTCTCCCTCACCTCGGTGACCTCTCGCCTTAATATCCTCCTCGTGCAGTCTGTTATTTAAATGTTTCTTGCACCTCCCCTTTTCCTCCTCTCTCATCTATTTTTAGCTTCTCATGAGTCGGAATATGGAGCAGCAATAAATTCACATGTGGAATAATCGTTTGACAACACGGTATCCTGTGCACAAATCAATACAAATGGCAGGGGAGAAAAAAAACGTCCATTACCGTAACTTTGCTTTACAATCACCGACTCATCTGTTTCAATTCATTAACCCTTTGAACTCTGCCACAGAAGTGCCTACATTGGTATTTTTGCTTACTGTGATGTCATTTCTTGGAGTATCTTAAAATTCTTCATGTCCCTAATATCTGTACAACCTAAACTAAAAGGTAATGTAGGTCAATAAACTATAATAAATGATAAAAGTATAGAAATTGTGTCATAAAATTAAAAAATATTAAAATTAGGGCTGTTAATTGATTAAAATATTGAATCGCGATTACGCTCACATTTTGTATCCGTTCAAAATGTACCTTAAAGGGAGATTTGTCAAGTATTTAACACTCTTATCAACAGGGGAGTGGACAAATATGATTGATTTATGCAAATGTATGTATATATTTATTATTACAAATCAATTAACACAAATCAATGACAAATATTGTCCAGAAACCCTCACAAGTACTGCATTTAGCGTAACAAAATATGCTCAAATTCCTGTAGTGCCATGGCATGCAGATGACCTTTGACCCTGGCATGACACGGCCTAGTGGCGCAGGACTAGTACTCATATGGGAGTACTTACGTTACTTGAGGGAGGTGAGTGTCTCACAGTTTGAATGTATATCTTAATGTTAGACACTGATTTAACCTAATTTCATCAAACATTGTATAAAAGCAAACATAAAGGGAAGTCGTTATTCAACATATTGTGGATAACAGCATTTGTGTATCTGTGTGTGTGTGCGGCCAAGCAGCTGGGGGATTAGGGGCTCCGCGGGCCTCAGTGACCCACGGAGAGCTCCTCATCTCCGGGTCACACAGCTGGCTTCAGCCTGGCTGGGAGATGGAGGGAAGTGTTTAGTCTGTGTGTCTCTGCTAACCTGAAATGTCCTCCGACCACGTCCACAATATTTGAATTTTTACATAAATTAGGATTTAATGTAGCGGATCCAAACAAAACATTTCCAGTTTATGTGTGTGTGTGTGTGCCTCAGTGAGAAGGAGAGCGAGCCAGAGGAAGGAGTGCATGGCTGGGTTTGTATATTCCAAGTGTCAGAATGAGATCTGTTGTTTACTTGTTAACTTGCGTAACTTCATCTGAGCATCATGTGAAAGAGAGGAAGCACGAGAAGGAGAAAGAAATACAAACACAAGAGGGAACATGCCGAAACAGTAACTAAATAAAAGTAAAAAAGAAAAAAGGCCGAAGAAAAGAAAGATGATTGGTCTAAAAAACAAGTGAGTTACAGTTGCCCGAGGACAGGGTGGTAATTTCCTCCAGAGCTTTTGATTTAACAAAAAAAAAACATGCCAAACATGGCAGATTCCTGCCGAAATAAAACATTGGCTGGCGTCGGTAATGACAATTAAAGGAGCTCCGCCGGCTCCGCTAATCTAGCTTGAAAAGAGCTCATGACAACGAGAGACGTGTGTGTTTTCATTCAGCTGTCAGGCGAGTTTTACGCGCACTTTTGAAACGTCAAAATAAAAATAAAACATCTAAAATCGAATGCAAATGAGGTGTTTCCACGAGCGATGTTAGGAAGAAAGAAATGTTTGCTGCGATGTAGCAATGGGAGTGACAAACGCATTTCCATTCTTATTTATCACATGATTTCTTCATATGTTATTTGAGCAATGTATGTTATTGAATTTTCCGCTTGCTCTTTAAATGTGATTCATTCATGATGCCGGAAAACGGAGACGGTGTAAAGAAAAGGGAGAGGCAGACGGACGAGCAGACAGACACATGTACTGTAGACACTCTGAGGTCTATATAGAGCAGCAGTTCAGGGTGTGATGATGTGAACCGCAGGGACCAGCTAGAGTGGAAAGCTGTAATGACACGCCGTGTAATACATCTGACTCACACTTCAGGAACATCAGCGCCGTATAGCACACTCTCCCGCCACCCTCTGAGAGTGACTGAATATTATATTTATATGCATGTGGATGTGTGTTGGCGGTGTATATGATTACAACAGTGAGAGGGAAAATGTCCATCTGGGACCTGGGGAGAGTGTGTGTGTTGCCGTTTTAGCATCCGCTTTATGACAGTGAAGAATGTGTGTGTGTGGTATAGCGTGGGGAATGGGGGTGTGGGGGTTACTCTGCACCTGCCCCTAGGAAACGGAAAGAGGAAATTACCGTAGTAACCCCCCCCTCCATACTCCCAACTCCTTATTAGACCCCCATAATCACTATCCTGGTCCCCCAAATACCCTCGGTGCTTAACAGCTGGAAAACAACTGTCAGGCTTGCACACAAACACCTTTGTGTCTTCACAGATTTTACATTCAGAAAGGGCAATGAATTATTGTGCTTGAATGTCCCAATATTGGATGTAAAATTTGTGTCATTTAAAGAAAAAGCAGGGCCTGATTTCAGAGCACAGGAGTTAGAATTCAACAGCTAACGTACCAGACCTGACAAAAGTGTCCAAAAGTATTGCAATTCTGAACAGTATCATGTTCAAATCTTAAAATATTATGATATTTTAGTTACATAGGCACACAGGACGCGTGGGCAGTGCGTGACGGCTGCCTCGCTGCTCCTATTGTACTTGTTATTCTTTACCTACTTCTGCTTACCTGCCTTCTGTTTAAAGTTTAAGGATGCATGTATGTGTTTGTCTTCTTTTGTTCACACACACATGCATAAATAACAAGTCCAAATGCTTAAACATTAAACTGCATTCACATAAATTACATCTGCACATTGAAGTCATTAATGCGGGAGCATTCAGATGCAATACAGATGCATATGTAAGCACATCTGCCAGCTATGTCCTCACCTGTTAGCCGACTGACGAGGAGCAGACACGCGTTGCATGCAAAATGCATTAATTGCTCTGCAGGAAAAAACAGCTGCTGCACTTCACTGCCAAAACACTCCCACGCACACACACACACACATTCATATGCATGATGTCCACACACACACTTTTTCTGGGGTTTAATGTGTCATAATTTGATACCAGCGGCGTTGCAGAAAAAAATAAAATGTGGTGAAACCGCTGGTCTCTCCATCAATTACTGTAAAGATTGTTTATTTAAAAGATGTTTAGCAAGTTGACATATTCATTAGTGTATGATGCATTCTCCAGATTCTCCAAATTCATCCTTGTCCTAACCCTGCACACACACACACACACACACACACACACACACACTAAGTCACGGTGCTAATGGCGCTAGGCTAGCTGAGTGCTACAGACACAGAGCAGGCCCGGCAGAGGAAACCATTAGCCACTCCGGCCCCGGCCCGCCGAGGCCGCTCCGCTAATCAAACCAGGCTGTGTCAACAACAGCAGTGGAAATTGGCTCTCACCTAGACGCACGTGGCTCATCTAAATGGGCCCGTGTTTACACTCTCTGCTACTATATACCCGGCAATGACGAGGAATGTGCAGTGCACCAGTGGCAGGTATGGTAGCGGCGGGGTCCGGCTGCAGAGCGGGAGCTTCCGCTTCGAAATGAGAAGGTGAGGAGAGACGGTACACAGCCGGGATATGTAAACTAAGAGTCTCATAAAGCTCACATCTAATGACTCATTCATCATTCTAGTGATGTCATGCTTCACAACGACTATCAATAATCTTTGAGTCATGCTTTTTATTGTTTCTGTAAGAAAAATGACTACAACAACCAGTAATATGTACATGTATGCGTGTCGCGATATACCGGTAATGACGATAACCATGATATTTAAGAGAAAGAATTATGATAAAATAATAATAATAATATGAAATAAAATAAATAAATGTGAAATATTTCTTAAAAATAAATACAACACAATAATTATAATAAATTAAAAATGAAAGGAAATAAAAACTAAATAATAATAATAAGTAAAAATAAATAAATAAGAAATATTTCTTAAAAATAATTAAAATAATTAGAATACATTAAAAATTGAAGAAAATAAAAACTAAATAATGATAATAACAATAATAATAATAAAAAAGAATAATGAAATATAGATAAATAAAAAAGGATAAATTCACACACCTGATTTCCAGCGCCTACCTACAGTATATCCCTGTGGTCCCCCCCACATTGATTCACCTGCACAGGACGGATATGTGTTTAAGACACGTTTACAAAAGAGTAATAACCATTTATTCTACAATATTCTATTTAATTCTAATGAGTTGGACTACATTCAATGCATTTAACCACTGCTCTTATCCAGAGTGAATTACAATAATTAGAAAGAGTGCAAACAAAAAAAGAGTAAAGCTCACATCCAATGACTCATTCTTCATGTTAGTGATGTCATGCCTCACACGATCAATCAATAATGTTTGAATCATGCTTTTTATTGTTGTCTGCAAAGGTGACAATAACTGCAAGAGTGCAAATAAAAAAGATTACGTACCAGGGCCACTAAAAGTACACGCAGCCCTTACTAAGGGGGTCAAAGGTCAGATTTACGTCTTGGACAGTACTCCAAGAGGGAGGGTGATCATGTAATAGAGACGTGCTGGGGAAAAGCAGTAATGACAGAAACAGATGGGAAATGCAGAAACTTTTAGGATCGCCACAACTCCACTTCACATTCTCAGATTCTGCGCAGTTCAAACCAAGTTCACTGTATGCCTTTTCTATTCTATTCTGTTCTATTCTGTGCAAAGAAGAGAGCATTTAAATTCATGCTGACTCCCCGTCTCTTCCACAGAGCAGCCCCGTCCATCTGTATTTGCGGACTGGATGTCATGCAGACTTGTACATGACAGTCTTTGCATTTCTCGCTGAGCTCACGGGGAGCGACCGAGGCCTCCGAGTGTATACCTTTTGTTTTATTTATAAAGCGATGATTCCGCTTTCCCCATACACGCACCTGGGAGACTGTGGGAGAGAGGGATGGAAGACGGAGAGAGCGAGACGAGATACAAAGAGACGCGAGAGAGATATAAACAGAAGCGACACAAAACTGCAGACGAAAAAAAAGGATTGATGGAATCAGAGAAACAAACGCAGAGGAACAGAAAGTTATTGTAAACAGGTAGAGCCACTGGTGCCTCCTCGGCTGTGCGTGTGGCAGAGCCGGCTAAAGCCCTTTCATTTCCTACCGCTGATTCCATTACGTGTTCCTGTGTCTGAGCACAAACACTGTTAGCTGGACAAACACCGCACGCCGACGGGGGCCCCGTTCCTTCATAAAAGGGCCCGCAAATAAGAAAAGGGTCAGGACACCTCTCGGGAAATCAAACAAAAAAGAATCGGCACATTGCTTCAGACGCTCTTGGGTTGCTTATTTAACAATAAAAGAGAGGGGGTCACATCACCTTTTAAACCAATCACGCACAGTAGAAGACGTCGGCAGCTGTTATGGGGCAAAAAACTATTGCGAAGAAAAGACTCTCCAGGACCCGAGAAATTAAATGAGTTACGGAGACAATAACTCTAACTGAGTTGGGTGAGTTTAAAGTGAGTCATTCGACAGCTGGACGGCAGTGGGTGGGGAAACACTTGATCACTTATGAAAGTGTGAGAAGCAGGATTGGGTTTTAATAAAGATGGGGCGAGTGCAGCGAAAATATGATTTCTCCCCTGACCTTGAAAAAGCCATCCGGAGCTCCAAACTACGAACCCTAACGATATTACTGCGCTCAAATAATAACAGGCCTCTGCGAGAGAATACAACCATCCAACCGTGCGAGGTAGGAAATTCTGGGAGCCAATAAAGTCAGACAATGAAGCAGAAATGGAAGACAATGAGCATTTAAGAAGGGGTTTTTCATTTGTAATACTCCTCCTATTCTAATCAACACATTGCTTTCACTCAGCGGGGCGCTGAGTCATTTGTTCGTTTCTATTCTGCGTCGCTACGAGGTGTGTCCGGTGTGGACGTGGCTCATTAGGGGCCTGAGCAGACACAGCCCCGAGGTCAGGAGGTTCATGTGCCGAGACGTGGTGGAGAAAACCAAGTAGACGGCGTGGAAGTGTTTGCACTTTTCAGGAAGGTCAGATGAAGAGTCCTTAAGGGACACTTTTCCACACACAGCGGAGGACACTCGACATGCTGAGGGACAGTCAGGATGTTGCCCTATGTGTTTTAAAGGAGGGTTAGAGAGCGCTTGATGACGAACCTGAGAGCCTCTTTAACTTAGAATGACTGACTGCAAACACACGCAAAAAGATGTACTTGCTAGAGGTCTTCAAGAGTCCAAAAGTGGTGGACCGACAGAACCAAATGGACCAGTAAAGACCTTTACCACTCGTGTCCTTCTCAGTGGGTCGTCTCCATTGTCCAGATGTGACCGGAGCTTCGCGAGGCCAGTACGGTCCTCTGACTCACTGGCCATCGGCTCCACATTAATCAGCCAATTATCAGCCCCGGCCAGCAACGTTACCGCGCCAACCCCGGCCCCCTAATCCAATCACCTTGGGGGAGTGGGTCAGGGGGTGCTCCGATTGGATAACCCGGGGCCGGGTCGCCGCGCCCGTGACCCTGCTGCTTTGAATTGGTAATGACGTTAATATTCTCCATATGGCCGCGTGTGTGTGCGTGCTTTTTGTGTGTGTGTGTCCCCGAGCATAGAGCCTCTCCGCAGGGCTGAGCTGCACCCCGGCGTTAATGGCCAACGGAGAGAGCCAAAGTAGCACTATCACCCTCCCTGGGGCAAACCTCTCCACGCTGTGCCACTTCCAGCCCTCTATCCAAATCCGCTTTCCCAGACTTCAGCCTCTCTCGCTGGCTGCCGTGCGGTAGCTCTCGGCGCTGAGTCCCAGGCTGAGGTCCACTGTCTGTCCTTGCTACTCTGGCATCCGCAACTCTGGATTTGAGAAGCGGGAATAGCGAGACAAATCTCGGTATAATAAACCAGACATTTGGACTGCTAACGTGCGAACTCCGACGACACCTCCAAGATTTTAAAACCCCAAAATGTAATAAACCACACTCGTGTGCTTTCATTAGGAGAGCTATAATGTGGATGGACATATTGACACTTATACAACACTGAAAGTGAAACATATAAATGTCTGCCTCGATTTCATCCCCATCCGTCTGACTCATACCTCTCCTCCTCTCTCTCTCTCTCTCCATTTGCTCCCATCTGTGAGGTGCTTTGCTACATCTCCTGTACTATTCACGCACACACACACACACACACACACACTCACCTCCTTCACTCCCACCCCTCCAGCTGCAGCCCCAGCCGGCTCCACACAAAGGCAGGCCAAATGTATGCTAATGAGAGCCAGGCCAATGGTGGAGCCGCACTCATTTTGAGAGGAAATGGCTTTCAATAATAGCGGCCCCCGGGGGGATTTTGCACAAAGTTCAGCTCCACTTTGAAAAATGCATTCAATTCACTGCTGTGTCTGCTCTCTCTTTTTTTCTCCTGTTTTTTTCGCCCTCAATGAGAAAAAAAAAGAAAAAAAAGAAAAGAAAATTTCCCAGAATATATTTGCGTCTCCACCTCCTCTCGCCTCTGTATTTATGCTAGGGGGAGGCAGAGGAGTTTTGGGGACTGAGGAGTCGTGATTTATCTTTACAGAAACATCAGAACACAAACATGGGAGTCTGAATAGTGTTCAAACTCTATCTGGCACTTTTCCTCTCCCTTTTTTGTTTTGCTCTTCTTGCTGAGGCAACTGTCCCCCAGAAAGCCTGTCAACTGTACCGTATGCATTTCAAACGGGATGATACCCTATGGGGTCTCGGGCCTAAAAATACTTCAAAGAGGAGCTGAACAATAGTTAAATAACAATGAGAGCATTTCTTGAGGTAATGAACATTATTTGAACCTCACTTATTATCTTCACGCCTAATTATATATACATATAATATAGTCTAATATGTCAGAAAAATCTGCTGTTGTGTGTAATTTGCAGAACTGGAAAGGTGTTAGTGTTAATCATAGACTGTATATAAGAAGTGGACATAGTCACCAAAACGTTTTTTCTGCGTTACTGTACCTAAGTCTAGTTTGAGCTGTCAAAGGTCAAGCGAGTCTCCCTTGGTGCGTCTGTCTCCATTTAGGTTTGTCTCCACAGTTACAGCTGGCTAACCTCTCTGTCTCTCATGTCCCTCTCCTTCTCCTCTCTCCTCCTCCTCTCCCAGATTCTCAGTGTGTCTCGTCCCTCCCCTGAGCCGGTGCTGATGTCTGCGCTCCCTGGTGCCTGTCATATCAGGAGGCGCAATAACCCGTGAAATGACTGTTCTCTTTTTCCTCACTCTCTCCTCCTTCTCCATCCCGGTGTCCCCCTTCTTTTTCCTCATTCTCCTCCTCTCGCTTTTTCCTCGCCGCCACGCCGCTCCACGCTCCACTTAGCTGCCGGGGCCACAGAGATGGCGTTTGCTCAGCGTGTGCGTACACACTCAGGTAATATGTGGTTGGACTGATGCCTGCGTGCGGTAGCGCTGCTGGGAAATGTGGAGAGGTGCACATGTGCCTAATTTGACATTTAAACAAATAGAAAGGAACATGTGCAGTTCCGTTAAACCCACACTAGAGGTTTCTTCATCAGAGGAAACCATCCTCCGTGTGTGTGTGTGTGTGTGTGTGTGTGATCCTCCAGCTAGTGGCCCACTCTCTGGAGAGTCGAACACTCCTATTCCTGGGATGAGTAGACACTCCCAAGGCAAACACTCCAGATTTAATTATAAGCTCCAAAGAGGATTAGTCTGTGTGTGTGTGTGTGTGTGTGTGTGTGTGTGTGTGAGAGAGAGAGTGAGTGAGTGAGTGATGGAGACACAAAGGGAGGGAGTGGCAAGAAGTTATCCCTTCATTTCCTGCATTGAGGAACAAAACACACACACACACACACACACACACACACACACAGAGTGGTCTCACCTGGGGTGTGTGGGGTACTGCCGGTCCACCTCGTCGTAGCGGGGTGCGGGTCGAGACTCGGCTCCTCTGGGTGCCATCTGTGAGGAGACACGGGGACAAGGAATGTAAGTATGTCGACTCAGAGAGGTCCAAAGTTCAGTCAAAACACCCTTGAGCAAGTCGTGAACTCATACCTCCCTTATTGAAAGTCAAAAATATGTTAAGCTGTTTGCGGATTCAAGGCCTATTGATGCGGAGCACACACTACCCCTCGGGCTATATGTTTAACCTCAGTAATATTTCAACATTAAGTATCTAAAGCATGTACGTGTTTCGTGTGCAGCCTTGCGGTTTCAGTGGAAACAAAAAAACAAGAGTGGGTGAACTCGGGGAATGCCCCCCACATGTGGTAACATCAACACATGTAACCACATGTAAGCGAACATGTGTGCGTACGGTCGATGCAAATACACCAGTCATTCAGTAGGAAGAAAATTGCATTTAGAGTCGGTTTTTGGGGGCAGAGGGTCTCATCCACGCACACCAGGAAGCGATTGATTAAAGCCACGTCCACGCTCACGCGGATAAATCTGGAAGCGGTTTCAGGTCATTTTGCGTCCACGCTGGAACGCCAAAGTAGTAGAGCTAAATCTTCTACGTTCTCAATTTGATTTGCTCATGAATAACTAAAATCATAATAACACTCTTACTGGATAATTTATACAAAAGTCTGTATATAAAACTATTTAAAAAGATGTATTTTTTTGCGACTTAGTAGCAAAATCGAACAAAATATTCTGCTTCAATTCATATTTGTTGGCGTTTAGCCTTTCAAAAACAACATTTTCACTGCTTGACGCACACAAAGGGAGGCTCTAACACTATTATAGTAAATTAAGTTGTTAAAAAAAGGATCACATGTATCTGCATTCACTTTACACTTTATTTATGTTGCCGTTTAGCCTTTCAAAACGGGTGGCAAATTAAAGGAAAACTCTGGATAAATGAGTGGAGAAACATAACGAATGCAGATGTTTCCATACAAGGAACAAGGGCTCATTGAACGGTTTGATTTTGGATTGTTAACACTCTCAACCGCCATCATCTAAACACCTAACGAGGGATTATTTTATGGTGTTCCAGAGACTTACATAAAGTGTTTTAGTGAGTTGTTATCCTTTTTTTTGGTGTGAAAAGCTTTGGCTCGGTGTGGATCGAAGGCTGGAACATGTTGAGAAAAAGATGTGTCAAATTTTTGTTGCGCAAGTGGTGTAAGGTTACAACAATACACGAGGGTTTTAAACAGAGATGAGAGAGAGAGAGAGCATACAGTTTCAATTATCTGTACTCTGGGTTCTGGGCTCGGAGTTTCCACATACAAACACAGGCTGTTTACTCAGAGGACATTTCACCGGTCAAACACAGCATACACCCGCTGTCGCGTTAACATGCACGCTGGTCAAACACACCACCGCGGCACCGAAGCAGTCGCACATACAAGAACTGACATGTGTGTACATACATAAGCAATCACAGGTCTGACAGACACACACAGAAATCTAAAGGAGGTAAACAGAGATATGTTTGATCCCACACACACACAAGAGACTCCAGTCTATATCACTGTGTTTTGCATGTATGAGTTCAAACTCATTCCGCATGTCAATGCGGCGGCGGCGGCGCATTACCAGATATCATTAGCATGGAGCTCTAATGTCTCTGAATGGGAGCCAGGAAGTGAAAGCACATCAGACGCAAAGGCTGGGGCAAGCTCCATTAAAGTGGCTTGTGTGTGTGTATATGTTAATATTGTGGTAGCGCGTGCGGGTTTAATATGATGTCGGGACGCTCCATCTTTAGATGGCGGTGCGTTTAGGTAGTAACATTATGCAAAGAGAATGCATAATGTGAGGTAAAGGGGGGGGCATTAGGCTCAGCAAGGACCTGGGACTCAGGTGGAAGACCTTCTGTGTGTGTGTGTGCTGAACGTAATACATCTTCAGATGATGATGATGATGATGAGGATGATGAGGAGGGGAGGAAACGTGTGTTTGGACTAAATTCTTTGTCCATTGATTGTATTAACATAACAGCCTGCAGCCATAGGTCTGCTTGATTCGCTTATTAACTAACACGCACACACACACATATGATGGATGTCATATGGATGCTTTCCATGCGGAAGCCCATTTCCCCAAATTAGACAGCCGGCTTTACTGCCAGATGATGTGCCTTGAAATACACACACACACACACACACACACACACACACACACACACATGCATGCAAGTAAACAAACACACAAAACAAGTCTCAGTCTCACCATGGCAACTGGTAAAACAGCAATATGAAATTCATTCAGGTTAGAGAAATGCGAGCAGTCAGACTTGTGAGGAGGCGGTCAGCGAACAAAAAGCCTCACAGCTCCGGCGGCTTGCGATGACACGCACTTTCGCAATTCCTCGCGCAAGTTCGCGTCCTCATCCTGAACCGGGTGACATCACACGCGGTGCTGTGTATGTATATGTGGCATGTGTAAGTGGTTATCAGTGGAAAAGTTAATGTCTTGTGCAGACAGTAGCCAGATTCTCTCCGGACTCCATGCCAGAACCACAACACACACACACAATAGGGAATTTTCCTATTTCAGTGTGTCATGTGAGGAAAATTGAAAAAGCTGAAAGACTTTGTTAATCTTGGACTTCACCGCGTTTGAATGTGTGTAATCTACGCCCGAACTTTGCAATCAGCAGGCTGCTTTTAATACTTCAGGGAAAGCAAAATGAGCTTTAACATATCAGGAAACAAATCTTTCTTACAAAGCGCGCGATTGTGTCGAGTCACTGCCGCAATTCGGCAGCTGACAAACGCTCTGGCAGAATGCTCTGGCGCAGCGTGTGAGTGTGAATGAGCCGAAAGTCACTTTTCCGTTTTTCCAAATTAGAAAGCCGTGCTTTGACAGTGCCAGATGATACGCATTGCAACTCACACACACACACATACACAGCAATCAACTCTAGCAGCACAGCTGTCGCATTCATCAGAAAGTATTGCCGGAGAGAGCTCAGGAAATGAATTTCTTGGAGCACTTTTGGCTTTGCTGTAAATGTGCGATGCTCGTATATACAATGAAAGCTCCAATGAGAGTCCAAGTGCTTTGACACAATGCCTGAGCGGGGCTTTCATCCTGTGACTGAGATGCTCAGATTTGCCTTTTTTCCAAACCGCTTTTCCTGCGCCGCCTCGTGCCAAACGGCATAATTAGCCTCCTGTACTGCCATCTATTCCTCTTCCATCCATCCATCCATCCTTTTTCTTCCTCCCTCCACCCATCTTGGCTGCTAATTAAGCATGTGTCTCAGTGTGGAGCCTCTGCCTGGCGCCCCGTGCCCACCTCCTGTTGGCAACACTTACCCCCCACGCCCTGCGTAACGACTGGCACGGCGAGGCGGAACCCACCCAATATCCATCCTCTCCCCCCCTCCCTAAAAAATCACTGTGATGAGTTTCTGCTGACTCCCCCGTGAGAGGAGGGAACAGATAAGACGGAGAGGGAGATTTGGCATGTGAGTAGGAGGACGGAAAACAAAACAGAGCTCACAGAGTCTAACTACTGCTGCCACTTGTTGTTGACAGTTAAGAGTATGGATTACTACACCAATATATATGCAGACACTCACTCACTCACACACACATACACTGTCTATGGATAAGTACCTCATACACTTCAAAACACCTGAACCATCCCTTTAAACAGCTTTTTCAGATTGAACTGCTGGATGTAGTTTTAGCCGAAAAACAGCAAAAGAAAAAAAAGAGGATTCTCTGTGTTCGTCCCTCTGGTCTGACTCTCTCTCTAATCGAAAGTGTCTGAACAAAAAATCTAAATTTGCAATGTAAAATGGCTCGTTGGCATAGTTACCAACTAATAACCAACCAGATCTCGAAAAGGTCAAAGCACCTCTTTCGCGCTAAACCGTTGGCACACGAGATTACGCTGTATTAGGAGGCTCTGTGAAGTGTGTGTGTGTGTGTCAAACAGGAGGCTCACTTACCCCCCAGTGTACACTAAACACTCCCACACCTGGACCCTGCTCACTCTGAGCTCGTTAGCAGCAGATGGTACACACACACACACACACACACACATACACCGGGACCAAAGGTTACACACACTCAGACTGGAATGCAGTCTATTTTGGTAATAGGCCAATCTGCTGGTAATTGTCTTCATTGTTAGTGTTTGTTTGGGCCTCAACTCTTGACCTTAGAAAATTTGCATACAGTTGGGTTCGGACTTGGACTGGACGTTTTTTTGTGCTTTAATCTTCCCATGTGAGGATGTAACAGGTAGTGGGAGAAGACTGGTTTGCTTATTAGACAAATAAGAGTTCACCACGCTCTTGCTTACTCCCATCGTTTGCTACGTCTCCATGCAGACTGCTTCATCTGTCCGAATACATTTGCCTGGCGCATTCAAAAGAATGTTTTACACTCATCCCGGAAATGTAATGATGTCACTGGCTCCAAGTGGACGAACAGACGCTGAGAAAAAAAACATGTTTTGCAACCCAAGAGAGTATTTGATTTGTTTAAGTGGCTATTAGCCACAAACATGTTGTAACTGGATGATTTATATCACTCTTTCGGGATGTCAAAACATGGAATGGGCCCATAAAGCGCTTATTGTGTTATTCTGATTGTAAACAGAATATTAAGTTTCATGTTAATTAAACTGTCAAAACAAATCAGCGACTTTAAACTTCAGAGAAAAAGCTGCACGTGTGGGCTTTTCGTCGCCACACGAAGCTGTAATCAACATTAAACCTGTTCCATGTGTGTGTCGGTGTGTGTGTGTGTGTGTGGCCGTGGCAGTGGCCATGGGGTGTTGTTTATTTACTGGAGCCGTGTCCCTGTTCCTCTCCCCCCTTTCTGCGGGGTTTGTTTGCCTCCCCACTGCTCGCTGAAATAACATCCGAATACCCCTGGCGACTGTGTGTGCATGTGTGTGTACGGCTGGCTTCGTTCTTCCCTCTCCAGGTTACGATGCCCCCGAAAGGTGCGTCGCAGGGCGCGTGAGAGTTTTGTTCGGTTTACTTTTTACCAAGCGGTGATGTGTTTGTGCGAGCCGTGATGCACACACACAAGCCGCGACGCAACAGCTTCTGTCGAGTCATGTGTTCTTCAGTCCTTTCCTTTTCTTACAGTAACAGATTTGTGGATGTGGGAGTTGACACCACCACCGCCAGCGATGGAGGCTTTGATGAGGCAATCCAGCTCCTCACGCCCTCCAATGGCCTGCTGCAAATGTCGTGAGGTTGATGCGTTTGACCTTCAGGTACTTTGATGCAACTCCAGACTCTCCAGAGTGAGCTCTGTTGGTTTTAAAGGGTCAGTTCACCCTAGAATTCACCTGCAGCGGTTTATCTATCTGAAGCACTGTAGTCCTCCATCTGTTGAAATCAGGCGGCAACCTTCGGGTCTGGAAAGTGAAGCCAATGAGGAAGTGCCTTAAACTTGCTTTCTTTCTAATAGCCAGCAGGGGGCGACTCCTCTGGTTGCAAAAAGAAGTTTGATTGTATAGAAGTCCATGAGAAAATGAGCCTACTTCTCACTTGATTTATTACCTCAGTAAACATTGTAAACATGAGTTTATGGTCTCAATCGCTAGTTTCAAGTCTTCTTCAGTACAAATGGTATTGAATTGAATTTTGTCTCACATTTAGGCAGCTATTTTTAGTAGTTAAAGGTGAATTACATTTTTCACTCGTGCTTGAAAGTGTAAAAAAGTAAAGGGGAGTAACTGTGAAGGTGCAAAAAAATGTAAAACAGATTTCTTTCCACAACATTCTTGTATGAAGAATACGATATTAATGTGTGGTAAAAACGGATTAGAGCTCGACAATGTTGCTACGACAAAACGCCCTTTGTGCATCTATCTGAGTAAAATGATTTAGAGCATGAATTCTTTTACTTTCCGTAAGATGTCACAGTGTGACCTCAGCAAAGAGACGCTCAGGACCCTACTGAACCTCCCCGTCTTCAACTCAAACACAGCCTGGTGACGAGCTTTGAAGTGAGAGCGATGCGCGAGTGAGGAGCAGAATGGGAGATTTCTATCAACTCGCAGACAGATCACACTCTGCAGTTTGCCCGTAGGCCAGAGACAAGCTGTGGGGATAAAGACAGACACCAAATAAGTCCCTGTAGGCCTCTGTCGGCCCAGATGTGGAGGAGGGAGAGGAAAAAAATAAAAACCCATCACCCGGTTGCTGTGCAGCATTGGAATGAAGTGACTTAAAACAAAAAGAGGGGAGCGAGGAGTGTGTTGAGCCTCGGGGATGAGCTGAGGAGACAAGGACAGAGAGGAGGAGAGTCCGTGGACGGAATCGCTCATTGTGACTTTGCGAAGAGAGAAAGGTGCGAGACGTGTGTGTGTGTGAAAACTCTTGATAGCGACGGGTAGAAACATAACGGCGGAATGAGATGTTCACTCTTGTCTCGTTTCCCAGGAGTGCGAGCAAGAGTTCAGCTTGTGCCCAGAGTCTTGAGTCTTTGCGAGAGCCAAAGAGGAAGTGGTCCTGTGTGCGCCAATCAAACCACGAGGCGACAGCCGGCGGCTAAAGAACAGATGATGTAAAAACAATATAGGTGGCCAAAAAAGCCTCTCGGTCTGTACTCTCTTATCTGCAAACAATCAATACACACACGGTTTTAGGCAATTTGGCTTGTTTCAAAAGCGAATTTATGTGCAGAATAATCATGAAGCATCAAATCCAGATAATGAATATAGCCACCTATTATACTGTTGTGTTTTTCAGGATGGTTTAAGAAGGTTTGGTGCATCTGGAGTTGACTTCTGTTATTTTTTTTCCCCCTCTTAACAGAAAATGAAGAGACAATATGGGAGAAATTTAAGAGAAAGTCGCTGCACGAGGCCCAACGTGTCTCATTTCTGGAAGGTATTAGTGCCGGAAACAATTACATTTGCAATGCAAAACACGGATTAATCTCACCTCGCTGGCAAAATACCTCAAGCTGAAATTATCTTGCAAGGCTGAATATTGGACTAAATGGCTTGTAAAGAGGAACTATCTTTGCAGCACTACTTTCATTTTATAATTATCACCTCACTAACATTGAGCTCTACCTCCTGCCTTATTTTCCTCCTCTATCATTTTCCAGTAGCTCGTTCGGGGTTATTCCGGGGTGTATGATCCCAACACTAACTTGTGGTGGGGCCTGTTGTAATTACACGGGCCAGAATAGCAGCGAGGCCCGGTCCAGAGAGCAGAGGACCGACGGGCCGCCTTTGATTGGCACATACAGGCTTCAACTGCCGCTGCTGCTGGAGGATCAGGAGGCTGCATTTCTTGTAATTACTGAATTACGAGATTTCGTTTGTGTGTGTGTGTGTGTGTGTGAGCTGCCAGCATGGATTTGGCTGGAGCCTCCTACAGAGAAATGAACTCTGGAAACAGAGCTGAGGTCTGGCCAAAAGCTGAGGTTTGCAGCCCCTTTGATGGCGACGGAGTGTGTGCGTGTGTGTGCGCGCACATGTTGCTTTTCAATGGTTTGATTGTGGATTGTGTGTTTTTATGTGTTTGTGGTATGTTACCTCTTAAAAAGTCTAAGTTATAAAAATGTGTGTGAG
Source organism: Sebastes fasciatus (assembly GCF_043250625.1). Taxonomy (NCBI): domain Eukaryota; kingdom Metazoa; phylum Chordata; class Actinopteri; order Perciformes; family Sebastidae; genus Sebastes; species Sebastes fasciatus. The sequence goes on along the minus strand of NC_133818.1, from coordinate 10,990,281 downwards.
AGCTCATACTTGTGTGTGTGTTAGTTTGTGGTCACGCTCATTTATATGTAGTGTGTATGTATGTTGCTTTGGAGTGCTTGGATGCCTCAAATGCAGCTTTTCCCATGGGGCTTGTGTGTGAGACAGGAATGAAGTGAGACAGAGAGAGAGATGTTGAGTGATGGTGTGTGCTACAGCCCAGTCATCCTTCTTCTCTTCCCTCATTAAAATATGGCAGGTGCATCAGTATAAAACTCAAATCGCACACACACACATCCATACACACACACACACACACACACGCAGGGCATATGCTAACCTGATTAACACTAACATTAGACTAACATTAGTGCAGCCTCCTTCAGAGAAACACCCCCGGACCAGCTGCTCTCGCTCCCTCACTTTCCTCCATATGCACACACTAGCATCCCGGCCGCCCACGCTCTCTTTCTCCGATTCATCTTCTTTTAGAAATCAACATTTTTAACAGTTTATCTAAAAAAAAAAAGTTTCTAATGCCCTTTTCCCAACCGAAATTAGCACGTATATGCAGGTTTTTTAAACATGGGAAAACATAGACGACAGACTCCTTTTCCATTGCCTGTAGACGAGCAGCGTGTCGTGTTCGATGTCACGAATGCGTCAGAAAACACGGTTAGTTGACAGTGAAAATGTTGTGGTGGTTACTTTTTTAATATTTTGTTTATGTTGAGTTTGAATGAAGTGTGTTTTACGACGATCAGCGAGGTAAAAATTACTGTTTTTGTCAATGGAGTCTGGTAGCTTTGAGGAGCACATATACAGTAACAGCTGTTTCTTTTCATATCTAACTTGGTGAATTAAGGGTTTAGTTTGACCAAACCAGAGTTGGTGATTGTTAGAACAGTGGAGGACGGAACCTGCCAAATAAAAAATAAATGAATAATTAAATGAATGACTCAATAAATAAATATGCCATTAAAAGAAGCAAAAATAATATTACAAATAAATTTAGTCATTAATTAATTGATAAAATGTGACATAATTTTACATTTCTGTTTTATTTAGCCTTTTTTTATTTACTTTTGTATTAATTCCCTTATTTATTTACTCTTCTGTTTAATTTCCACTTTTATTTATTTATGTATTTTAATATTTTATTATTTAGTTTTTAAGTATTCATTTATTTTTTAAAATTTATTATTATACAATGCTCTATAAAATAAATACATAAATACAAAATAAATGCAAAAATAAATACAAAAATAAATAAAATTGGAAATTACACGGAGTAAATAAATAAGGGAATTAATAGAAAGGTAACTAAAACAAAGAAATATCAATTTATGCCACAGTTTAATGTGTTCAATTAATTAATGACTACATTTATTTTCAATATTATTTGTACTACTGTTAATGGCATATTTATGGATTAATTTATTTTTGATTTGGCAGGTTCCGTCCACTATATTGAGGAGCGCATATAACGGCTGTTTCTTTTCATATCTAAGTCGGTGAATTAAGGGTTCATTTCGACCAAACCAGAGGTTGGTGATCGTTGGAACAGTGGAAAGTTTTATTTTGTTTCTGTCGAGTTTCATTCTGTTGAGTGTTTTTCGATGATCGGTGAGATAAAATCACTGTTGTCTGACTGGAGTCTGGTGGCTTTGAGGAGAATTTTTGTACATTAATAAATTATAATATTCGTCCAAATACCTGTTGATTTTATGTATTTTATATTCACTTCAACGTGCGTCACATAGCATCACGCCAGGTGTCATCTTTCCATCACTGCCGATCAGAGCTGGATCCGATAAATACCTGTGACTATAGAGTCATTTGTCCCGGGAATGAATGCTGATTGTAACCTTTCACACTAAAGACAAAAGCCAGATGTCATGTTCAACGACACCACGCGCTTGCTTCAGCCTCATCGACCTTTCCACCACCTGAAAACCCATCACGTCTTCCTCTTCCCTCCCACGCTCCATTCCTTCAGTCGTTCATGTCAATGCCTCCATGTGTCCCATCTGTCTCCTCCTCGTGCCAGTCCGGCTCCCCCCTTGCTAGATGTGCTACAGCTCCCATCTTCCCCCCGAGGCGCCGCCCTCTTTAAATCTTATTTGCTCCGACTCTGTTATATTGCTTTGTCATGTTTCTCATAAACACACATGTTCTCTGTTTCCCCCTCTCACTTTCTGACTGGCTGCTTCGCTGCCACTCCCCTTCCCTGCTTCCCATTCCCCTCGTATCCTCTCATTCCTCTCTCCCTTGGGTCCCCCTCCCCTCTTGTCTTTATAAGCAGCTTTCTGCTGGGCTACAGCATTTCTTTTTTTTTGTGGCAGCTTCCCCAACAGTAGGCACACAGCGGGACTATCCTGCCAGCACATCCATTACACCGCGTGCTCTGTGTGTCTCCAGGTGAGTGAGACAGAGAGAGAGCTAGGTGTGTGGTAAGAGGAGGCACTTGTCAGGTGGAAAGCAGTGGTGGCCAGTCACTGGGGCACAGTGGGAGCCCACGAATCTGCCCAGTAAACAAAACTAAATATCAATATCTGCTGCTGGTAATAACTTTTATTCCTAACACTCACACACGTGTGCATTCATTACGACCGTGGGCGCAAAACCCATCGAGGCCTGTGGGCATAAAGCGCCCCACACTAGCGTCTGTATGCGTGTGTGTGCGCGCCTGCGAGTGTGTGTAGGCCATCTATCACCGTGACAGGCTAGTGCGTGTTTACTTAATGATGTGGGGGTTTATTTATGAAGTGATGGCCGACGTGTGGGAGGGAGAGAGAGAGAGAGAGAGAGAGAGAGAAGAAAAAAGTGCGAGAGGGGGGCAGAGATTGAGACAGCCCGAGGATGTGACATTAAAATATCATCAAGGTGATGGATGTCCGCGCACACGCGACATTAGAGGGAAGTACAAAAAACAGCTGCGCGACGGATGACAAGTCGTATCTGGACTCGCGCGAGTGTCTCTCTGTGTGTTTTTTTTTTATAATGACGAGGAGTGTGTAGTCGCGCGTGAGGTTTCTCGGCGACTCCCGTGTTCATTAAGGTGTCACATGTGCTGCCACTGTTGTTTACGACTCGCGGGGTAATGAGTTGAAGATAAGATGCACGACTTCTTGTGCGCGTGTGTGTGTGTGTGTGTGTGTGGTGTTTCTCCTAGACTGTGTGTCTTTGTTACACAGACTCTGGTTCACTGTGGAGTCACGTGTTGTGCACGGTCAGCTGAAATGCACATAAAGTGCATCTGCATTATAATAAACATGTCGTAGGCGTGCAATCAGGACTACGGCAAACAAAGACATAAAAAGGGAGTGGAGGTGAAGAAGGGATGGTCAGTTAGTGCATCATCATAAGGCATTATTGGATGTCCAATAATGTCCAATAGGGGGCAAATAAGCCAACAGAAAGAGGGAAAGAAAGAAAGAAGACACAAGAGATCACAAACTTTATGGAAGCTACATTGCTTAGTATCCCTTTATATAATGTGACATAGAATAATCCAGCTATTGTAGTCAGTTAATGACATACTGAGTTCAAAACTATATCAAGAGTTATTCCCGACTCTTCTTCCAGAACAAAGAAAGCCTATAAAGAGAAAGCGCTCGTGCACTTTTGTGGCTTAATTGGCCATCAGGACATTACAGAGAGCCCTATCATTAGCATATAGAGAAAATAGACAGAGAGAGAAGGGGGACAGGGTGATTGTCATAATTACAAGTGTGACCTATCCACAGACAGCGGAACATGGGGGGACGGGTCAAATTAGAGACGGATAGATAGACAGGGACACGGAGGGAGACGGGTTAGTGGGGAGAAATGAGGAAGGGACATGAAGTCCTCTTTGAAGACCAGATTTAGCTCCACTTAAATGTGGCTCGCCACAGACAACTCCACCTCCAGATCATGTAAACAGAGACATGAATAGATACCCTGACCGCAGTCTTTTTATCCCGGGCCCTTTTGTTTACGTCAGCTTAGTTTAGCGTGTTACCCAGGATCCTGCAGCTCAAACGGAGACACACACACACACACTCGTCTTCTCTTTCAATCACGCGTAAACCACTCAGAGCGGTGCTCCTGGCCTTGTGCGGAGGGCTCGGAAAAACCTTTTTAACCATTCAAGGCTGCAGAAAATGCCTGAGCATAAAAGAGCAGCGCGACGCCGGTGGTGGAGGCGGCGGCGGCTAAAAGGCTGATCGCACAAGGCCGAAGCGAGCGAGCGAAGCGCCGCGCTCAAGTGGTCTGCTTTTTACGCTATTGTCACACCATGCGGAGAGAGAAAATAGGTAAATGCGAGTGGAGTAATGTAATGAAAGGTGTGGACGTTGTTAACTCCACTTTGTCGTCACCTAAAGGCGAGCAACCACCAACACTCGATTATGTCTTATTCTAGTTTATTTCTATCCACACACCGAGGACACATCTGTTTCATTATGTCTACTAACTCCCTTTATTTCAAGTTGTTTGATGAAAAATATTCTTTCACTGTGATATTTCAGCAATCATGTTGTGTTTCAATACAACATTCCATTATCATCTTCCTTTTTGTATTACTTCCTGGGTGTTTTACTGTTTCTATTCTCGCCACGTGTGAGTGGGGTGTTTCATTATCGGGCTCCTCAGGGGAGGAACCCCACCGCTGGCTGCCACCGTGGACACCGCTGGCGTTTTTTTTTTTTCGGGGGGTGAAAAATAACAAATCAGATCAGAGGTTGCGCCTCACGCTTGCTGCGCTTTAATTGCATCAGAGTTTCGGTACTGACGGACCAAACCGATGCTGCACAGGGCTGCGTAACGAGTGATGAAGCCCTTTGGGCCCTCAAAGAAAGCAGCCGTGGTGTGCGTCTGCTTAATGAAGACTGGTTCGCAGAGCTTCATTGCTCAATAAACACAATAAAGCGAGGAAACGAGCGCGGCGGGGATGCAGGTTGTGTCAGGTGATGCTGTCAGTAAATCCATCCCATATCTCCCAGATACCTCTGCTCCTCTCTTGCTCTGCCGCGGCCAGATTCTGATTCGGATCAAAGTGTGATTTTCTGCATCCTTGCGCTCGCTATTAAAAAAATCCCATTTTAAAATGCCTGATAAATGGCTATCGATTTCCATGTGGAGTTCAGGAGTGTGTGGAGGTAAATGATATGATTCCTCAGGCTGGATCAATACAGGTTCAGGGACATTTAGCAGTGCGGGCTTGGTTAGCAGAGGCAACTACAGTGAGAGATTTCAGAACCATTGTTGTCCTTGCCAAAATAAGAAAAGAGAGAGAAGAGGGAACGAGGGACAATAACACCACAGAGAAGGAGAGCAATAGGAGAAGAGAGAAAGCTGTGATGTAGAGCTAAAAGACAGGGTGGATGGAAATGTCACCGGTCTAATAGATCTCTCCATAAACTAAATGAGGAGGAGAAAGTGGGCGCCGCCTCGGTGGCACACAGCACCTCAAAATGTTAACAAGAGAGCTGAAAATAGCCTCAGAGCGGCACAGGGGAAAACAGGCTGGGCTCGCAGGAACACTGGAGAGCTCTGGAGACACAGATACTCCCTCATTTAACATTTCAATCTCTCAAACTAGTGTCCAGTGTGTGTCTCGCTGTAGAACATGGCCTTTGGATGGATGTTTAGGGCAAGAAAAGCTCTCACTGTAAACTTTCCTTGTACTAAAAACTGCCATTTCTAGCTATACACACACACAGGCATGCAATAAGATCGTATCGTGACATAAGTATCATGATAATATCGTACCATGGGGCCTCTGGTGATTCCCACCCCTACTCACCCGGTTTGGGTCGTGTTCCAGGGCTCTGCGGCGTGCAGAGTCTAACTCGTCGTAGCCTGGAGCGGCTCGAGCCTGCTGGTACTCCCGACGCAGCCCCTGGAGACGCTGATCACTGCGGAGAGACAGAGAGGGAGGTGTAAATAATGCTGGATAGAGTGTTCTGTGAGAGGTTAAAACCTTAAACTCACAGATTTAGGTAGACAAGGTAGGAACAGTTTTGAAATTTGCCTTTAAAGCCATGATGGAAACGCTAATTCCACGATAAACGGTTTAATTTTCACCGCAGCTGTGAATTATAAAGTGAAGAAAAAGCCAGGTGGAACATGGTACATTCAGCTTCATCCTTTCTTAAATCCACCTGTATTTCCTTTTGCTGTGCAGTGACAACCCTTTGACAGCACAGGGAGACTGACAGGCAGACAGATAATATCCACAAAGCACTGCCTTCTGAGAAGACATCAGTGCCTGAACTGAACTTTCAGCAGCTGACAGACAAAACCAAAGTGGGAAAAAAGAAAGTGACCTAAAAGGTGAAAAAGAAGCATAACAGCAAAACCCAAAACAATAAAAAGGAGTGAATAGATAAGAACTCTGGACAGAATGGGGACAAAACTTAAAGAGAAACATCATCATGCTCACTGGACCTCAATGCTAGATAAGCTACACACATACACCGGAGAGTACAGACACATAAACAGACACAAATGGCGCGCCTGAGTGAGCACAATCCTTCAGGATGTGCTACCAAAGTACGACACGGCGCTGTCGTTTATCTGTGTTTACTGGCTGCATTGGAAAATCTCATATTGACACTGATATGCTGTTCGTTTGCTATTTCGTCCTCGGGAGATAAACGCTGTGTAAAAATATTCAATGTAGGTGGGGGGGATAAAAAAAGTTCCACCTTTCCTCTGCATCCGTTAAAAAACTCAAACACCCGGAACAGGCCTTTGTCCGACACGTAAACACCCACAGCGCCTGCATCAAGCGGGCGTTGTGCTGTACATTCTAATGGTTCGACCCCCAGGCAGATATTGACCGAACCGGAGCGAAGGAGAGAGAGAGAGAGCGGGAGCAGATAGAGAGGTTCATTAGTGAAGTACATAGCTTACATGTTTAAGTCTCTCTTGTGACCCTGCCTTTAATTAGAAAATCGGAGGCTCGGTATGTGTGTGTGTGTTTGTGTGTTTGTGTGTTTGAACCTCAGGAATGTAGAGAAGTGTGTGTTTTCTGTGTGCAGTTAATCCTTGTAATTCAGTATGTGGGACACACTGTGACAGAGTGTATGTATACATATCCTGATTTAATGCAACTCAGCGGGGACAGAAGGCTGAGTCATGCACACTTCGGTGCAAAGTGGTTCCCAACCTATTTTCATTGAAGCCCCCCCTACTTGTATATAAGAAAAGCTCAGTCCCGCCAACATCCTCCAACAAAATCCTCAGTTTCAACAAAGTGATTCAGTGTATTACATTTTTTTATTTTTTTTATTAAAAATCAACTTTCTTTAATGAATAGAACTCATCAGTTTCGTCTATATAAATAAAGTGATGACGCCTTGACGGATTCGCCAGGTGAATGCAGATACATAATATGACTTAGTTAATTTTCTAATAGTGTTAGAGCCAACATTTATTTTTGTTTTTGTGGTTAATAACATGTAATTTATAGTGCTGTTAGATTAATGCTAGGCCGCCCCGTTAATACAGGTGCGGGACTCGCTTTGTGTGCGGCAAGCTGAAGGACTTTTATGCATTGAAAATGTTGTTTTTTGAAAGGCTAAACACCAACATATATGGATTAAAGCAGAATATTTAGTAAGATTTTGTTACTAAGTAGTAAAAAAAATACATAAATATAATTTGTTTTAACGCCACTAATTTCTTTAACGCATTAACACAAATTAAGATTTTTTGGGGGCTCAGTTTTAAAGTTAGCGTGAAGATACTGGTATCATATGAAACTAGCAAACCTAATAAATCTATTGGTACCAACCATACTAGCTTGGAAGGAGGTTAAATAACGCTCTTAACTTAGGCTAAATTTGGGAAAAACTGGCATGGCCATTTTTAAAGGGGTTCTTTGACCTCTGACCTCAAGGTATGCGAATGAAAATGGGTTCTATGGGTACCTCCCCATTAATACAGGTGCAGGCCTCCCTTTGTGTGTGGCAAGCTGGGAGGTTTTTTTGCATTGAAAATGTTGTTTTTGAAAGGCTAAACACCAATATATATATATGGATTAAAGCAGAATATTTCGTTAGATTTTGCTACTAACTAGCAAAAAATATGCTTTTAAGTAGTTTTATATACAGAATTTTATGTAAATTATCCAGTAAGTGTGTTATTATGATTTCACACGAGCAAATCTAATTTTGACAACCTCAGAGCAGACGAATCCTGGCGCACCCCCCTTTGCTCTTTGGCGCCCCCTTAAGGTTGGGAAACCACCGTTCTACACAAAATTCCATCCCGCTGCCACGAGGAGTTTCCAAAAGTTTCCATGCTGCTCTGAAACACCATGCTTTTTTCTTTATAAAGACGGATATCTGTGCTAATTGCTGCTTCTTGAGGACTGGTTTAATGGTTGGTTTCAACACACAGCTAATCAATACTAATCTCCGTTTCCCCCCTGCGTCCAACCTTGCCGTTAAGATATTCACACTTAATCTCTTGTATTATTTATTTATTCACTTATGACTTTGCTTTTTATTACTCTTACTCACCCCCGTGCCGCCCACCAGGCCCTCTTCTCCATCGCACAAACAAAACACACGGACCCCTCAAGAGAATGCATGCGAGTTGTTTTTCCACCGCGCCGCGACTCTTCTACCGAACCCATTAGCCAATCCCTGGGCCCGTAATTAGGACTGCCATTTTGATTGAGCGTGCGTGTCGCTCTCTCGATGAAACAACACTGTAATTATCTCATTATGCCGCGGCCTCCATCACTGACAACGCCAAATATTATCATATTAATAGCTGAAGACGGAGGCTGATTCTGGATAAAACATTAGAGGGGGGGTGGTGGCGGTGAGGCTTGTTGAGTAGCAGTTTGACGGGTTGACAATCCAGCCGGCTGCTTTCCAAACAGTGACAGAGGAGGGATACATGTGCAGACACATTTGTCCTGTCCTATATATGTGTGTGTGTTCAGAGGGAGACAGGTAGGCTCCCCTGTTGTCATCAGCAGCTAATAACTGCTGCTGATTGCCTGCCTGCGACGCTAACCCGAGGCCAGTTGCATAAACACAACACATCCAAGCTTTCATGATTTTCTCAATAGGGCAGTGTGATGTGAGAGAAAAACTAGAATTAACCTTTAAGTTCCTGTTGTCTTGAGGCCATCAGCCCGAGTGTCTGACATGTAAATAGACCGCAAACCAATCAATACATCAATAAAATCTTATTTTGCTGCAGAAATTGCAACCGCTTAAGTCAGACGTGTATCACATTTCATCCATATTTCAGAGTATATCTGACTACGCAGGTTGATCTGAGAGCGCGCCGAGAGGAGAGAGAGAAAGCTGGAGGAGGATGGAGATGGAGATGAAGGAGGATGAGACACGGGAGCAGGAAATGAAAGACGCATCAGAAGACAGAATGAGAGCAGAAAACCAAACAGCAACACACAAAAAAAGACGAAAAACTTGGAGGAGAGTGAAAGGGAGAGCAGGGGGGGAACTGGAGCGGGAACAAAACCGTCTGAAAGCAGAGCGCGAGAAGAAAAAAAAAAGAGTGTGTGAGGAAAAGCAACCATCCTGTGGTGTTAGCCAGTGAGGGGGCAGGCTAATTAGGAAGTGTGCGCCGCCGCCGGCTGGTTTGGCGACTTCTTGTTGCTGCGGCCAGCTGATTTAAACACAACACACTGGGGGGAGAAAATAGCTCAGGCAGGCGAGTTTTATTCTTTTGCTGCCTGCGTTGCTGGGAGGTAAGCGCACATCAAAGTGCACGGTCAATGTTTGCTTTCTTATTGTGGTAGTCGGACAGCAACTCAGTGGAGTTTCACAGACACATTACTCATCACGTGTCTGTGTTCTGTTAAGCGCGCCGGCCATAAAAAAATGAAACTTGATTAATCTAACACTAGCTTCCAGTAACTGTCCTTCCGCGGAAACTGACCGAGAACAAAAGAAAAAAAGCTGCTTGAATGCAAAAAAAAAAGGGAAATTGCTCAGATAGAGCTCCAATAAAAAGAGGACTTTAAAAGGCGGAGGAGACACCGGCTTAATATGCAGTCGACACTAATGATGTGTTGTTTTCAGGGGGAACAACGCATTCTTGTCTCTTTGAGCTCTTCCTCAAGGCAGGTGTTGCCTGACAACTAAATCCACAGCAGAAAACAAGAGGATGCATTTTCTGTGCGCGAAAAAAACAGAAATAGTGAGCCTTAATGGGAAGTCTCCTTATATAATGTTCCTCTCTATAGGAGAGTAAAACCAACACTATTCAGGACTTGTAAAGGCAAGCCAACTAATCTACAGCCAAAAGACCTTGTAGCTTCTTTCAAAAAACATGCTTCAGCAATTAGTCAAGCCTGTCTGGAGTGATTTGGACTTTGTCGCGGTGTCAGGTAAACACGCATTCCTCACGCCACGTGGTGGAAATGTGCTCTCACTGATGTGTCTTCCTTCTTCCTTTTTCTTAGCACAATGGTTTGCAACATCTCCAGTCTTTACTCAGCTTTTGTCCTCTTTTCATCTTCGTCTTCCCCCTCGTTTTCTTGCTCTCCGGCTACAAAGAGCGCCTTCCTGGCTAATAAAATTTGACAAGCATAGCTAACCTTTTTTCTCCACAGGTCAGCCTCTAGCGCGGCGCTAATCAAATGTGACGCCCATCGCCGGCGCACACCTGCCATTGAAGGCCTAATGAAAATGTCCGACGGTAAATTAGGGAGACAGCGCAGGAGTACTCTGTCGAGGGGGCCTTGACAGGACGGGATGGGGAGGGGAGGAGCGGGCGAAAACTATGCAAACATGGACGCGGAGGCACGTTTACCTCCGAAAACATTAGCTTTAAGGATGTCCCACGTGTGTAATGATGTCATTAAAACAGATGAGAGATATGTTGTTCCCTTGGTAACAATAAAACATGTGTATGCTTTGTGTGGTGAAATGTTTAAACTTCAGTCACACAGTAAGTAAGTAAGCTCACACCTATGATTTTAGTGCAGTGTTAGAAACCGCACCGGACCACACACAGCATTGTTGCTAGGTTACACCGGGTTTTCCTCGGAGAAGAAACATTACAGGTGGGTGGCTGTGTTTCTATTTTCTGACCGTGTGTGTGGTTCCGACCTCACGGCGAGGCTGTGTGTGTTTTAACAGATGTGGACGACTTTTTTGTGAATGAGCGCGCCCTCGTCCAAGCCGCAGGTGGCGGCGGAACGGGGGGATGGAAATAGCCAGGGGATGTGACCATGGAATACATCTGAGGTCATCCAACATGGCCAGCTACTGTATTTGAACACCGAATTTACCGATTTTGGCGGCCATAATTTAGTTGAATTTGAGTTTCTTAGACATTTTACGTTCGTCTCTGGAGACACATAGAGGGTTAAACAATCCAAAGCAGGCTCCTCATCCATCATGCTAATGCAAACGACTATCTAATATACGTTATGAGCAAAACAGGGAATGGACAAGTGACACTGAGAGCGTAGGAGAGCCACGGAGAGAAAAAGTGAGGGAGAAAACAGGCTGGTAATGAAGTACCCACCACTAGTGGATGAGAGCTAAAGTGGTCTAACAGATCTGTCAGGCTGCTAGACTGTGGCTAATTATCCCTCCTCCTCTTTTGTCTGCATCCTCTCCTCTGTCACTTCTTCTCCCCTCTCCAATCTACTCGGTTTCTCTCTCTCCTTCTCCTGCTGCACTCTTTCCCCCTCGCTTTCTGTCCGTCCCTCCGTCTGTCACTTCTTTCCATTCCCCATCTGTCTCCTCTCCATGTCCAACCCCACTCTCTCTCTGTCTCTCCCTCTATCTCTCTTTGTATCCTCTCTTTCTTCTGGATGAGATTGGGTGTCTGGGGCTTACTGTTTGATTTGCAAGTCAATAGTCATTTCTGTCAGAGAGTTTAAGCTGAGGGAAGTTTTAATGTGGCCTGTATTATTTCAAACGGGAAATGATACATTTGCATTACAATCCTCTCTAGATTTTCTTCCTTTTTTCTCTCTGTCGCGCACAAAAATGTCTCCAAGTTATACTCAAAACTTCAGCAGTAATAATACATAATAGGAGAGGAATAACAACTCTGATAAGCGGAGTCTTTCTGCGAGCATTAACTGCTCCGACACCCCAATATTACAATAAATAATACATTTTACTCTCGTTCATACTAGGGCTATTTAGCCTCCTTCGCGAAAAGCTAGTATGACATCGTTGGTACCAATGGATTTCTGAGGTTTAATAGTTTCAAATGCTGCCAGTACCTTCACACTGAGACCACTACAACCTCGGAAAGACTGAATACCGGCCGGTAAAATCAATATTCGCACAACATAATATCGCGATACTCGTGTGTATCGATATTTTCTTACACCCCTAGTTCATATCTGTATCAAGAGCTGGCAACTGGTGGTTGCATCTGCCCCGACACATTATAGTGCCAAGCGTGAACAGACAAGGATACAGCTGGTGGCCTGTTAAGTGTGCTGGCTTGACATTCAAACATTGGATTGGAGTGTAGTCGTGCCGTTGTCGTGTTGTGTCTAAATGGGCCTTCATTGAGTTAGAAAAGGAGAGAGAAATGGAGAGTACTAAGAGAAAGCAATACTGAATGAATGAATAAAAACTGTTGAATATTAGTTTATGCCAGAGATTCACACAAGTTCACATCAGAGGGGCGAATTATTCAGTTTCCTGTTCCTGAGAATGAAAGGTAAAATGAGAGTGGGCTAATTAGCATGACAATGGTGTTGCAGTGTACTTATTATTCTGTTATTTTCATTCTTTAAAAGTCACCAGAATACAGGAAACAAAGTCACTGAAACTCAAAAGACCCCCCAATTTGCTTTCGAAATCCTCCCTATTTTTCGAGGTCTCAAGGTATAAGGCAAGTATTTGTGTACAGTAGATTAATACTTGACAATTTCTTGCTATGAATATTGTTGAAAAATATAATAAGAAAGTAAGAAATCCTGTTTTTAGAGATTCTAAAGATTTACAGAGGTCAAAATGATCACAACAGAAGAGTTACATAAATCATGCATGGCGTTACTGTAGAAGTGTGTGGGTGCATATATGAGGGTGTTGCTACAGTGTAAGCATGCATTCATGTTTTATGCATTTTCTGGCTTGGCAGCGCGTGAATGCAAATACTGCATCGGTCAAGCCCGGGCCCGTGACCTTGTGTGTGCACACACACACACAACACAACTTTATGTATCTCTACAGATGCAAATGCTGCATTTAAAAACAAACACTTGTGTATTACAATGATCAAGCCCCTCCCTTCCTCTCCCTCACCTGTCTGCCTGTGGCTGATGCTGGTTCTGTAGAGCAGGCGGCGGTCGTGACTTGTTGACCTTGGCGTACAGCCCGTCCAGCTCCTCGGCGGAGGCCCGGAGCGAGTTAGGCCCCCCCGTCAGCGCCGCGGGGGAGGGAGTGCGGCTGGCGTACGACTGAGGCGACGGCGGCTGGCGGAAGTTGTTGATGCGAGCGTAGTTGGGGTCGCTGTCGTCGTCCTCCACGTCGGGGAAGGAGACCGTGTCCGGGGTGACGTTGCCTGAGTGGATCTCGGCGTAACGCGGGTCGTAGCTGTCGGGACGGGAGGGGAGGAGTTACACATTGGGGGGGGGAATACAAACACATGCGTTCATCACTCAGACACTGTGACGAACCAACACAGAGACGTCTTCCACCCAGGTGTGGTTCCTACCTTCCTCTTTCCGGTTGCTCCTCTTCACTCAGCGCCTCCAGTTTGCTTTTGGAGGCTTTGGCGGCATCTTTGCTCTTGTCGTCTTTCTTCTTACCAAACCTGGACAACGCAAAAAGACACACAGACGCAACAAGGTGAGTATTAAACGACCACTTTATAATCTTAAAAGGTGCAACTGATAACATTCAGCCACTAGATGTTGCATTCTCCCCGTTCCATTGCATTCACATCACAACAAGTGGTGGCCAGCCACTTAATGTCAATCTCCGCCATTTATCCGTTTTTAAAAAAAATTATTTGTCTGCATAAAAATGTTACCAATAACACCTTTAAAACCTCAGGTAGATAATACCGCCAAATAAATGTGCTTTTATTTTGAAGGCAAGGTTTGTGCGCTTTAATGGGAATCTTTTTGGGGACTTTTATGATGAAACAATAAACTTCACTCCGGCAACAGAGCTCGCACGAGTTGATGAAAGAGCCTCTTTAACTCGCACACAAACACCCACCTTGCATCACATCTCCAAATGTTGACACACACACACACACACGTGCACACCGCTCGGCGAAAACTCATTCTCACTCCTGCGCGTTCATTAGTGGCTGGAAAAAAGACTGCTTCGTGATAGATATGGTTATAATGTCACAGCAGGCAATCCACAGTGTGAGTGTGGGGATATGAAAAAGGGGGCTATAGTTGCCACGCAGCATATGGAGCATGAATATTTTAACATTTCGTCCAATAAAATAGCTGTTACACCACAGCGTGCTATGTTTTTCATATCCACTCCGCCATAATGACCATCATCATCGTTATCATTCTGGAGCTCTTGTTCTCTCGTTTTTACAGGCACCTCTGTTCCAGTTATAATGAAGGTCCACTTCACACTTTCAAGAAATTAACCACTCTAAATATTTCATATTCTTCTATCTCTCCTCCGCATCGTCTTTTCTCACCCTCCTCCGTCTCACCCTCTTCTCCTTTCCCTTCCGAGCTCCTGCTGAGCCAATCTAATGTCTGTGTTTATCTCATTAACGGCGAGCCACTTCTCGCGGCTGCTACAGGCAGATACGTGGCCTGAATGGCAACCCCGTCGGCCCGGCCGAGAGGCGGCGTGTGCGGCATCGGAGCCGCGGTGAGACCTGGACCGGGGGACGCCACGGTTGGCCCGCCACCATCCTGCAAACCAATTAGTGTGGGTTTTTTTTAGCTAATCTGCTCGCTTCACTGATACCGGTGTGTTTTAACGCTGCCAACAGCAAAGCGCATGTTCACGTCGCTTATGGTTTTACTGTGAAGAAGACACAGAGGCAAATTATCTTCTTTTCATACAGTTAACAGTCACTTTATGCTATTATGTCCTATGTTTTGGAGTCTCTGTGACCTCATGTAAGCTCCTAAGCATTCATGGTCTTCATCACTTCTGTATGATGCTCAACAGTGCCCCTTTAAAAGGGAGACTCTACAGGTGAATAGGGTAACGAATTGAACTAATAGATATCACCATGAAACTTCCCCAGTTGATTACTCACATTAAGACGATTGAAATGTTATGTTTAAATATGCAAATGAGGCGTTATTTAATGCTAACTTTTTGGTGAATTTAGGAGAAATCTATCTAAAAGTAGTAAAATAAACACCTAAATGTGTATTTTGGATGTTTTTCTTTCCACTAGTCTGAAAAAAAAGAAATGTTATAGAAGCAAAATAGCCCAAATTCTTAGCTGCTTATTGCTGTAATGTATTTCCACCTCACTTCCTAGAGATCCACAGAAGGCTGCGGCAGTGTGGGCGCTGCCGCAGCCTCGTTTTTTCTCTCTCGGAACTATTTTAATTTTCTAAGCACTCCCACATTATGCAGAAGCCAAAAACAGACTCCCAATTACCTCACTGATAAGCGGCATATAGAATCCAGTATTATATAAAAAGAAAATATCAGCGCTATTCATCTTTAGTACGCATCAATAATTATATTACACGTAAATATGTGATTATCCAAAAATCCCAGATTTATCTGGCTTATAGCTGCTTGATAGATTCACCCCGCCTACACACACACACACACACACACACATGCAGAGCACCTTAATCAACATTCATAGGGGGCAGAGGTCCACAGTTGGACCCATCATTATATCTGCATTAATTAGGAAAGCCTCTTTTCTCACCGCATTGTCTGGGAAGAAGATGGAAGGGAAAGAGAAGGGGGGGGGATGCAGAATGGGTGCGGGACTCCCAATTAGAGACATGTACCTGCCATGAGGGAGGTGGCTATCCCCCGCTCTCCCATTATCGCATCCCTTCTTCATCGCCGAAAACTCCCGTCTTTTCCCACCGCTGTGAGTTTGTTAACGGCGTCTCATTGCTTTCCTTTCCTCTCTCTCTCGGCCTGTTTCTTTTTTCATTACTTGCTCCTCTGTCCTTTGTTTCGTTTATTAATTCTGTCTCTTCTTAGGATAGTTTCTGCTCTGTCACTCTTTCAGAAAATCTGACAGTTAATTTCCTGTCGAGTGCTGCCGGATAAATAAAAAGAAATATACTGTACGCAAGAAGCGGAGGTAACCAAAATGCACACGGACACAAAAACAGCTCTATAAAACCAAATCTAAAAAGCAATATATTGCTCACGAAACGCAGGTAAGAAGCGGCCGCACACACTCGAGCAGACAGCGACATACATCACCGCACACGCGGGAGCTCTGTAGGGAACTGCAAACAGTCTCACGGAATAGGACATCTCATTAACTTAGCATTATCTACCTACACAACCACTCCATCAAACTCTCATTAGGGGGGAGGTGGGGGGTCCGGGTGAGTCGGGCTGCTCCGGTGTCCCATTTAATACACTCCCCGCTGTCACGGGAGCTACTGGGAACCATTATTAGTGTGTCGCTGTCATCATTAGCCCGTCGCCCCGCCGTCACCTCTGCGAGCCTCAGAGACGACGCCGGACTGCTCAGTTTGCATTGAACTCTGGGAATGAGAGTTCCTGCTAGTATTTGTCACTACACATAACGTTTATTGATGATATAGTAGCTCCTATGTTAAGATTCATAAGTCATCATAGACGATGACTACCGCACCCTTAAACTCGCTGCAAAGCAAAGCGGCGGAGTGTAATTACTGCAGCTACTGTCATTCTCATTACCGTAGGAGAGGCGGCGTGCGTGCGCCCAGTTAGCCGCGCTCTAATGAGGCTCTATATGCAACACGGAGATCACTGCTAGCCAGTGTGCTGATGTCACCAACCTGACCTGTGCAATTAGCCCTCCAAATAAGGAGGGAGAGCTCACTCTACTACACAAACTTATCTATCTGCATTAGATTTCTGCAGCCACAGACTAAACATGTCATCTCCGCAGACTAAACAGCGTGACGGCGGCCTCTTCTCCAGAAAATCATCATCTCTTTCGCTTCCGCTCTCTCGGCATTAGCGGCGCTTTGCGACTGTGACAACAGCTCGGAGTTGTGTAGTCTTAATGAGCTTTCCTATGCGGCCGAAAAGCAGGGAGTCGGCGGGTGGTTGGTTGTCGCCACGCAGAACGTGAGAAGAACGCTGTCTGGCGCCGTGTGTGGAGGAAGTCGTGTTTTCAGGACTTAATTGACGCGTGTGATGCGTTGCGTCGTGTGTGTGAGCTCACACGCTCGCAGACTCGATGAACACCTTGACATGTGAGTGTTTGAGGTGAGGCACACAACGACACAGCAGAACACGAAGGGCTCATCTCTGCAGAGAAGCTAAAGACGTAAAGACGGGTTTCTACCAAAAGTTCTAGGGACTTTTTAGTCCCTAGAACTACTTTTAAGGAACTAAAAGTTTCCTTCAGCCCACTGCTGCGTTTCCACCGTGGTCGAAAGACCTGTGAAGATTAAACAAATTAGTTCGCTGACGTGTGAAAAAGCATCATGACATGAGAGGGCTGCTGGTTGTCACGGGGATAAACCCAGTTCAGTGCGTTTCATCTAAAAGTTTTGTCTAACTGTGACCACATTTACAGCTGCATGAATTTACTGATGCACATTGGATGTAATGAATGAAATGTAGCAGAGGAAAATGAAACTAAGAGCGTGTGTCTCCACAGTAAATCAGCTGTTGAGTGTTTGATGATTATTCATTTGTGCTTCAACGCCGTGAAACAATCCGTAAATTAACTTTTTCTTTCTCTCATTCACGGCACCGCTACGTCACTCTCTCCCCTCTCTCTTTTTTTAAACAAGTCGGGAGGCCGACAATAGAGCCTAACTTTACTTTTAATTTTGTCAAACACAGAGAGATGTTTTCCCCCTTGTTTTAAAATGGTCCTAAGTCGATACTAGAGTATTTCCTTGTTTATGAATGAAGCGGTACAGACCCTGGTTCCTGCGGTCAAAATGCAAAGAGTTCCTCAAAAGGTTCTTAGTTCCGGGGGAAAGTTCCTGCGGTGGAAACGGGGCTTAAGATCTTGAAATTGAACCTAAATCCTACTGGGAGTTGGTGTAAAGAGGGTAAAACCCGTGATGAGGTTACGCTCTGGTTCAAAGCGCTGATATACTTGCTTTCAACTACACGTTCATGGGTGCATCATTCACCCCATGCATTCCTTTAGGAGCATCGATTCTGTGCGTCTTCACAAATGTATGCTTCCTGTCCACAAGATGCAGTAAACTAGAGACTTTCTACCATGATCTTAACATTAACCCTACAGTAACCTCCCCAAGGAGATAAAAGCATGCACGATTGGTCTTGACGTGCATCTTATTTTAGAATTTGTGATAAAAAACACGATCGGACAAGCCTCGTGGTGTGATGCTTGAAACTTTTAAACAGAACACTTTGCGATTTCTCGCAACAGGCTCGATGTGTTCTGCGCAAGAAGGAGGCGGCAAAATGGCTCGGAGCGAGTGAGAAAAAACTGGCCCAACATCCTATTTGTCTTGGAGAATGAATGAGAGTGAGATACAAAAAAAGAAAGAGTGGGTGAAAGAAGAGAAAAGAGAAAAGAAACGAGAGAAAAAAAAGGGAATTAAACGCCAGAAAAAAGTGCAGCCTTGGAGAATAAACGAGAGAATGAGAAGAAAGAGGAAAAAAAAGAAGAGGGATGGATGGGTGAGCCAAAGCTCCCGTGAAAAGTGCAGCTCGGCTGGGGAGGAATAAGGAGCTTAGGAATATATAGAAGCAATGCAGCGGCGTTCAGAGGCACAGGGAGAACAGTTAATCAGCCAAGCAGAAATGTTATCGCAGTAATTAGATTGCTCTGTATGTATTTGGAGAGGAGCGCACATATCTCAGTGGAGTTTGCAGTAAAGAGGGGAGCGGGATGGAGGGAGGGTGGAAGAGGAATAAACCCGAGGAGCAGACGGAGAGAGAGAGAGGAATGGGAGACACACACAGAGAGAGAGAGATTAACACTATAGAGGGCTGTGATGTAACGCGGAGCCTCCTTCTCCTGTTCTGGCAACGCGGCGCTGCTTCACGGTGAGACTAGTCGGAAAATATTCCCCCCCGGCTTGAAATAGACAGAATGACATTGGAGGGCAGAAAATAGACAACAAGCGCTCTTTAAAAATTGGTGTGGTTTCCTGGTGGAACTGAGGATCGGGCTACAAGTAAAGTGTCGCCCAACAACAAGGTCAAGCGAGGCCGCCGAGAGTGAGTGACAGCGCCGTCAGCCAATCCCTGCAGAAAAGCTGTTCGATAATGAAAACAGCCAGCAGCGACCGACTTTTCCCCACTGGGCATAATTAAATCTATTTATCTGACTTCCTCTCCATATGCCCCCGCGCCGCCGCCGCCGCCGCCGCCGCACCAGCTTCCATTAATGGCTGATATTAGCAGCGATAGGACTAAAAAAAGAAAGTGTGAGACATCCACCCGATGCTAATCGGAGTTAAAACAGCTTCACTTATAACGTATTAATAATGTACGCAGCGGAGGATTCATCCGCTAGTTCTTATTTTCAGATCTTAACTCTTGCTTTGACACGCGGAGGAAGTGCATGAGATTCTGCTGCAAATATAGAACGGGTCAAAAGGGGAGGAATCAAATTAATTTCCTTTTTAAATGACTCTAATTTAACACCTGGAGGAGGCAGGATGGAGACAGACAGACAGACAGACAGACAGGTATGAATGCACAGCAGGTTGTTCTCAGGGGAACAGAAAGCTTTTCTTAATCAACGCCTGGCCAGTCCCCTGAGTACTGATGCTTCAGTCAGACAGAAGAGAGAGAGAGGTGGAGAGGAAAACAGAGGAGGGGAGCGGGGGATAGGAAGGAAGAAGAGGAGACAAAGAGAAGAGGGACAGGAAGAAGGTAATGTGGGGCTTTCATGACAGACAACAGGAAAGTTAAGAGAGGAAAGGGAAGAAGAAAAAGAGGAAGGATAAACAGAAAGGAAGGAAGATTGAGATCAAGGAATGGAGGAGAAAGAGACATGAAAAGGGAGAGAAATGGAAGCCAAAAGACAAGAGGGAGAGAAAGTGCAGTAAGCAAAGTGTGAGTGTGAACGGGGAGGGGGTTGGAGTGCCTTGCCGTCCCGGGGCCGCCCGGTGAAATATGGGCTTCCCTTTAATTGTTTTGCATTCTCATTTGTGTCGTATTTTAGCAATGCGGCGCAAAAAATCCGTCGCCACCGGCAATTTGTCTTGTCTTTCCTCCTCCGTCCCCACTTCTGTCAAGGAGGCCATTAATATTTAAACGAGACCACTGGGCTTCATTCTCACATGCTGCCATTGTCAGTCATCTATCGGTCCTATATTGATAGGGCTGTTGATCGATTAAAATATTTAATCGCACATTTTTTATCTGTTCAAAATGTACCTTAAAGGGAGATTTGTCAAGTATTTAATACTCTTATCAACATGGGAGTGGGCAAATATGCTGCTTTATGCAAATGTATGTATATATTTATTATTGGAAATTAATTAACAACACAAAACAATGATAAATATTGTCTAAAAACCCTCACAGGTACTGCATTTAGTATAAAAAAATATGCTCAAATCATAACATGGCAAACTGCAGCCCAACAGGCAACAACATAGAATCCATAGAACCCATTTTCATTCACAAATCTTGAGGTCAGAGGTCAAGGGACTCTTTTGAAAATAGCAATGCCATTTGTTCCTTCGCCAAAATTTTGCATAACTTTGGAACGTTATTTAGCCCGCTACAGTCTCTGAAATATCGATTGCGTTAACGCATTCAAAAAATGAGTGGCGTTAAAATGAATTTGCGTTAAAGTGCTCTAATCGCGTTAACTTTGACAACCCTAATGTTAATACATTAAAGGATTTTAGACACATAACCAAAAGCCTGGAAGCTGTTTGGTCGGTACAACTGCAAAAAAAACTGAAGCGTTGCTATTTAAAGGGTTAATTCACCAACATTACACAAAAATGTTTTAATTCATGTTGGATAGTTTAGGATCCAGCCAGATTAGAGACGAGTGAGAAAGTGTTTTGATACCCTGAACTACTTTTTCTAAATTCTTAACATTTCCCCCGGCTGGCGGCGGGGGAAAAGGCCAGGTCACCGTGGCTCCATATGAGAGCCATTGGCAGACTGGGAAAGGTTAGACTCTTGGCTCCTCGGGCCCTCGGACAAGAAACACTTAACCTTCTCCGTCTGGAAAGCAGGAGTCGTGCTCTGGGTGTGTTTTACTGGGAGATGCGTGTGTGTGTGTTCTTGCATGTGTGTGTCATTAGACATTAAAACGACGGAGGAAGTCCATCCATCACTCGTGACGTGAAGATGACTGTATGGGACAGAACCGCCATTGGAGGTGTAATCGCTTCCTGGCGCCCCGTGCGAGCACGTCAGATCAAATGCTAATTGGTCGTGACTGTTTCCTGTGGCCACATCGTGAATACCTTTAATTGGCCGGTGAGTGATGAGCAGTCGGCCGCTGAGCCGTCTGGACCGATACGAATGTGTCTGCGCTTCAAAACGTCCCCTCCCTCGGGGTCAATCCAAATGTCATAACTCGATAGGAATTGATGGATCGGGAAACTGATCAACACAAATGGAAGTCTCGAGCTCGTCGTCTCATTTGATAATTACCTTATGGGGCAATAATTCACTGTACAAATGTGGATATCATGTTCCTCAGCTGGATGAGTCACCGGTAGATGTAAAAACTTCTAAATGAGATCTCTGCTGTTTTGAAAAATGTGACAGCTTCTGGCAAACTCTGGAGGACATTAGCGAGCGAAGATTGCTCCTTATGTAAGAGAGGATTAAGCAGACTGATATATAAAAAAGTTGGCGTATAATTAAACAGTATATAACTTCCTGGGAAACTCTGGAAGAAGGAGGTAAACAAGTTGTTTGGAGCCTATGAATAAAGTAATTAATTCTGCTCCGGTGGAGCCACGTCACGGTCAAACTGCAGAGGAGTGAGTCGGCATCCCCTCCCCTCCTCGCTGTAAGTGAGAGCGCTGGTGTTGAAGAAGAGGAAGGGAGGCAGGTGTAGCCGGAGCATGAAAGACAAGCAACATAAAAGCCTTTGGTGTGAGAAGAGAAGGGGGTGATTTCAAGGGGAAGGCGTGAGAGCGATGGAGAAAGAGGCGGGAAGGCCTGCCCCCTTTATCAGCTGATATATATGCATGAGGATTTCCTCATCATCTCCGCCGTCCGTTCTCCCGTCCCTCTGATATTTGACTGACAGCTCACATCAACACCAATAAACCCGCACATCATTTTCAGGAAAGCTGCCCATCGTGCAATACAGAGGAGGAGGGAGAAAAAAAAAAAAAAAGTTAATTTGTTTTCCGGCGGCTGCCGACGGCGATAGCGCCCCGCGTCTGTTTGCCTCCACGGCGAAGTTGTAAATTAGAATTATGCCTCAATAGAGAGGTACAGGAAGCTGCTCCTGCTGTATGCGAAAAGCTCATTTTCACAACGGTTGGGAGAAATACTTGGCAGCTTTTTATATTTAGGGCGGCGGGAGAGCAAATTGTGCACAAATCTGAATTATGAAAAAGGGAAATAGCTGTCATTATAAGACTACTTCCTCTCCATGAAGGGTGTTGCTGTTAACACTATTTCAGTGTTACGGCACAGTTCGGGTGTTGAGAGGTTTCGGTGGGCTTTAGGAATTGTAATGGGGGATGAGCTCGAGGGCCATAACGGCTTCAAATAACGACAGACTTGAATACAATTTGAGAAAATGTACAAACACAAAGAACATATGATTCACGCAGTGTATTTAATGCAGTTTTTCCCAACCTGTTTTCCTTAAGCGACCCCTTTTCTATCATTGGCTAAACTGACGACACCTAACTAAGTGACATATTTTATAGATATTTCATATGATATTCAATGCATAACAATAACAGTACAGAACAACTGATAAAATACCCAACTATATACTATTTAAAAAAAAAAAACCACCTAAAATCAAGATGGCCTCGCGACCCCCCGTTAAGCTTTGGCGACCCCTAGTGGGGGTTGCGACCCCCAGGTTGGGAACCCACTGATTTTGTGTATATTCCCACACAAATAACCAACTCTCAGTTCCTCCAATGGAAGGGTTAAAATCAACATAGAAGTGACATTAACCCTCCGTGGGATTTGCATGATTGCTGTCTCCATTTCAAACCATCACAACCTCTGTCCAACATGTACAAGTACATGAATACAGTCTGCAAAGCTGCACCTTCCCTGGGAACGTGTGCCTGATTAGCAAGCCGCGGCCGTGTGCTCCGCACATGTCAAGTGTTGCAAAGAAAGTGATTTGTGGTTTGGCATCTATTATTTATGGCCAGATAAAGAGATGAATAGAGATGAAGTGAGAGAGAGCGATAATGCTTATCCACAGGAGATAGGTTTGTCCTGTGTGCAAAATGTATGGCCTTATGCATATTTTACAAAAGAGAATACTAACATTAATAAATACTCTCTTGAAGGCTCCGCTCCGTGTTCCATGGCAGCGAAGATAACAGCCCTTAAATGCCAGATGAGATGGTGGATCAAAGACATCCACCTGCAGCGCATTAACCGACGGTGGGATTAGGTAATGCACCTCCAGTTTACCCCCACCGCAGCTTAGAGTCACGGCTATAAGACGCCCACACAAACATGTCACAGGGATTTTGGTATGCCTAGCAACACTGGTGACAACCGGGGCCCTCTTCAAATAGATGTCTACATCTATCCTCCCTTCCTTTCCTTTGCTGGTCTCATGGGTTTAAAGTCACACTGTGACACTGTGAAGGTCTGATACCAAAAGTACCTGTTTGCTTTGAGTTCAGGCTGGTGCACGCCAAGGGTGGAGTACGAGCAGGGAGGCATCTGATTGGTTCTTTCCAAGCGGACCGCGAGGCAGTGACTGGTCAATGTTTTTACAGGATTAAAGCAGCTACAGATGACGGCTCTTTTCCGGTCTTTTTTCAGAGCTCTTAAGTAATGGATCGCTCTCGGGGTTTAAAGACCATTTCAACCAATATAACAAATAGTGGATACTGGAGAACACCGTCAACCCTGCCTTTAAGTCACTATACGAACTTATTGCGATACTTGAGTCACGATACAATTTAAGTTGCGATACAATCTTATCACGATACTTAAGTCACGATTCGATCTTACTGCCAAACGTCAGTCACAATACGATATTATCACGATACTTAAGTCACAAAACGATCCAAGTTGCAATACTTAAGTCACAATATGACCTTTTTTTCAACTGCAAATTATGCAGTTTGTCAACATCTGTTTCATTAAATAAGATACAGTTTTCACTGTTCATCTTTTCATCCAAATATCTTTAGGTCAGAGGTCAAGGGACCCCCTTGAAAATGGCCATGCCAGGTTTTCCCCCCCAGAATTTAGCGTCATTTTGGAATGTTATTTAGCGTTCTTCCCGACAAGCTAACATGATATGACACCAGTATCTTCACTCTAGCTTTAAGACTACAATCTCTGAAAGACAGAACAGCAGCCTTCGGATTGTTAAGAGATTAGTTTGTAAAATAAAAGATCAATACTTGACGTCCATGTATCGATACAATATTGCCACACACAATATTGCGATACTTTACACCCCTACAACAAAGCGGTGATTAGTGTATAGTATATTTTTTGTTTGTTAACAACAAACAGGATAATAACTGGGTAGATTTCACACGCTGAGCAGAAAAAAAAGAGAGGGGCCTCGATGACAGAAACTTCACAAAGTCAAAATCGGAGGAACAGCATGCCTTGTGCTTGTTTAATTGGCAGGAGGTCTCAGCTCATATTAGCACACTTAATCATAGATAATCACAGACTTGTGTGAATTCAAGCAGAGACTTGAGGGCTCATTTTGTCTACTGGTTAAATCAATAGTTCACTCAAGGAAATAGAGCGATGAATCGGGAAAGAAAGTATAGAGATGGCGAGGAAAGACAGCAGAGGAGAAAAGTGGCACGATTGAGGTCGGGGGAGATAAAGGGAGCAAGGGCTCAAGGAGAGGGAATGAGGAGTGTACAAAGACAGCGGTAATCCATCAGAAATCATCTCGCGGTTTGACAACGAGGTTCTGTAGAGTACAGCCCACCAGTGACTAACTTTCAACCCCGCGCATGCTGCTGCTCGGCGATAGGATGAGAGCGGAACGGACGGCGCTAATTGGCTTGCTTCCCTGTCGGATTTCAACAGAGAACTGGTGGGGGTAGAGGATATATCATGTTGTATGTGGATTTGTAAACAGCGGATAAAAAAAAAAAAAAAAAACGGCTTTCATGTCCTCCTTAAATTGGCGGAGGGGGTGGCGGCGCGCTGTCACGGCGGGGACGCGTGCTGATAGCGGCGGCTGCACATTGATCCTGACTGACTTGAGTGAGTGATGGGACAGACGGGACGTGTCGGCGGCCCCAGCAGGGCTGGTGGGGCAGCTGAGCCATGACACACCCAGCGATCGGTGACACACAGATGGAGTCACATCACGCAGAATAAACAACGTGAAAAATACACATTTAGTCTGAGTGTCACAGCGACACAAGAGGATGTTAGTCACAAGCTATATCCTTCAAACCCTGACCTCCCGATTAAGTGGTGTATGATCACACCATAATATGTCTAATCCTCGCACAAAAACAAGTATGAGCTCGAGCACAAGCTGTTGAATTAATGCCACGATCAACTTCCCAACGATGAGAATCTTAAAATGTAATGTAAACATCCTTGTTTGATCAAGACATGTGAAACCCCTGACCAGGTTCCTCCTCAGTGTTCCGTGCGGATGTGAGAGAGAACAGCGGTGTTAGTCTTTCTGCGGTCTGTCAGTGGCGCAGCCCCCGAGGCTACGTTACAGGCAAAGGCTCCGCCGCCGTCTGCTGAATACAGACAAGACAAGCCAGTCAACCTCTGCCGAGGAAGGTCTGAAGGGCACCGCCATTTGTCTTGGCTTATTTAGCAATCAGGGAGGCAGGATGCTTTTGAGAGGCCCCGGTGATGAAACAAGAGGAGGAGAGTGAGAGGACGGCACAGCTGCTCACAAATCACAGGATTTCAATCGTATCTCATGATCTTCAGCATCAGACAGTTTGCCAAATTGTCATGGAACTCTATATGCTAAAATGTCAGTTTTCCAAGCACTTCAAGGACCTTTTAAAAATCACTTTTAGCACTATTTTTTAATGTTTTATCTCAATGTTAATGTGAGCATTTTATCCACCATCGATACATATCACAAGGTGACCAATATAAACAAAATCATATATCAAATAACCCGGTTTATTTTCCATTTGAGAAGTGAAACGTCGATGAGAATCGAAACCAAGTCCAGTTGCGGCTGATTTAACCCTTACTCGGATAGATATAGTATGATAACAGAATCACTGTATCTCAGAAACTATAAGGAGAACAATCAAGTATTTGGTATCTATGAACTCATAACAAATTCAATATCAAAGCAATGCACACAAATGTGGCGTAAAAAAAAATCATACGGGAAATATTTAATTAACATAATGTTAATGTTTTTCCCTCATTCTTCAAAAATCATCACCTTAACTATTAATAAAAGTGATTTTAATGTGATCTAAAAATGTCAAAGTTGCACTGTTAGATACAAAATACATAGCAAATGTCAAGACTTTTGACCAATCACAACAAATGTGGCATTTTTCCTTATCATAATAAATATAGTCTTTGGGCACGAATGGGTTGATTATAGTTTGCTAATATTGAATATACTCCAAATCACATCTAAATTATGACCAGAATGTTCACCATAAACTAATGCACCCTCATGAGGTTAATTACAGTCATTTGTAATGATAGCTGGATAAGTGTAGCGAGTTTAATATCAAGACTAAACAGTAAAGGTGTCAGGACCTTTGACCTTTTATACACATACATCACCCATCCCTAATTGTTGACCTTTAATTGAATCCCTTTCATGATGCCAGCAGGTGTACTAATGTAAAAATGACTCACACCAGCTGTGCTGAGAGAGGACTCACTGTATGGAAATGATGCTCTTCATCTAAAAAGGATCACATATGGATTTAGCAAAAAAACAACAAATGTTGCCGTAACAACTGTGATCTCCAGAGGTCACCTCACACCCAGCTGTTTGCAATGCACCGCCGCCAAAAACAACTTGTTCTTCAAATACTGGCGCAGCTAAACTAAATATTTATGGCCGCTGAAAGGACAGGGCCCGCTTCCAACATTTTGTTGTGCTAGCTGCTGCTGTTGCGCACACTTCCACTGCAGAGGTAAATTGAGGTCATATGTTTATAATTTGCCCTTTTCCTAATGCTGCCATTGGAGCAAAATAACATTTGAGAGCTGCAATTAGATTGAACCGCGCAATACTCCGGGCTAATTAAGTCATATTTCAAGTTCAATAACGATCAAGTCGGCCAGATAAAGGCCAGGGAGAGAAAGGCTAGTGTGTGGTGCAACAATCTGGAAGCTTTTTATATACGAGACGCAGTTCTATTGTTGAGTTAGAGAAGCACTCAAAGAGGCTGTGCTCGGATGAACAGTGGGCTGGGCTTTAAGTGATTCTGACTATTGTTGCCAATTCAAAAGGATGCAGACGAGAAAGAGAAGGTGTGTCTGTGCGTGTGAGATTTGTGTCAAAGAGTGCATAGAAGCAAGCATGGGATTTTATTTAGTTAGGTTGTTCATGCTTTTGGTTATAAAAGCAGGTTTTAAATGATAATCAACGTTATATCCAGTGCATTTTTTACTAATAAACCTCACCTAGAACTATGAGAAATGCTGTCTTATTCACACACTACAGTCCAGAGCAGCTGCCACACAATAAGCTCCTACAATGTCTATATATTAAGTCTCACATTTTGCATGTAAGACTAAGACTTTTCTCTTGTGTAACACGATCATCATCTGTGATGTGAAAACTTCAGATTTCCATACAGTCAAAGGAATAAAAAGTGTGCATCCAACAGAAGTGTGGACTCGAGTCACATGACTTTCTTGACTTGGGATTTGCCTTTCTTGACTTGAGACTTGCCTGGTGACGTGGTGATGTCACCAAGTACAACATTTGCATAATACCTGCCTAGCGATTTGTTTGGCACGCCCTCAAACAAAGCTAGCTAGAGTAGAGCTGGAGCGGAGTCCGAAGAGTTTGGTTTGGTTGACCAATCACAACAGAGTGGGCCAGCTCACCAATCAGAGCAAACTGGGCTTTTTTGGAAGGGGGGCCTTAAAGAGACAGGCAGTAAAACCGAGCGTTTCAGACAGGTGGGTGAAAAGTAGTGCAGCTGCACAGCCGGTATGAGAAAAATAAAGTGTTTTTTGAACATTAAAGCGTGTAAACATGTTCTAGTAGAAACCCAAAATACAAGTATGAACCTCAAAATAAGCAAAATAGGTCCTCTTTAAATAAAGAAAACTGTTAAGTATAGTGTCTAAAGTCATTGTACAAGTCAGTAACCCTTTCACAATAAGAGTAGACCAAAAAAGGGAGACTCATAAAGATGGAAATAGAAAGATAGCAACTATTTTGATAATCGAATAATAGTTTTAGTGATTTCTTTTATCAAAAACGCCAAACATTTGCTAATTTCATGCCTCTTAAATGTGAGAATTGTATGCTTTTCTTCGTCATACACGATAATAAACTGAATAGCATTGGATTTTTGGACTGTTGGTCGGATCAAATATGGGTATGTTTCACTATTTTCTGACATTTTATTGACAAAATGAGAAAATGATGGACAGATTAATCAATAATGAAAACAATCGTAAGTTGCAGCCCTAAAAGAGAGTACAAAAATAAAGCAGGAGAGAAACAAAAATCCCAGCTCCATCATATAAACTGAGAAATGAGGGGGAAAAACAGGGAATGGTACTGTATGCTTGCCGAGTATAGATGCAGAGATTACCTTCCAAACATATAAACACAATCTGTCACACAGCTAGCAGTGTCAGCTCCTACATATCCTGCTGCAGAGAAACAGCAGAGGCTTGATGTGTTGGATAAATGGAACTAGAAAGTGCATTTCATTGGGGGAAATGAAGCGCTAGGCTGGACTGGATTTTTAGGCGACCTTTCTGACATGCGTTCCTGTATGTACCTCTGCTTCCCTGTGTGTCCTTCATCTTGCCCTCCTCTTCCCTGCCCTACTCTCCTAACCGTGTGAACATCTCTTCCATTACCGCCCTTGACACTGTGGCCGATTGGATTCTTATCTGCCATCTGTAGGCCGACGCTCGGCCTGCTGCTATCTCTCGCCACAGCCTAATTGAATCTCAAGTGTTGGAAGTGCAGTGATACACTGACCACACCGTGTCACTGCCAATAGATAAGGATCGCTGTTGGAGGATTGGAGCGCCACAATCACGATGGGGACACGTTGATAAAGGGGTGACAAGCGGCTCGGGGGTTGGCGCTGTGTCCGTGGGACTTTACTTGGATTGAGAGATAATGGATACCCTCCATTACAGCGAAGGTTGTGTTCATATCCAATAAGCCAATATCCCATAATCCTGCTGGGCTCAGTGGGTAATTTGTTAACCAGGGGAAAGTAGGGCATCGATTTCTACGTAAATCCGAAATTCTATTGTTTACAGGAGGGATATTTTCTTTCCTTCACTGCTGATCTAAAACCAAGCAACCCAACGAAAAGCAAAATAACCAAGAGTACAAATTCTCCACTGAAAGTCTGCTCAGTTTGAACACAAAAACAAAAGTAATCACAGCTTTGTTGATGCTCCAGGAAGACCTTGGGGTTCTTCATTACCTGCTCTGCTTTATCTCACATTCTTCTTGTTAAGCAGGTGACCTTTTCAATTTAGAGAATCCAGGTACCGGCGTGGCTGTCTGGTTTGCTTAATTTACCAATCTCAGAGAGTCACCTTGACGCTGCAAAGTTTAAAAAGTAACTCGTGACTGATGACTTTTAAAGGAGGTTAAAGTATTACAGGATGTTCCTACCTTAAGAGATTGAATCCTTTCTTTTTGGTCTTCTTCTCCGGATCGTCCACAGAATCGTCCGTCTTCTTCCTCCCTTTGCTCTTCTTCTCTTTCTTCTTCCCTTTGGTTTTCTTCTTCTTCCCATCGTCTGTGTCCAGGCCCTGGCGAGAGGAGCTGCTGACGGGCGTTTCGCGACCGGAGCTGTGCTCCGACATGTCGTCGTCTGAGGAGGGGCGAAGTCAATATCACTTTAAGTGTACGCTATATTTAGAATATCGTACAACCCCACTTATAAACACCCAAACTATCTATTTAACATCTAATTTAAATATTTGGGTGACCTGCTAAAGACAGAAAACAAACTTGTATAATTGTCATTCGGCACCAAACGCCGTCAGACTGCTCCTCTAATGCAACCGCAGATGGGTCATTTTTCACACTTCAGACTTTTTTCCCAAACATCATTAGTCAACATTCATCCCAGCTAACACGGAGGATAACTTCCTCAGTAATCATCACACACACAGCATCCAACATGTCTGTGTGTTCATGAAGTGGAGCATTAAAAAATATGCTGCTGTAAGATATAAAGTTGCTCTTCTCTAAATTTGCTGAGTGGATAGAATCGTGTAGCATTTCATTAAGGTACTTAGGCTAAGCACTGTCCCTTGGCAGGCCTCTGGCTCTTCTTGAGTGCCAGTGTGTTATAAAGCCTAAGGGATGTGCGTTGGCAGTGTAGGGTCGGATATAAAATGGATGCAATGTCTAGGAGAGAATCCTATATTATAGCAACAGTGACAGTCATGCATTAAGAGGGACATTCGTTAAAGTTGCTCTGTCTCTTTCTTGTCGGCGGTACAATTTTGCTCTTACCGTCTTCAGAAGGTCCCTCGTAGGACCTGTCGATGGCGATGCGGAAGCTCTGGTTGCACCCGCGGCCCCGGACCATGTGCGGCCGCGGCCGGTGAAAGGGCACCCGGGCTTGGCTGCGGCTCTGCTTGGCCTCCGACACGGCCGTCTGGAGACTCTCGAGGGAGCTGGACTTCATGAGGCCCAGGGTCGGGCCCAGCGCTCCGCCGGCTGAAGACTCTGAGAGACAAAAAAAAAGGCGATGAGCGATGAGGTAAACGGATGTTGAACGGGAGAGGGGGAGAAGGGACGAGGGAATGAGATATGCTGCCACTGATAAAATGAGACAGACGGGTTTTGAGATCATAAGCTTTTAGCTAAGTTCCCCCCAAAACATCCTCATCTCTTACATTAATATCTGCTTATTTAAAGGGCATTAAACATTCTAAAGTATTAATGCTCCCCTGAGACTGAACAGAGGTTGAGCTCAGTTCATTGCAGGAGGAGCTGGGACGAGACGTTTCAGATGAGTTACGGCAGGGTGCACTGGAATGAATCCATGCTTTGTTGCCAGATCAGGACGTATCCAGTGTCAAGTTGTGCACTGCGTCTACTGGATCAAATCAAGGCCCTCCCAAATGTATCTTCATCACCCTTTTCTTGTGTACTGCGAATTTTGTTTTATTTGCAGCTGAATTTAACATAATTCCTTTATCTTATCTAAACATACGGGGAAAACAGCACTGAGTACTGCTAATAAAAGTCCTGAGACAACAAAAACCAAACATATTTTAAAGGCATGAGGTCACACTATGTTTACTGAAGCAGGATTATAGATGAAAGAAAAAACTATATTAGTCTTAAATCTAATGGAGTCTGGCCTGGAGCAGAATTACAGACATTTTAAATGATTACTTTGTATCAATTATTATATATTTAAATTGATAAAAAATACATAAATTGATAATTATATTCCAACTAGGGCTGATGTTATGATTTGAGCATATTTTTTTAATACTAAATGCATTACCTGTGAGGGTTTCTGGACAATATTTGTCATTGTTTTGTGTTGTTAATTGATTTCCAATAATAACTATATACATACATTTGCATGAAGCAGCATATTTGCCCACTCCCAGGTTGATAAGAGGATTAAATACCTGACAAATCTCCCTTTAAGGCACATTTTGAACATATAAAAGATTATTAATTTGTGATTAAACGTGAATAACTCTGGACAATCATGCGAATCAATATTTTACTCGATTGACAATCCTAATTCTAATCTAAAGAATACATAAAACCTTTCAATACAGTATAACATCACCTGACTTCAGCTCAAACTCTTTCTCCCTAATGGATATAGCTTTCTGGAATGAAGCTCAAAAAGATTAAAACCCAGAAATCTAAAGCTATGAAGATGAGATGTAGAGAGAGAGAGAGAGAGAGAGAGAGAGAGAGAGAAACAGGCTTGACAGAAATGAGGAGAAATCAGCGTCCTATAGGAGCAACATAAAGGAGGTGGAAGAGGAACAATGAATGAGGTGGAGAGGTACAGGGACAGGTGCGGAGCAGCACTACGGGAACTGACAGGCTCATGCATAAGCAGGAGAGAGAGAAGGGGAATAAATGAACTGCCATCATACTGTACTCAGGTATGGATGGCCTCCGACTTGAGAGAGAGGGAGACGGAGGAGGAGGAGCGGGAGAGTGATGAAGGCCACAGCTGATTCAGCAGGGAATCAGTAGAGAGAAAGGGGGAAAAGGGAGGATTTGAGGAAATGCGGAGCTGTAGGGAGAAAATGAGACAAAGGAGAAATGTCACGCCAAAGTGGAAAACACGCCGTGTGAGCAATTGAAGGACAGGTGACCAAGAGTGGTGGAGAAAAAGCAACCCAGTTGTGCATCACAATGAAAACAGTGACGAGCACTTTTCAAAAGACGGACAGGTAGCGAGCAGAAACTTTCCTGTAGGGATGACTTTCTCACGACGCGGCGCTCGCTGCTTAAGACGTCATTTTCAGAGGCTTCAAAGCGGAGCGGGGGGGGAATGGGAAGTGAAACTGAAGCGGCGATAGAGGCGAAGCAGGGTGGCGGAGTGGGAGAGGGGGGGATAGTAAGCGGAGCGTTGCTGCCTTTTAAGTCCTAAATTGACTTTCTGAGAGGAAGTGGGATTTATGGGGAATAAGGGGTTATAAATAGAGAGGGGGGGGGGGGAGCGCTCAGGAATAAAACGCTCAATTTGAGAGGCAGGATTTGTGTCACAAATGTAATTATGGCTGTCCAGCTCGCAGCCTGATAGAATTAAGCTCCTTGCCAGCGCACTGCTGCACTATACACAGAGAAAACTGTGCATGTGAGCGTGTGTGTGTGTACTACAGAATGTGAGATCCAAGAAAAATAAAAAATTAAAAGTCATGATACTGCCGGTATGAGATAGCAGTGTGTGTCCTTGACCGCTTTAGATGAAATAGGAGAGGGAAATAGTTTTGTGCGGTGCACTCATTCCATGCATGTCAGGCGGTTGAGGCTGGAGGTAAATGAATAATGAGGGTTTAATAGGATGGATGAGCGGGAGGAGAGGTGGCTATCATCGCCAGCTCGATCCAATGGAGGGTGAAATCAGCGTTTATCACATATCGCTGCCCGCTGTGCCAGCAGATGCTCTCGCGGATCCGTTCGCATGGCGTCGGCCTGATTGCCGCTGATTCAAGCTGGTGCACATATTTGACAAACAGCCTAACAGCCAAACAGGGCCATGACGACGGCGATGCCCTTCACAGCTGTAACGCTCCTCCATCCAAGATCAAATAATGTCACCTCTTCACTTTGTGTTTTGCTCCTTGGGTCAAGGTTTTTTGGAGTGAGATTTTCTGGAAAGAGAAAGGCTTGGTTGGACATAAAACTACAAAACTGTGTTAAAAATATCTGTTCTTTGATAAAAAAAAGTTTTTAAAAGTACATGTAAACTTGAGGAGAGACGTCAAGTACAACTCCAAAGGCGCATTTCTGTAAGAAACATCCAATGCCGACATTATTTTCATTGCGACTGGGCTGCGCACAAATATCCAGTCAGAAGCCCACACCTGCTTTCATATTGTCGATGTATGCACACCACTGCGCACAGGCCGACATCCACCAGCACACATCCCACTGTGCTATGTATATTGTGACTTTAGTAAAGGCTGTCTGGTGTGTCTGTACTGAGCAGACAGCAGTGAAGTCTTTGCCTGAAACCTAGCCTTGGGGTCCTGCTGTGCTGACAGGCCCTTCAAGGACTAACACCGCTCCGTGATGCTGCTTTGTACCTTTAAAGTGACTGTGACACACCTGCAACCTGTGACTGAGGCAGCACACTCTATCTCTAGTTCTATGTCACGGGGGGGGGGGGGGGGTCAAAACATTACAATACTTCATTACAATATTTTGTGGGCATAATTAAAAAAAGAATAATTGCAGTTTGACTCTAAAATGTCAGCGTGTTTTTCCCACCGCCGGCTCAAACTATCAGAATAAAAGTCGTCTGCATGCAACTCTCTAATTATTTCACCCAATGAGCACAAGAATAAATGAACTCGGAAATGTCCAAATTACAGGCTTTGCCACACAGACTCTGTGTGCAGGACAAATTGAATACACCAATCAGCACCCAAACACACACTCCTACCTATTACCCTATCCAACCAACCAAACTATTAAACAGGATATTGTCTTATTTCTATTAAATCGGACATTGTTGTTCCAGTCAAAACATACAAACAAGCACACACACACACACACACACACACACACACACACACACACACACACACACACACACACACACACACACACACACACACACACACACACACACACACACACACACACACACACACCCGTATAAACCCTGGCACACTGCAGTGTCTCAGCAGGGTCTTAACACTTACCTATCAACCGGACTACAATGTGCTCCACAGCAAGCAGCTTTGCAGCACACTGGCTGAAAGGTTGCCACGGTTACAAGAAAGTGCCCCCTCCATCAAAACTGCTGGAGGTGGCGGTACGGAGAAGGTGTGTGTGTGTGTGTGTGTGTGTGTGTGTGTGTGAAGGGTGACGGCGAGTTGCCAAGGAGACACTTTAGCCAAAAGTGAAAAAGGGCTTGTTGCTCCCGGCCATAGTTCTTCAAAAACGGGCGAACACACATGACCACAAGGATGGAGAACACTACAGATACACGCACACACTTTCCCATCTAGCATCCAATCTCAGGACAGGCCAATAAAACCCGGAGGCCATTTTTTCCTGGAGACCTGTAAAACAGGCTCTGACCTGCACTCTTCTATAAAAACACATGACACACCTGTAAAAAAGAAAGCCCTGCTCTCAGTGTCACCCGTTTCAATAAAGGTTATTGAATTTAATCCAACAGAAGCATTAAACGCGCCAGAGTGGGGGGCCCCTTCACCGTGTTACGCCGTTTCAATAAAAGTTATCGAATTCAAGAGGAGGCCTTAACAACCTTCAATTACAATAGGCGTTAACAAATCTCATCTCAATAAAGGTTTATGAATGGATTTAAAGTACACAAAGAGATGGACGGAGCACACAAAGGTCTCTCATGACGCTAAACCTCATTGTTTCATCTTAGATTAAATGTACTGGATACAGGCTTTTATCGGAGCAAACCTATGACGACATGTGAGACGTCTAATCAGTAAAAAGCATGAGTGACATGACGCATGTCTGGCTTTTTTCATATATCTCTCTTCTTGACATGAAATCTCATGAAAAGACCAAAACCAATGATGTATTTGATTCTCAAATATTTGTAGAATTAGATTCTAGTGGTGGCTGCGTAGATTTATTTGTGACTTGTGCGATCCAAACATTTCAAATAACTTCAGATTGTTGTAAAGTCCAAAAGTCAAAATGTATTGAAAAACAATAGATGTAATAATTAAATAAATTCACAACGTGTTTTTATCTCCCAAAAATATTCTGCTTCAATCTATATTTGTTGGCGTTTAGCCTTTAAAAAACACAACATTTTCACATTTGATCTCCTGCTTGCCGTACACAAAGGGAGGCCTGCATCTGTATTAACATGACGGTCTAGCAGCAATCTAACAAATATTACATTACATTTATTTTACCACAATAACACAAAATCTATTTCAGCTCTAACGTTATTATAGTAAACCAAAAAAAGATCATATTATGTATCTGCATTCGTTTGCCTTATTCTTTAAATAGCGAACAATGTTTCGGCGCAGCGGTGGGGGAACAGAATGTCATTAATGCTCTCTCCTAATATTGTTTTCTTATCATACGACAAACTCGACTTCAAACCAAATCACTTCAGACAACTGGATAGCCAGTAAAAGCAAATCCAATTCATGTTAGGGCCAATCAAAACTCCACTCCAATTAAAGACCTGTCCAATCTTTAAGCTACCCTCCATCATTATCTGAACGTACTCAGCTATATCAGAGGCACATGATGGAGCTGGACGGAGGCGCTGCTCTGGCAGTAATTGGGTTTAGCTGTTTAGATGTATGAGAGAATGGGGACATATGGGCCCTATGTATTCAGCCCTCGACTAGATGAATGGCTTTAATAACTGGAGGGGACTTAAAAGGCCATTTCATAATTACTGCTTACCTCTACTGGATTACGGCAGCGCAGGGGGTTGGCAGGGTATGGATGAGGGTTGGAGCGAACGGCGTGGCGCAGGACATGTGCCATTTGTAAAACGTGTGGCGGGCAAAATGTGCTTGTGCATTGAGGGAGAACTGCATAAATTCACACACACACATATACCTGCATAATGCTATACTTGTGAAGACCTTCACTGACTACTACACCACTAAAAAAATCAGCATGGTAGTCTTACCGTTGGGGGCTCAAGGTCTTTATGGGTATAACATTTTAGAACTGGTAAAAAAACTGACTGTTGCCACCCAATTCGACTCTTATCAGCTCATTAAAGGTGCGTTACCAGTCATTCTCATAGATGTGGG
Source organism: Sebastes fasciatus (assembly GCF_043250625.1). Classification (NCBI taxonomy): domain Eukaryota; kingdom Metazoa; phylum Chordata; class Actinopteri; order Perciformes; family Sebastidae; genus Sebastes; species Sebastes fasciatus. The sequence goes on along the minus strand of NC_133818.1, from coordinate 10,953,451 downwards.
TCAGTAGGGGCCTGCTAAACCTACTACATTGTAAAATGAAAGCGAAACTTAAAAGAAAGGCGTTCTAAGATGTTGTAAAACTGAATGAAATGTTACATATTGGACACAAACAAAACAGCTTGTTTAGGTTTAGGCAACAGAACTATAATTTCTTTACATTTAGGCAACAAAACTACAACGTCTTTAGGTTTAGACAACAAAACTACAACTTCATTATGTTTAAACAACAAAACTACAACTTCTTTAGGTTTAGGCAACAAAACTAGTAACAAAACTACAACTTCTTTAGGTTTAGGCAACAGAACTACAACTTCTTCAAGTTTAGGCAACAAAACAGTTACGTTTAGGGAAAAAGATTGTGCTTTGGCTTAAAATAACTAAATTTGAAAAGTTAAACTTAACTACATGGTGTTGGTTTTACGCGAAATGTGAACCCCAGAGTTTCTCGCTGTCTATAGTAGAGTGCCTGACTTCCACTTTTGCTCCAGTCATAATTACTACGGTCGCTGTCGTCTTCTTTTATTCCTTCTTTCGGTGATCGACCATGTAAATGATGATAAAACCTACTAGTCGGTGTAGCAGGCCCCTTCTGACCCACATCTAGGAGCTTTATATCTGCTTTTTGAATAGAAAACCAATTACGCATCATTTTAAGACTCAATATGACAAGGAAGCAAGGAAAATCAGACCCATTCCCTAACAGACCAGAGGATAATTAGATCGAAAAAAGCGGTCGACCCAAACAAAACCAAATACAGAGAGAACGCTGGCAGCAGCATGATGCTCCACCAGTTAATGAGCAATCCAGAGGAGCAACTCATGTCACTTTTCCTTCACTTCACAGATCACACCTTGTTGCCTTGAGGTCTAGGATGTTGACCATGTAAAAAGAGCAGCATTGGCCCTGATAAGCACAGATGGTCCTTCCAGACACAGAATGACAAATCAAGTCAAATTGGCACAACGTGGTGACTTTCAGCTTGAATCAACAACGACACGTGGGATGCGACGAACGGAGCGAGGGAGGGAAAGAGAGGCAGAGTTACACAGCACCCAAACAAAGAGTGCGAAAACAAAAACTGGCAGAGTGTGGTGTTCACACACAGAACATACAGAGTTACTAAGAGATGCTGGGCTGTTCTGGCTTGGTAGAGGGAACTCATGAGACTGGAGCATGTTCACCATAATCACATAAGGCTGGAACAGATACAGCTGCAGAGGATGGAGAGAGAAAAGAAAGAAAGAGAGAGGCCTGAAGATAACAGAGAGAGTGAGTGAATAAAAAAAGGATCAGCCTGTTGAGAGAGAAAAAGAGAATGAAAGTGATCAGAAAGAGAGAAGGAGGGAGAGAAAAGAGAGATGACGGGTTTTGGGATTGAGAGGATACTAAAAATGGGGGATGAGCCTGGCGACAAAGAGCAGGAGACGGAGAATAATCAGGCGACCGGGAAGAACGAGAGTGGTAGCGAAGATGAAAGCGGAAAAAAAAAAGAAAAGAAAACTCTATTGAAGATGGAGACTCCTAAGACTGGAGAATCAAGAGAGAGAGAGAGAGAGAGAGAGAGAGAGAGAGAGAGAGAGAGAGAGAGAGAGAGAGAGAGAGAGAGAGAGAGAGAGAGAGAGAGAGAGAGAGAGAGAGAGAGAGGAGGGGGACAGCGTGAGTAAGTGACAGAGAGAAAGATGGAGCGAGAGGAAGAAGAGAGAGAGAGGAGTGAAGTGGCTCTAGCCAGAGAGAAAAAGGGTTTTAGCCAGATTAAAGAAGCCAGGCAGGCCTCTTAAGACCATCCGCCTAATGAAATATGTCAAAGCCCATAAAGAAACACTGAGGCCATTTAGGAAGGAGGGGGGGGGGTGGGGGTGGAGGGGGGGCAACGCAGGAAGCTAAGCAAATACACTGCGTCAGCAAAAATGAAAAACACGCAAAAGCCCCGTCAATACACATTAGCTAAGACGTCAAGGGGAGAAAAAGAAAAAAAGAAAAAAACTAGAAAGGAATACTGCAGCAGAGAAATGGATCGCTTTATATATATATCATATGGGTGCTGATCAGAAATGCCAGGAAAACCATAGCAGCAAGAGAGGATGGTGGAAGAGGAGGAAGAGGAGAGGAGGAGAAGCCACTTGTGTGAATGCTGAGTGTGGGGGATTTGAGGTCACCGTGGGTGCTCGGGCCATTTGTATTCCGCCGGCAACAGGCTTAGTTGGCTTGTTGCAGGTGGATTTAAGAGATCGGTGTACGTGCGCGTGTGTGTAACAGAGACACAGAGAGGAAGCCAACACCAGGACTGAAATGCTGGTCATGATTCCTTTCTTATATAAGCCTTGTTGCCACATTAAAATACAGTGGGTGTACTGAATGCGATGCAATGTACCTACGCCGCTGAACCCTCCACAATTAAAATCATGACTCCTGCAGCCCCCGCTGGAGATGGTCAACCGAGCATGCTCTCTGTCAGCAACACTCTGATTTATATTCATACTGGAGATGCCCAGAACAGCCACACAGGCAGCGTTTGGCCACCGAGAAGCAATGCTGGAGCGGTTATATCTGACTCGGTGGAAATTTTATTGCCGTCCCATCTGCTCCTACGACAGCACAAACTGCTCCTACATACAGTACTCTGGACGGGAACTGGTGTGTACAAGTTTGGACTCGGGCTAGTATTATAAAGTGCCCTCTAAGGTGCCCTTCCAGTGGAGAAAACATGATGAAGTGCCACCCTGGATGCCCCTATGGTAGATAAAACACAATAAAGTGCCCTCTAGGATGCCCTTCCAGTACAGAAAACATAAATAAGTGCTTTCTAGGGTGCCCTTTGAGTAGAGAAAACATGATAAAGTGCAGTCTAGGGTGCCATTCTAGTGGAAAAAACATGATAATATGCACTTCCAATGAATAAAACATGATAAAGTGCCCTCTAGCTGGCCCTTTTAGTGGAGAAAACATGATGAAGTGCACTCTAGGATGCCCTTCCAGTACAGAAAACATAAATAAGTGCCCTCTAGGGTGCCCTTTCAGTAGAGAAAACATGATAAAGTGCACACTAGGGTGCCATTCTAGTGGAGAAAATACGATAATATGCACTTCCAATGGATAAAACATGATAAAGAGCCCTCTAGGGTGCCCTTCCAGTGGAGAAAACGTGATAAAGTGCACTCTAGGATGCCCTTTCAGTAGAGAAAACATGATATGTACTTCCAATAGATAAAACATGATGCAGTGCCATATAGGCAACCCTACATGCTAGAAAACTTTCTGCACCCTGGTGCCCCACCGCATGCAGCTGGTGCGCTTTTTATTGTTTGTTGTAAAGTGATGATGTTTCCTCATTAAGACACACAGCACATAAATACTCCTTACAGCTTTATTCAGACATGACTTTTACAGAAAAAGCCACAATTCTTGCGCGATACTTGGCACCTGGTGCACCAGAGGGATGTCAGGGAAGAAGAGAGTTCTGGCTGCGTCGCTGCTGGATTTTAAAACTTTAGTTTGCTTTTGAAGCCTTAATTACAGATCACACGGTGTTAGCGCGAGGGATGCCTCATCTTCCCGCTTATCACAGTAAATCTCCTAATGAATTAATTTAAACAATTTCATCGTTTAATATCATTGGATAGCAAAACTCTGCAGCCTGTTTTTATGATATCTGACAAGCATGTTACAAGGTTTGAGATTGCAGTCGGGGGACTTTTATGTAAAAGTGACTCAGGGACATGAGACTGACATGTTAAATTGCCGTCAGATTTGCATAACGGAGGTCCACGTCTGAGAGGAGTTTTAGTCGAATGAACGGTTGTGAGAGTGAATTATATACTGTTTGAACCACTACCGTGTAATGTCACTCAGTAAAAAGCAAACAGTAAAGCCGACTTTATATTTTACCTTTAACCAGACTTTTCTAGTATAAAACAAGGCGGAACGGAGTGCGGAGGAATAAGTGAAGCAGAAGCCATTGTAATGCTATACGGCTGCTGTCAGCCGGGTGAGGATTGAGCACTGTGGGCATGCTGACCTGGACGGCTATAAAGCAGCGAGAGCTCAGACACTAAGTGCTTCACAACTCAACTTTGTCAGCCGGCTGGGGAGAGGAGGGAGGGAGGGAAGGAGGGAGGAATAAAGAAATGTTTGAGAATAGAAAACAGAGGAAATGAGAATCTTCACGTAGAAGGTACATTTATTCTCGTGTGTGGACGGTGCACTGTGCGAGAAAGGTGGGTCAAAAAGCAAAAGAGGATGCATTCAAATCAGATTATATCAAACACTTACCATTTGTCTGCCTGGACAGTGATCCCATGTTGCTCTCATCAGCCACTAAAACACAAAAAAAAGACAGTTAATAGCTCATATTATTGGTGGAATAGCTTTGTGCTGCTTTGTAAAATGGTTATAATGGGATCTACTGGTGCTGCTGCAGAAGTATCAGACAGACAAAATGAGACGGACTGTGAGAGGAAATGAAAAAGAAGCAGAAATATAAGAAACCCAGAAGAAAAAGAGTGATATTGTGCTTGTGAGAGAAAATGAGAACGGATAGAGGTGAGACAATGAGAGAAATAATAAAGGGAGGAAAAGGAAAACAAGGAGAAACCCCACCAACACCCCCACCAACACCACCTAATCTAACTAAACAGGATTGCGGTCGGCCGGCAGCCGCCGCCACAGGATACAATAATAGGTTTTCATTACGCCGCTATTTCTCTTAAATAATCCTTTTCATTTTTTATGAGGTCAATTTTCCCAGCGGACGGGTAGAGGAAGAAAGAAAAAATGAGAGGAGAGTATTGAAGGGATGCAGGGTGATAAGGTGTGTCAGAAAAAAACAGAAGGTTAAAAAAATAAATCAAAAGAGCTGCTTCGTAAAATCCTGCAAAGAATCATCTGTAGCGACCGAGACAAAGACATAGAAATACCTTTTCTTGTGCACATGTGCAAGATAAAATACTTTTTTTTTGAAAGTTTGGAAGAGAAACCAAGCGATATGACCCTGCCAGATAATGAAAAGCTTCCTGTTCTGCGGAGGAGAGATAGAAGCCTGCAGGCCAGCAGCCAACTTTGTCTCCCCTTGCCACAGTCGAAGACTAAAAATGTCTCTTTTAACCTTCAGTCAGCTGCTGTACCTTCGTGTTATGTACATGCAGAGGTGCTACTATATATTGTTGGTAATATTATTTATATGTAAAGGGAGGTGGGGAAAATGCAGGATAGAGGGAGACAAGGAGGAGGAGGAAGTGAAAGAGAGAAAGTGTAGGGTTGAGTGTGAGAGACAGGAAGACGGGGAGAATCAAGGACAAGGAGTCATAGGAGGGACAATCAAAAGTTACTAGAAAGTTGAGGAAGTGTGAAAAGAGACAGGGTGAAGAAAAAGGAGAGATGGATGAAGTGAGGTTGTGAGACGGAGCGTTAATGTAGCTGTTGGATCTGTTTCCACGGGCTTCGCTTCACAATCCACATTTGACCTCTTGACCGCTCTCAAAGTGTGAACGTGCGTCGGAGGCTGCCGGACTATTAAGCTGAGTCACCGTTTGCTCTTCTGCGCATCCGAACTGTCCGTCTATAGAGCGCTGCAGCTGGGCGCCGACGTTGCAACGGAACGAACAATTGGCTTTGACTTCTTAGCGATATACGTTCTTTGACCTTGGTACCACCTCGGTTGTTTGTTACCAACTGAGCATGAGAAGCTCCAGAGGATGCTCCCTTACATTCAATAACTCCACTTATGCTTTAGAGTCAGTCTGTCTTGAATTGTCACATCATTTTTTAATGCAACCCGAGTCATTGCGCAACAAATAACTCAGATTAATAGTTCATAGAGTAGGCTATACGCGTCTCCTAAAAGGTCTGATGTTTCAATGCACTTTGAGCATCTTAAAGCCCGTTTTCCCAAAGCAGACCATAAACAAATAAATGCATTAGTTTCCATTATTGCTCGCTCAGTTTATACTGTCAGACAGTGTTTTATTCCACCTTATTTAATCATGTTATAGAATGCAAATGAGAGCGAAAACCATTCTTCCTGGTGCTTTCAAGCTCTGGCGGTGCAGCTGTAGTGTCAGTGACTCCACTATTCACCTCAGGCGATATGTGTGTGTGTGTGTGTGTGTGTGTGAGCGGAAGCTCTGAGTCAACACACTATTTGCTAAGGCACCCAGGGTCAATAAAAAGAAGCTCACCTCTTTCTGTCAAGTGGTGTTTAATAAAAGCTAACGTGCTCTGTGGCGGCGGCGGGCGGCAAAAAGCTCAGATACATGTGACCGCAAAGACTGACGCGTGGGAGACTCTCCAGAGGAGAAAAAAAAAAGCTCTTTAAATACAAAAGACGGGGGTCGGCATCGGAGGTCTCGGAATACACAGAGCTCACAGAGATACACAGAGCTCTGCTAACTACCTTGTTTCAGCCCTGAGCACTTTGGAGAGGGGAAGGGATGAATAGAGGCACAGACAAAAAAAAAGCAGATTGAAATGGAGGATGGCCAGAGATGGAGATATAGAAGGCAGATAGCGGTGGGTATTGGAGTGGCTCCTTGGTGGGATGGAGCGGGGAGAGAGAGAGTGCAGACCACCCTTGTCCGTAATGAAAGCCAATCAGCTTGGGTGGCGGAGGCGTGTGCTGCAGGAAGAAAGCCAATCCACTGGACCTAATGAACCGCGATTGGAAATCAGAGAGAGGCAGAGAGGAAAGAGAGATGTATAGAAGGAGAGAGGAGAGCGATGAACTCGCCGGCTCTCGGGCGCTGGAGGGGGAAATAAACAAAAGATGGAGGGATGGAAATAAAAAGAGAGATGAGGGGAAGAAAGGGGGGAAAAAAAGAGCACAAGACAACTGAAACTACGAGATAAAGAAAGATTGGAGAGACAGACAGAAACAGAGGAGAGGATGGACAGGGGTCAGCCCGGGTTAATACGAGGAAATAAGCCCCTTTCGTTCTTTCGCCTTCCACACACACACACACAGCACGCCGCGAGATTGGAAACCCCTTTTCATTCACACACAAACACAACGACACACACAGCAGACGGCGTGTTCATCCAGTCCGCTGCAAAGCCCCTGGGTTTATGAGTTCAGCAGGTCAGATCCCCTCAGGCCGCGGATAATAGGAGAGGGCGAACATATCACAACAAAGAAACGGAGTGATAAGAGGCATGTGATAGCTGTTGTGGTGGTGTGTGTGTGTGTTCAGTCTGGCCTCTGTGATTAGACTCGTATGTTTGGCTGGTTTGTGATGGTTGAGACAACAATACGTTTTTGCTCCAGAGAATGTGTTCAATCTGGTGAAAGGTTTTCTTTCATCGATGGAGTGTGTAAAACGCACCCAGATCCATGCTCTTGGACGCTCTGTTGCGGGGCACGTTGTCCTTGTCGTCCGCGGCGTAGAAAGCCGCCGCTTCCCGCTTCTGGAACTCACTGCGAAAACAAAGAGTCACTATCAATCAATCGTTTGTTCAATATATACGAGGGCTGTCATCTATTACAATATTGAATCACAATTAATCGCATGATTGTGTATAGGTAATCGCGATCTATCTGTTCAAAATGTACCTTAAAGGGAAATTTGTCAAGTATTTAATACTGGATTGGATGGATTCATTCGTTTTTTTAGTTTCATATGATGCCAGTATCTTCACTCTAACTTTAAAACTGAGCCGGCTACAACCTAAAACTTTTGTTATTGCGTTACAGAAATTAGTGGCGTTAAAACAAATTTGACAACTTTAACTTTTGACAGCCCTGATATTTCCTCCTGAACCAGTGCAGCCAGGAGTCTTGTTGGTTACATCACCCAAACAATGAGATTTAAAATCCGCACGCAGACAACAGATCATTCAATTTCCTCCGCTCCAGATGGCATGATTCAGTAAAACAATAGTGTCTCTATTAAACTTACAGGGGAAACAAGTATATTGATGCCAGACTCTGACTGGGACCGCATGAGATACTGTACACACACATTTTAAAACATACTCATTCAGCAGCCTGTACAGCACGAGGCTAGCCCGAGCATCAAAGCTCTTTCTGCAGAATTTACTCTATTATGCTATCACCATAATTACGTATTCATAATGCAAATAGGCTATTGCAATTAGACTGTATAGCTCTAAATAATGCATATGAGCCTTGTAATATTTAGTGTAATGGCTCTTCTTTATCTCCTAACGCAGCGCCCCATATTAAGAGTGCCATTAGAATATAATAACTCTTTAATAGAGTGCTGCAGCAGCAGTGTGCTGGGGATTATCTGTGTGTGTGTGTGGGGGGTACCTGTGGCGTGGAAGAGTTAGCGGTGAGTCTCTATTCATTTCCTCCACGGTGCCGGGGGAGGGGGGCGAGGGGAAGCTTTCCTCGAGGTCGTCGTCGGCGTTGCCGTAGTGACCGTAGCTGCCGTTGGAGGTCGCGGCGGGATGCGGAGCTGAGGAGAAACAGCCGACAGGTTAAATGAAACACTGACTTTGTTTATCAGGGTTGAATAAAAAAAAACATTTTTGTTGATTTTAACACATTTTTAGTTTTGTTTAGCTTTTAACTGAACTGGATTTGCTCTAATGTCAGTCCTGAAGGCAATAAAAGCTACATATAGTACAAATATGTGTGTACTAGGGCTGTCGAAGTTAACGTGATGATAACGCAAATTTGTTTTACGCCACAGATTTCTTTAACGCATTAACTTATGGTTTTTAGGTTGTAGTAGACTCAGTTTTAAAGCTAGAGTAAAGGTACTGTACAATACAATACATACAATACCCAGTTATTGTCCTGTGTATTCTAAACAAACCAGAAAAGTATATTATACACTAATCACTGCTTTGTTGTAGGGGTAAGGGAAAAGAACCGATACAGGATAGTATGGCGATATTTTGCGTGGCAATACTGTTTCGATTCACGGACGTCATGTATCGATCTTTTATTATATAAACTATTAACCTCTTAACAATCTGACGGTTGTAGTTTTAAAGCTAGAGTGATGATACTGGTGTCATACGAAACTTTAAAACCTAAGGAATCCATTGGTACCAACCATGTCATACTAGCTTGTCACGAAGGAGGCTAAATAACGCTCCAAACTTACACTACCCTTGACCTCTGACCTCAAGATATGTGAATGAAAATGGGTTTTATGCTAAATGCAGTACCTGTGAGGGTTTCTGGACAATATTTGTCATAGTTTTGTGTTAATTGATTTACAATAATAAATATATACATACATTTGCATAAAGCAGCACATTTTCCCACTCCCATGTTGATAAGAGTATTAAATACTTGACAAATCTCCCCTTAAGGTATATTTTGAACAGATTAAAAAAAGAACTAATCATATTTAACTATTGACAATCAGGTGATTAATCGCGATTAAATATTGTAATCCATTGACAGCCTTAGTGTGTACACTCTCTAAATATTGTTCATTTTCTATATTAATCAGTTACACACGGGGATATTCAAATGCAGACATCAGACACAATGTAAAGCTTCATTTTTGAGGATTAATACAAAGATTAGCAAGGGCAGATATTTAACACATAATGCACATTCAAACTAAAACACACAGAATAATCGTTTCCATCCAAATGCCTCATCCTAACTTCCTCGCCACTCTCCCCTCCCCCCCCGTACTGTAAAGCCTTTGTGTACAGAATGAGTGTAACTGTACAGTCTGATGGAGAGCTGACAGTCTGAGTGAGAAAAAGCATCTCCAGATCCCTGCGTCCCAGGGGGTGAGGGACGGGGGGGAGACGAGGGAGAGAGATAAGGAAAGGAATTTAAAACAGTTTGTTAGTCTTTCTTACTCAACAGCACACACAATACCCGGTATGCAAATCGCGCCCACTTAGGAGCCGTTTCATCAGCGTAATGATTCCAAGGTCAGATCTTTTGCACATGAAAAGCGAAAGCGTCGCGTTTGGAGAAAACACAGTTAATGACTTCTCCTTTTCTACACCGCTATAAATATGCAGAAGTGAGAAAGAGATATAAAGACAGAGCTGGGAAAAATAAAGATGTGACGACTCCGTAATGCAGCGCCGTGGAGATGCTGCTACAATGTCAGGAGGCTCGGCTGGGTGTCATGCTGTGCAGCTATGGCACGTATATAAACACACACACACAGGGGCTGACAAACATAGTGTGTGTACACACTCAGTCGCAGATAACGGGAGTACACAAACACTCGAAGCCTCTAATGTTGACTATCTGACAGCTCAAATGGACAAATATTGTGTCGAGTGCTCACCACTTCCAGAGTTGCCGTACGCGTAGTTGTTGGTCATCACTGGAGTGTGACTGGCGCCATTCGTGGTTGGCTCTGTGATCGGGGGCCTGGGGGGCCCCTGGTACGCGTTGTGGCCCCATGGCTCCTGTCAACAAACAAAAGAGATGATGGGAATGGTTATTAAGGGTTCATATGCAAAAATATGTGCTGAATCCGAGCCAACGCTGTCATGAAAAATTGATGATGTCGCCTCATAAATCAGAAGATTAAAGTCATTTCTTTTATTACCCAGTAGGATTTAACTTGTTTATTCCTTTTGTTTATCGCAAATTAGCCAATAATGTCCACTGCTAATATATTCAGAGTAAATATATTCAGAATAAATTTCATTTTTGGGGCACAATAGCACAACATATCAGCTCCCTGCAGCTGTCAGTAAAAGTGGAATCAAAAAATTTGTGTTAATTCAATCCTAATATATCAAATGTATGATTTCCATTTTGCATAAAAGGTTGTCTCCTTAACTAAGTGTTTAGACTACGGCTCTCACGGTAGTTACCATCATAATACAGCACTTCAGTTACCATGGTTACGCTTCACTCACGTCATCATCGTCCAACTTTACTTGACAGAACCGACTCGAAAGTCCTACATTCAACATTCAAGGCAATCAACGCTTGCAGGACGGCTAACAAGGTGGTTCCTCATATGTGTTCAAGGTCTAGCCAAGCTGGCTAACCGGTTTTGCTGCCGGGCCCGTCAACAGCAGCACATTGCTTTGCCTTCGTGTGGTAACTCCTGTCTGTTTCTCCAAATTTGGGCGTGCCGACCGTCATCTACTGTAGGTAATACACTGACTATGGTACCTCATACACTTCAAAACACCTGAACTATGTCTTAAAGTATCCACATTAAGAGAAATCCCTGCATCTACGTGGTGATCTGTGTATGTGTTACCGTGGTTACAGAATGATCTTGCATATTTATATATACGCAGTACACTCGGAACATCACTTTCTTGACAATTCATAATCAGCAGATAGACTTAATAGTAGTGATAGTAATTCATGCTAAAATCAAATCACACAGTCCAGTCCTTGGAAGTGGACCAAACCTTTCACACTAAACAGGTTTGGTGTGAAAGAAAGCAGCCTTTCAAATCATTTTTTACAAATCCAATGATGTTTACAAAAAAAAAACGGTCTTATCTACAGTTCTGTATCAAAGATTTTCCATTCTTTCTCCTGGATCTATTCTGCGTTAATATAACAGGTAGATTAACTTCTGATGAAAGCAAAGAAATCTCCATCTCGGGGGTCGGAGCAAATCGCAGTTTAGTCCGACATCCGCCCGCTCCGGAGGATTTTACATGAATTTTGTCGTAGTCGTATCTTGTAACCAATCAGTTCTGATCCACCTCGGATGGAGATGTGGGAGCAGAGCTTTGAGGAAACATGAGCAGATTTAGAACAATCCTCTGAGGGGTTTCTGAATAGACGTGTAGCGTGGGCGACCGACAAAATACCGCTAAGTAGTCAAGTTGATGATAATTGAGAAAGAAAGTCGTCATCCATTCAGATAAAAAAAAAAAGATATTGTTGCTTAAAGACGTTTAGCAGGAGAACGCACTCACGAGTCTGGCGGTGTACCTGAATATTATTTTGATAGGACTGGCAAGAGGAAGTGCACATACTGGATCTGACTAACGCAGTACAGTAAGAATATGTCTATATATACATATTGATCGCCTTTGGCAGTCCTTTTGAAAACCGGCTTCAACACTGAGCAACAACAAAAATGGTAATGGTAACAGTAATTAAGAGCACTGACAGGCATGTTATCGAACAGCCCAGCACTACTACAAAGGACCCCCACCCCCCTACCCCCTACAGATGGAGATAGGGACTGGTGGGAGTCGGATGAAAGAAGCTGGTCAAAGAGATGGGAGCTACATCTGTCACACACACACACACACACACCTATACACTTATTTAAGTAATCCTTAGAATAATGAAAGGTGTTCCGATATCTCCGACAGATCAAAGCGCTGGGTGGGGTGTATGCACGATGTCATGGGAGTCCCTGGGGTATCATTAGTACCTACCATACATGTTAATATGTCACCACATCGTAGCTGTCAATCACTTTGAGCTCATATATATGTGTGTGTCGTACGCATTTGCACACAGTTCCGACAGTGACACGTAAAGCACATCACAGCCATCCATATATCCATTTATATCCAAGTATATCCATCAATCCATCCGTCGCCGCGAACTGACGACTGGCCTGAGGCTTTTGAAGCAGACAGGCGGTGAGATATCTTAATCCCACAACAATAAGTAAACAGGGGGGGGGTCCGTCTATCCAGTCAGCCCCAACCTACAGCTGCATACAATAGGCTTCTGAGAGGCTTAGCCCTGCCTCACCCTACTGTGTCACCCACCCCACCCTAACCCACATATCACATGGCTCGAGGTGGAGAACATTTCTTCCCTTTGATTTTTAATATTTATTTCTAATAGGGCTGTCAATCGATTATTTGAACTGCACTCACCTGAATGAAAGGTGCCATACGAATACAGTTAACGTGACTGACCGAGTGATAAAGTGCTAATAGTTTCGGTTTAGTGCTCCAATTGTGTTCTATTTGGGATGTTATTGAGGCAGAGAGATAAAGACAAAAAAGACACAAGCTGTTATCATCTCATTTTCCAAGCAAAGTCCATGGAAATGTTTTAAATGTTTGCCAAAAATAGAATGTGGCTTTCCATCACTCATGTGGAGGCAAATAAAAAAAAGCTTCTCGCCTTTTGAAAAGGAAAAAATCAAATCCATCAGAAAGAAAGGAATCATTCTTTCAAGAGTTGGTTAATGTGGGGCAAGCTGTTTGTAGTCTTTAGTGTTAGCTACTGACGGCCAGATGTTAAGCTCTCGCCTAATATAAATACAAAAAACATATACCAAGCAGTGTTCTAATTAAATGGAGAAGCCATTTCCATCTAACTACTTACACTGGGTAAAAGAAATCGCTCTGATTGGCTGTTCGGCTTAAGCAGTTCACGAGAAGAGAAACGGACGTGAGGAAAGCAAGCCAACGAGTAAAGTCAAGAGGGAAAACACAGAAGGCTCTTCTCATTTTTCATCCCATCTTATCGTTCCAACACACGGATATTTTCAGAGCAACATCTGGAATGAAGCTAAGTGGTGAGTGAGAGTGGTGTGAAAACGGTCAGCAAACGCCGCTTTGTTTCATGCACGCATCATAACAACGGCTTGTATATCCTCGGTCTTCCGGTTTCCCCTTTTCACGCAGATGCAGAACATAACTGGCTGTCGGCTGTAGTCTTTACGGTGTGTTCAAGTGCCAATTTTTGGCCAAGACACGGGAGACGTGAGGCGACTTAACAGGCAGCCTTCGTCGCCGCTGCTAGTTCTCTGATGTCGGTTTGGTGTGTCTGGGCCTTCACCCAACTAAATATACTCACACCACCACCAATGAGGTAATTCTACTGTGATTTCAGGTCATATCAGCCAGCCCTAATGGAAAGCAAGCTCTAGACAGTGAGAGAAAGGAGGGACGCTGAGGGGATTTTATCACACTGCCCCACCAGTCTGGCTGGTTAGTGATGAGACAATGCAGAGATATACTGATCTTTGAACTAGGTTTGATAGCATTCATCTGCAGGCTTGAATAACTAGTGTGGTGTAGACGCCACAATGGGCAGGTCAACCCACTAACCCTCCCGTTATATCCCTCCCTCTCTTATCGCTCAGCATCTGCTTTAACTGCTGTGAAACATCTTTATAAGCGTCTGAAATAATCAGTCATGGTTCAGCGTGGAGCTCAATAGATAGACTTAACTAAAAAAAACAACAGCTATTTTTCACCGTCTGTCACGCTTGATGTCTTCATCAAGTCCCGTCCATTTGTGCTGCTTTTCAAGCGTCACTTGAACACAACTTCTGGTGTGACTTTGTGATTGAGTCTAATGTTTCCCACTGGGGATTAAAGACACATTTTTGAGACGTATAATTTTTTTTTTTTAAAACAACAGCACTTAAACACACAAAAGAGGTAAAAATAAGCAAGGTTAACACATTCCATGCAGTCTGATTTTTAACACGTTTATCACGTCTGAAAGGGAGTGTGTTCACAGCTACATGGAGCCTTCATGAATGACACTTTTCATTAGTTAAATCCTGAAATATGTTCATTATATATGAGGCTGTGAATGCCTGACTGTTGGTGTGATTGTCAGTTTACAATTTTCTGGTGTGTTTAGGTGCAAAGAATGAATGTTTTTCGAATTATCAGTTGTTTCTGCATGGAGTGAGTGACAAAGGATACAGAAAAATGCAGAAAAGAAAAGAGACTCAGAGGCCAAAACAGAGGAAAGAGGTCGTTTAATAAACAGGGAGAGGTGCAAAGGAGAACAGCCAGTGAAAACCCAAAAGAGAGACAGACAGACCGGCATGCAGGAGGCTTCAGATGAGCTTTATTTAAAAGAGGACAGACAGAAAAGCAGGAGTACATTCCCTTAAAAAATAAAAATAAATATAAAACTTTATCCAAACAGACAAAAACAGGAAGGAGCAGATTAAGCATTTACAGTGTGTGACAGAAAGGAGGCTGTGCCCAGTGATGAATTTATGGGTAATACTTTAAAAAAGAGAGCTAAAAGTGAATGCTGTGACAGTTAGTGGTGTTGGCAGAGGAGAAAAGCTTTCAGCCGGATTAATATGCTTCCACCATATATCACTCAAAACATACTGTATTTACTAGGGGTGTAAGAAAATAGAAGAAAATAGAAGAAAATATTGAAATATGGAGTATCGCGATATTATATTTTGTGATACTGTATAGACTCTCAAAAAACACTATCGATTTATTTATTAATTTCATTTAATTTAATTTAATTTATTTTATTTTATTTTATTTTATTTTATTTTTACAATATATCGCCTTGCTTACAGTATTGCAATATATCGCAATATATTGAACGGTAACCCCTGTATCGTGATACGTACCGTATCGCCAGATTCTTGCCAATACACAGCTGTAGTATTTACACATCAAGGATTTAGTGCAAAAGAGGAGGACATTTTCTTCATAATTTCATTCAAAATATAACCTCCAAGGAACTATTCAGAACTTTACAGAGGTATATTTGTTTAAATTGAGTGCAGACAGGACTTTTGCACTAATTTTAATTCAGCGTTTTACCCCATTTTTCTATTTCTTGATTACAAACGCGCTCTTTGAACAACCTGCACGAGCAATGTTCAGCCAATATGTCACTTGCACCCCTTTTGCAATATACACTCAGTCACACACACACACACATGCGCACACACACACTGTGTCAGAGTCCACCAGAGAGCTGGAGGTGGTGGAGGTGGTGGTGGTGGTGGTGTCTGGTGAGAGCCCGGTTGTGTGCGTAGTTGTGCGAGTGTGCATCTAGGTATCGGTCCGCAGATGTGTTTCTGCCGGGTATCCTGCTGTGTGTGGGCGGCGGGTCTCCGTACATCTGCCCTGCCATCGCCCTGATGTTCTCGGCGTAACTGTGACTCTGAGAGCCGTCCACCGTGCGGCTACGTGCGTGCCTGAACGCGTGGCCCTGAGCGTCAACGAATATGTGACCGCGTGCGTTATCGGGCGCGATGTGGCCCTGCGTGTCTGCGAGCGTTCGGCTATGACCGTGCGTGTATCCGTATCTTTCCCTGTTTAAGTTCCCCTCTGTGGGTCTGTTGAAGCTGCTCAGCGTCTGACTATGAGGCACAAACCCAAACTCGTACCTCGTCGCTGGTCTGTACACATCTGTTTGTGCATCATCACTATACTCATCCCTTTGTGTGAGTCCGAATGTGTACCCGCTACGCCTCTCCCTGTGATTATAACCGTGGGTGTATCTGGTGTGCGTCTCCGCCGGCCTCTGTGTGTAACGCTGCCTGAGGCCGTGAGGCAGCGGCTCCGTCGCTCGCCTCCTCAGCGTGGGGAGGAGAGAGGAAGCGCGCTGAGGCAGAGGCGGCTGCTGCTGCTTCTGCTGGTGGCAATCATCGCTCGCTCGTACCTGATTGCTGGAGCCCTTATGGTTGTTCTGTTGCTGGGTGGCGGCCCCGTTTGTAGCCGTGTTCGGCGCGGGGTTACCACTGGCCATCTGTAGAAAAAAAGAAGCAAAATAAACTGCGATGAGGTCTCTTTCATATCGCTGACACGCATGTAGGTCAGCTGCTTCAAGTATGTACAGCAGAGCATCTTCACTGTGAGCCTCAAATGATCGTAATGTGCCAGTGATTCTGCTGTCAAAACTCTAGTAGCTACTTATGAATAATCTTTGAACCTACCAGGCTGTGCAGAGGATTTCATAATGCATAAGCATCCCTCAATGTTTCATGTAACCAAATTCATGTTACCAAACTCCGGTAGTCTAAAAAACATGTTGCCCCACATCTACCGAAGATTCAAAACGGAGGACTGACAGGAAGCAAATGACAGGAATACAGTCTGTGTTTTAAGGAAATGTTAAACATTTATAGGTTTTGAATTTATTGACTTGTTTGAGCACTTTCATGACCTCAAAATGTCACTTTCTTCTATTAATGTTGTTTTTTCCAAATAGCAAGAGTCTGATTTCCAATCCAGCTCGGTTGAAATCATCTAACGAAATGTAAAACATGTTGTAAAATACACTGATACACCCGTGAACCTGCGTGGAATGCACTTTTCAGAATTACATGATATTCCAGAAATGTTTAAAAGTAGAAATTAAATAAAATAAAGTAGGATGACAACGTGTACCTGTCTGGGTACTCGGAGCACCACGAGCTGGATGGTCCCCCTGGCGGTTCCCTCCGACGACATGGAGCGCCTCAGCGTCTCCATGGCGGTGTGGTTGGAGCGTCCGAGCAGCGACTCGCCGTTTACCGCTATCATCTGGTCGTTCACGTTCAGCCGGCCGTCCTGTTGGGGAGAACGTGAAATTATCAGCTTCAATTTAGCTTATTAGCTTGAGGTGAATTAGCAGTAGAGATGATGTTACTGGGAGAAGCATCAAACTGAGATTTTCAGAATAAAATACAGGGATTTTCAGAATAAAATACAGGGATTTTCAGAATAAAATACAGGGATTTTCAGAATAAAATACAGATTTTCAGAATAAAATACAGAGATTTTCAGAATAAAATACAGATATTCAGAATAAAATACAGAGATTTTCAAAATAAAAGCCGTGTTTCATTTTATCTAAACTAGTTGCACAGCAATAACAGGCATTTTTCATGTTGCTAATGTCCAAAAAAATTAATTATATTAAAAAATTAGAGAGATTTTCAAAATAAAGGCAGCGTTTCATACTATCTAAATTAGTTGCGCAGGAAATGCAGCAGTAACAGGCCGTTAGAGGCATTTTGAAGCATTTGTTCATGTCACTTATGCTAATGTCTCATAAAAAAGAAATGATATTAAAAAAAAAAAAAGCCAGGGAAGGGGTGAAAAAAGAGAGCGCAAATCCTACATAAAATAAGACACACAAGACTGGTCACCAATAAAGTTTTAAGAGAGGAGAAGAGAAATGTGTGTGAGAGAGAGAGAGTGGAGTAGAAAATGGAAGAAGAAGGAGGGGGGGAAGGCAAGAAAATTGTAGAGTTAGCAATCTAGTGAGAGCGGGAGAGCCATGATAAATACATAGAGCAGCTAATGGAATAGCCTCCGTGGGCACTAAATCACTTCTAAGTGTTTTAAATAGCAGCCTCTCATAGAAAGGCAACACGGAATAGTGCCCTGGAGGGAGAAAGGGAGGGAGAGAGAGAGAGAGAGAGGAGGGATCACATGAGGAAAGCAATGCAGAGGGCAATATATTTAAAAAAGGACAATAAAGATGAGACACACTAAAGACTCTGTTTGCGTGGAGTCATGATCTGTCCATTATGGCCAGCGCCGCCCTTTGACCCCCATCTCATTAACAAGGCACCATCGGGGTTGACCTCGAATGCACACATGCGCCTGAATCAAATCCAAGACTGTCATCAAAAATTGATGTTTGTGCCCAAATCAGCGGGCGTCTGTGATATTCCCTATTAATACCCCCGCTCTCTCCGAGTAAGCAGCGGCAGACATGTAATTTTAATTTGTTGTCTTCGCTCTTTGATATGATCGTATGACAGGATCACGGATAAGAACATTTTTTTTGATATAATTGAGGCCCCGGGCCCTCGACACCAGCCGAAACTCTTTAATGGAAATAGGTTAGATCACTCCATGACTCTCCGTCATCTCCCTCCCTCTTTTAGCCTGCTGTGTGATTGTGTCTGTGTGTGACTCAGGGGACGCCCGGGTTCCCTCCTCTGTGCCGGCCTCATCAGGCCCGTTAGCTGCCTTTCATTTGCATGCGTCGACGCCGAAGACGAGACACACACCCACTCGTGTATTGTGTTCCTGCTGAGTGTCTCCACTTTTCAATTTTCTTTTTTTCTCCTCTCATTCCATCTCTCTATTGTTCGATACCGCTCATCTTAGATTCCCTCCCTTCTCTCACTCGTACACCCGCTGTCTTCTATCAATGGGTTTCCTCCTCTTCCTCCCTCGCTGCTGTCTGTCTTTCTTCCTCTTATGTGGTATCTTGTCCCAGAAACCTGTTTCGCAGCCAGCCGGAGATCTTACTCTGCCATTCTGTCGGAGCGCTATCCGCGTCGGCAGCTGTCGGGGAAAAGAACTACTTCTGAAGGCGCTTCGGGGAGTCGCTGTGCTGTCTGGCCGCCCTGATCCCAGACCAGCCGTTTATCTACAACGCCCACACTCGTCTCTGTGCCTCCTCGATGTGCGGCGCAGATCTGGGAGCCGGGCGAAGAGTTGTGACATGTGAGAGGAGGCCAGATATTGAGGCCAAGTGGAGGAATCTCCAAAGTGCTGAAACGGGATGTTGTTATTTTTTCCCTGATGCGCTCACAAGTTGAAGTGAGCACTGAGTGATGTAGATAAGACGGCTGCGGCGCTGACGTGACGAGGCCACTTGAGGTCAATGGGAGTCAAAGGTCGAGGGAAGGAGGGCAGAAGGGAGGGGTTGTGGCCTCGGAGAAAGACAGGAAATGAGATAGAGAGGCGAGAGGAAGAGGAGATGAGAGGAAACACCAGTGAAGGACATCATAAAGAAGGGGAAAGAGTTTGGACAAGGTGGAAAAAAGCTTCCCACACAAAAAAAATGGTTCTTGGTGGTTCTATAAACGATAACGCAAAGAACCCCTGATTGGATAGAAGTATTCAGAATAAAGAAAGCAGTCAAAACGCCCTGCAATGCTTCTCATTTCTCATGTTTGATGTGTTTTTAAGGAGCTCTTTAAAGCCCCTAAGGGGTTCTCTGATGGTAAAAACCTAATGAGGCATTTTGGGACAGTATAGAAACCTTTATATCAAATCACAGACTCAATTTATCCTATAATTATTATTACTTTCAATGTGTACTTTATTTTATTTTTAATTTTTTTTTATCTATTTATATTTATCTAATTTTATTTTATTTTTTTTCTCCTTTTTTAAATTTAATTTAGTTGTTTTGTTTATGTTTAAGTACACTTCCAGTAAATTATTATGTGGAAAAAAACCCCCACAGAATCAGACATTTCACACATTTTCTACAGTTTATATTTTGTCTCCATCTTTGGCGTCAAGAGCTCACTGCTGTGGTATTGTTTTCTTAAAGGACCATACTGTGTATAATTTAGATTTTTGCTGTCCACTTTAAAGGTCCCATATTGTAGAAAGTGAGATGTCTTTTTTGTTTATAAAGCAGGTCTAGATGCTATATAAAACACGCTCAATCCACGGAGAAATGCACACAGCCCGTATTCAGAAACTGTGCCTTTTAAACGAGCCGTCAGGACTTCTGTAACGCTGTGATGTCACAACTATAGAGTCACTGGTAGAAGTGCTGCTAAACTCGGTGTATTTGACACATACAGTGAGTCCCGTGCTGCAGTGACAGCGCAGATGCGGAATCAGAGCAGACTGGGATTTTTTGGGAGGGGTCCTTAAAAGAGACAGGTGCTAAAACGGAGCGTTTCAGACAGAGGGTGAATACAGGTATATTCAGACAGACAGTATGAGAAAAATAAAGCATTTTTTGAACATTAAAGCATGTAAACATGTTCTAGTAGGAACCTCAAATACAAGTATGAATCTGAACATAAACACGATATGTCCCCTTTAAAATGCAGGTTTTACTTTTTGGATGTATTTTTCCTACCATTCCTGATTGTGACAAAAAATGGCTGAGGATCCTCTACCTTGTAAGCGGCCCCCCCATGGATGATGGACTTGATGAAGATGCCCAGGTCCTCCCCGGTCTCTCTGGACTTGTTGCCCTTCAGGCTGACCCCCAGGCCGGCCGAGCCCGACTCATTGAGGGGGATCTCGTACATCAGCTGCTCCCTGCCGTCCTCCAACACCAGACTGCCGTCCTCTTCACCTTTCTGAAAGAACAGGTATTCAAGACTTTTAACCAAGTTCAGATGAAATGTTATGTAAGAAGCTACTACTCTAGTCAGAAAAAGCCTGCTCATACACACACCTAATACCTACTTTGCATAATAAGTGCTGCATAAGATCGCTCCATATCTAATGCACTGACTGATAATGCATGCTCCTACGCCATGCTGATTATACTCAACACCAGAAAAATAGAAGGAGTGCGAAGGAAAAGAGAAAGGGATTACAGAGTCAGAGCTGCGGGTAAGAAAAAGAAAAGAAAGGGGGGAAAAGAAAGAGGAGCAGGTGTTGTGTACTGGAAAGAGATGAAGGTGTAGTGAGGGAACGAAGAAAGCTACTGTAGAGAGGTTATTCCATTTGGAGATGAAAGGCGCAGACGGAGAGCGAGCCATTTCTAAAGGAAACATAATAACCTTTTCATACCTCCTCCTGGAGCACAGTGGGGGAGGAAAGGGGGGAGGAACGAAGCGAGGGGACGAGGATGGAGGCGCAGAGGAGCATTTAAAAGTAATAACCCATCCCTGAGGTATACCCCGCTTCTCTCATTCACACTCCCCCACCCCTCCTCACTCTTTACATTGCATCCTAATCTCTCAATCTTACTGTACATCCTCTCCTCTCTATTTCTCTTTCTCCTCCCCAGACTCCCGTTCCATCTACAGGTCTCATTCTACATCTCTCACCCACCCACCTGCTACCTAATATGAAGGAAATGACCGCTGTGGCAGGAACAGAATATAAGATTGGGGGGGAGAGAGAGACAAAAGGCAACAAAGGGGAAAAAGGAAAATGTCTGTCATTAGAGGATGGCAAAAATGGAGAGCGGGAAAAGAAAAGCCAGGTTCAGTCACCCGGGGAGAAGAGGGCCCGCGGAGGGGACACTTCACTCCAAAGCCCTATTTTTCTTTAAAGAGGACGGATGGAAGGTTAAGGGCATGTGTTTGAAGACTGAAAAAAAAAAAGCTCAGAAGGCTCATGAACTATAATAAAGACAAACTCTGACTCCCGTGGCAAGAAAAACGTCAAAGTGAATGTCTGGAGGAATATGCATATACGTTACACCAGCCATACTGTCACAGCTTTAAAGATCTGAGTATCCGCACCAGGATTGCGGCAGCCTTACATCAGGCACCTCGCCCGCGACTGAAATCAGAAATCCATGTTCACATTTCCTCCGTCGTCGTGGCACAATGCCGAAGGATGCGAGAGTCAAATATGTCCTCCAGTGTAATTTTGTAAAATTCATGACCGTAGGAGCTCGCTCTCGACCTCGACTATGATCCTCCGGCACTCTAAATCTCTCTCTCTGAGAGAGAGCACGGTGCTGCTTCATCTGGGTGCTTAATTAAAAACCTTTAGGCCTGGAGGAATATAACCGGTACACCTGGAAGGTCGTCTGCGTCAGGGGTAAAGAAAGGTGCTGGAACACACTGATCCGAGCCGCTGCTTTTACTTTGGATTTAAAACAGATGACAGCTCAGTGCCTATTAGTTAGAGCCCAGCAGATACTAGATACAAGGCAGCACCATTTGTTAGCACCTTACAAAACACTGTTACAAATATGATTCAAATGATCGTTTTCTGATAGTGAAGCCAGTCTAAAAGTGGCTTAAACTTGCATTCTTTCTAACAGCCAGCAGGGGGCGACTCCTCTGGTTGCAAGAAGAAGTCTGATTGTATAGAAGTCTATGAGAAAATGATCCTACTTCTCACTTGATTTATTACCTCAGTAAACATTATAAACATGAGTTTATGGTCTCAATCGCTAGTTTCAAGTCTTCTTCAATACAGCATGATGTTCATTTAGTAAAGTGTGGTCCCATTTAGAGTCAAATAGACTTGGTCTGGGAGTTGTCCGTGTTTCCGTCTTAGAACTTTAACCCTTTCACAGTGTTCACATCGTTTGGTTGCACTTAGCTCCACCCTCTCAAGATGGTGATGACCAAAAACAAAGATGGTAACATCTAAAAACCAAGGTGGTGGGGGCCAAAATGCCGAACTCAAGGCTTCAAAACGACAGTCCACAAACCGGGTGACGTCGCGGTGACTACGTCCACTTCTTATATACAGTCTATGATATAAACTATAGATTGATAAACATATAAAATAAATACGGGGCACCCTACTATCCCTACTGTATCCCTCTCTCCCCTCATTTCAAGGCATAAAATGCCCCCAAAACAACGTTTAAAATTGAATTGAGAAAAATTCTAAGGATCCCCCTCGAGGATCCTAATAATTTGTGTCGGATATGTTTTTTTCCCCGCAACAAAGTTCAATTACTTGGGCACAAATATCTAAAAACAACTCCTTCACCCTCATTTAAAAATCCAGAATTTGCAAATACTATTCAACTTCACACGCGGCTTCTATTGAACTTTAGCTCCACTGATAATCACCTCTCAGGTGGTGTTCATATTCAGTTCCTTGACATGACGATAACAAGTTAAATCAAGCAAAACGAGTCCTTTCAAAAAAGTCCTGGAATCTATTTTTCTATTTCAGTACAACATAAGACTCTCAAGTCGGGGGCTTATTTTTTATCAACAAGGCATTTCAGAGTGCTGTTACTCAAAACCGGGAGGAATTACAAAGACAATCCGCATACTTCCTGCGTGAGAGACACTTGAGAAGACTCAGGTGGCAACCTGGGAGGTTTTAAATACCTCGGTGATGGAGCTGCAATAACACACGAGGTGAAGGTGGCCGAATCAGAGCGCAGCAGGCTCTGGGAAGAAACTTATGAGAATGTGATTCAAATCTATTTACAAGTGGATCTCAGTGGTGGTCCAAACACTCTCACACACTCCAATATCCCCTCTAATACCCTTCCCTTGGGGGCAGATTGCGTCCCCAGGGTGGCTGAGACCCCTTGGCTCCGCTCTGCGACCCCCCCCTCCCTCCAGTTAGCCCTAAGCAATGGCTCCTTAACAAGCTTTTAGCCAGCAGAGAGACCACCCTCTTTAACACCCAAATGAGGAGACAAAAGGAGCTTTTTCATACCCCAGGGTGGGTGGTGGTGGTGGTGGTGGTGAGGGTGGGGGAGGGTGATACACAGCGATTACACACAGAGCCTTTTGTCGCAGAGGATTTCCAAATGGGGGGTTTCAAAGCGGCGGGATTAGCGGTGAGAGCGACATTCAATTAAGATGAGATCTCGCCGCGCTCGACGGCAACGACGGAGCTGCCAATTAATCGCCTTAATGTCTGCCTCTCCGCCGCTTTACACCTTTACCTCACAATGAGGAGAAAGGAGAGGAAAATGACTGATTGAGGGATAATTCTGGTGAGTTGGAGAGCGAGGGGAGAGAGGGGGGGATAATGAAAAGGAAAGAAGAGCTTCAGCTAAGACAGACTGACAGAAACAAAGATAAAGAGGGATAGACAACAAATAAAAAGAGAGAGGACAAGCTGCCTGACGACCCCTTCTTCCTGTGAGCTGGCCTAGGCTTGCCCGTGCCTGGGGGGTCAACCATGTGCAGGTTGACCCCTCCATCCTGTCCGTGGCGTAATTCTGCTACGAACACACACACATATATCACGTTCAAGAAAAAACTCTCCGCCCCGAAACGAAACGAGGCCCCGCCGAGCGTCGGGGAACGCAGAAATGCTGACAGGAATGAAACTGTGATTAGAAGTTATCACTTTTTAATTACTTGGAGGGTGCGTGAGAGACGGGGTAGCAAAACCGTCCTCCTTTTGTGTCCTAACGAAGAGGGGCTAATTCGCACGGCTTTTGCCGTTAGTCCGACTGAAAGAGACCAGCGTGCCTCCCGGCGCTGCCGAAGTGCTTTCACAGAACCACACGCTGCTCGTGAAACATCAATACCCGCTCTATTGAAACTAATCAATCAGCGGTTCAGATAGTTCCTCTAAAAAGTCCACTTTGCTTGTACAAGGGAGATAAAAAAAGAGACCATATGAATGACGGAGCGGAGAGTATAAATCTTGTAGGCTGGCAGCAGCCCCTTTCACCAGATGACCCTGCTGTGTCAGCAAGTGTTCTGCTGAAGTGTCCTTTCACAAATACATTGACCCCTGACCAGCTCCAGGGTTGCTGCTGTTTGGCTGAGCTGATCCCCGTGCATCCCTCATTCAAGTATTAGCATCACTGAGTGTATTTCTACTGATATCATGTAGCATTAGTGGTTGGAGACTCCCTCCTCCATCACTTATTTTATCACTAATCTCTATGAACAGTTTCTGCGTTCACATGTTGAATCTGTAGGCAACAGGTTTTGGTATCGGAAGCATCCTGGTTTCCGTTTGTAGTCCGAGTAGTATTGACAAATCACGTTTGAGCACGCTTTGGTTGAATGCCGGTAAACAGTCTGTGTGGAGAGCAAGACGATTCTGCTTTTTATTGGTTTGAAATTAGCTCGTAAAACTGGCTTCTTGTGAAACAACCCAGTCACACACGTCGTCTCTCAACTCAAATGAGCCGACGTAGCTGGCCCCGCTTGTTGCTTTTTTGCCGCTCGCAGTGTGAACATAGCATAAGAAGGGTATACATTACACTGTCAAAGCCTTGTTTACATGCAATCAGAGGCAATACTGGCCCCATTTATGAGTGTAATAGTGATATAAGATGCTGTAGCCCGCAGAGGTTCTTTTCATTTCTTGTTAGAGTAACAGCACTGTGAGAGAGCAGGGTCAGTAGTTGGGAGCACACACTTCTTTCTTTACAGCGCAAATGTGTCTGAATTCTACAAATACTGCGTCTACTGCTATGAAAAATGACTTATTTATTCTGGCGACAGATTCAGATTTAGTCGGATGTTGGATTCAATTATTTTGGATACAAGAAATCAGGTGCATCCAGCCGAAATAGAGCGGGCTGCAGACGATAACAGGGTTACAAACATGGACGTAAAGATGCATTTTGTAAAGTAGATGAGCATTTACATTTAAACCACAGAGCGGAACAATTGCAAAGTGAATCCCAACAGGTAAATACTGACTGATCATAACACCACAATGTCTCATAAACGCTCCCAGATAATGTGATAGTCTTTTTTTTAATCAAAATAAACCAAACATCTAGTATCACGTGAACGCTTTCATCTGGAGAGAATGTCCCCGCAGAAGACCAAATTAAACCTCGACATATGCAATAAGCTGATATTGAAGATTCAGCCAATTAATCTCAGCAGCTACTGAATGTAGAACTGAGATAATGAACTGCTGATTTGCATCTGATTATTTTGTTGTTGTTTTTTTAAACAAATACGACCGTAGTAATGTGGATGCTGAAAGGTAGTTTTTTTTTGCAAAGATATCACAGCCCTCTAAAACATTGATAAATATTCATGAGCACCCACACTAAGTCAGACACAAGTGCAGACAGACACCTACGCAGGAGCGTTTGGGGTACGATGGGAGAAGCAGATGGCCGCGGCGACTTAATGCGTCTCCATCATCGTTACATCTTTTGTGCCGCCGAATTGTCGCGAGCCGCTCCTTGCTAGTACATTTCCACTACCGTTTACTACTTGAGAGCAGCAGGAGGAAGATTCGAGCAATTATAAACCAGCGAGGGAGGAGAGAGGTTTGTTTTTTTTGCAGTAGGGTGTGGATTTTTGGAAAGGTGGGGATGTCTTTTATTCAGTCTTGTTCTACTTTTAAAGCAGCAGTTTGGTAGAAATGGAGCATATATGATTAAAAAAAAAGGTTATTAGTATAAAACGGTCACTATATCCTGACAGTAGTGCATGAGACAGAGCCGAGCTGGAGCCTTGCCGCCTCTGAGCAGCTGTCAATCACTCGCGAGGTGAGAAATAGGCATTACAGTAACAGAATATTGATTCATATTTGATCAGCGCTGCCTAGTTTGACCGTTTGATCGGAGTTTGCGAGTGATTGACAGCTGCTTCTGTTGACAGCCAATAAGAACGCTTTCTCTCTGAAATGACCTGTGATTGGTCAAAGTCTCCCGTCATGGGCTAGATTTTCTTAAAGCCTGAAAACAGAGCCATGAGGAGGAGCAGAAGTCTCTCTTAGAATTACAATATGCTGAAAGGTTATTATGGAATGTTTTGCCCAGTGATGCCATAAACATTCTGCCTACCCTCGCTCTAATGGTGAACTTTTTCCTCCGTGGTAGCTACTGCATGTATGTATTTTATGTAATCCTTTGCTTTTTGAGGGTCTGCACAGAACCTCCAGAGTGCCTGTGTGTGGTGTTTGTGTGTGTGTGTCTGTAAATATGCGAGTTAGAGTGTGTGTGTGTGTGTGTGTGTGTGTGTGTGCTTAGGGGACATCAAACCGTCTTTGAGGTGGAGGACTGTGCTGGAGATAAGGGCCAGATCTCGCGGGGCACCAACAACTTCAACAGCCTCGACAGAGACAGGAGTGAGTGAAGGCTCTCTCTCATTCCCCCCCCTCACACATCCACCCCTCCTCTCTTTAAGTCTCTAATGCCCAAATACAAGCAAGTGTTAGATGAAGACTGTAGAGGCTCATCAAAGTGCACTTGTTATGCCAAGACTGCTGGGCCATTAATGAGGGCAAACTATTTTCGGAAGCAGCAACTTGGCTGTTTAAAAGATCCTGTGATGTGTTCGTCTGTGCACGCACGTTTTTTATCAAGGTGTTTAGGAGTTGGAGTGTGTGCGCAAGCCCGCTCTTAGGTGTGAATATGCATCAGTCACTACAAAGCCCTGCGCGTCTCTTCTCAGAGCGCTTTGAAGTAGCGGGAAGGGAATAATCAGAATAACCGGCGAGGACAGAGGGGAGAGAATAGAAGCGCGCCGAGTCGAAAAAACATCATTTACAGAGAGCGGGTGACTTTCAAGGGGCCACCTGGCTGCGTGTGTGTATGTTTAAAAGTGTGTGTTTATTGATAAAACGTCCCCAGTGAGGCACGATCAAACTGGGGTCGGTTTCACAGCCACGACGCTGACCTCTGACACCGTCAGGCGTTGCCGGGGTAAACCGTCGCTTAACACCCGCTGGCGTGTGGGTGGACATGCTCGCTCACACGTTTCCTGCGAGGAGGGGGTAGCCTTGCGTGTGTGACTTCCTGTGGCATCGCTGTGTCAACACAGCAGAAGGGGGGACAGGAAGGCCGGAGCGTGCTCTGGGCATGTGTGGTGTTTATGGGGGGAAAAAGGGCATCAACGTAAAGAGGTTAGCTCCTTTGAGGGAGAAAACGGAAAAAAAATGACACAATGTAGAGGAAGAGGAGGAGACAGAAAAAAAAGAGCGCTAAAGTGAAGACCATCGGATGGTTTTTTTTGAGCGTTGGCTCTCTCTTACCAGTTCCCGAGGCAGGAAGATGTCCTCCTGCCGCGCCACCACCACGCTCACGCTCTCCCCCTGCCTGGTGCTGCGCAGCATGGCCACCAGTTCCTCCTGGTTACGGCCTGTCATGTCCACTCCGTTCACCTACACACACGGGAAAACAGAGAAAACACACACACAGCGGAGGATAATAAAGCAAAATGTATTATCCACTGGCAGTACTCAGGAAAGTGCAGTCACTCAGTTTAACCAGCAGGTGTGCCACAGAGCTCAATTCCTGTAAACAGAGGCTGCTGTCGAAAATGACCCGGAGGTATCTCAGTCCAGCACGGCTACCGCAGCGTCATATATCTCTTTGCTTCTATACTCTTTGACGTTGGTTTTCTACTCAACAGTCTGAGGTTACCTCCAGAATGCGGTCTCCAGGCTGCAGGCGGCCGTCTTTGACTGCCGCGCCTCGTGGCAGGATGTTCTTCACCAGGATTGGCCCTGGCCCGTGGACCGAGGCGTCCCGGGTTACCACGGTGAAGCCCAGGCCCTCTGTGCCTGTGGGAACAGAGCAGTCACGGTGTGCGTTAGTTACATCAACACCCCCGAAGACCAGACTTGAATTCATACATTTTATTACTTTTAATTCCATTTTAATTGAATTTTCCCTCCGTGTTATGACACTTTTCTCTCTTTTTCTCCACTCGTTTTTCCCCTCCTCTCCTCCTCTCCGGTTTTAAGCATCTTCCTCCACATTAGCTACTGTTTAAGTGCCTGTTTTCCTCTGGGGGGTTTGTTGCCTGGCTCAGCCTCTGAGCCGCCGGGAGAAGGCTCCTCTCCTAGCCGGATTAGACAGACTCTGCCTTTAATTTCACGTGTGAGCAGGCCGAACGGTGGCTGATGAAGGGAGGTAGAGGGAGAAGATGGGAGGAAGGTGGGGGGTGCGGGAGAGAGGAGAGAGGAGAGAGAGGAACCTGAGAGATATTATTCCCTTCTCTAGCTTCCCTCCCTCGGGATGCAACGTGATTTCCACAAAGATTTTCCTTGTGGGTGTGTGAGCCTGCGTTTATCTGTGTGTGTGTGTATACATTTACAAGTGTGTGTTTCTGAGGCCACACACACACACACATGCATGAGCCATCAACCCCCCAGTACCTCCACCCTCTCCCTTTTTCACGGCCTCACAAGCCCCAAGCCATGAGTGAAATGTGCCACGCTCTGTGTGTGTGTGTGTGTGTGTGTGTGTGTGTGTGTGTGTGTGTGTGTGTGTGTGTGTGTGTGTGTGTGTGTGTGTGCAGGGAGAGCAAAGCCGGCGTGGCATACTAAAGGCGGTGAGCGATGCTATCTGGTCTCCAAGCTAAGCCTCTGCCTGCCCTACATTAGCGCACCTAAACCTCACCGCCTGTCAATCACGGAGAGAAAGAGCCTGTTGCCAAGGGAGAGGGTGTTAGAAAGCCCATAATATCCTCCGCTCTGATCTTGCATCAGGTGAAAGGGATGGAGGGAGAGAAATCTAACAAAAGACGGATGGAGGGAAGAGGAGAAGAAAAATGGGAGGCATGAAAAGGTGGCGGGGGAAAGAAAAGAGAGCAACAATAAAACAGCGGTGAATAGAGCTTTTGAGAGTGTGGAGCCCAATTTCTTCTATCCTTTCATCTGGATATCTCGTCGCCTTTTCTCCGGCTACCTGTAGCAAGTGTGTGCATGCAGCCCAATTACAGCGATCCTTTCAGTGCCCCATAACACTACAGGCTGCTAGAACAGGAGCCTATTCACAGCCCTACAAACCTATTCCAGTGCTATCAACACATCGGCGCTCCAGCACTGATGTGTTTTAGAGGGATAATAGATAAGGCGGCCGGGAAAGCCAGACTCACTCAGTCTGGGTTCAAATCTAAAAGCAAAACAACCAGACGGTATTTAAGGTTATCCAAAAAGATAACAAAAAATTGAAGAATATCTTCACAATGAAAAGTTACTTTCCAATATAGACTAAAATTGCGTTTGACTTCCAAATCAGCGTACATCAGAAAAACAAGATAAGAAACATAAATAAGCATGAATGTCCCCAAAAAGACCAAGTGGATTTTTCTTGCTTCTTGCCCATATACAGTTTGTAATGCAGGCTTGATGAGTATAATAAATGGGTATTCAGCTGCACATTTACCTTTCTTCAGGTCAATTTTGATCCTCTTGCCGCTGCCCCTCCTGCTGGTGAGGTTGGCCAGGCCGGGTACAGGGCTCCTACTGTCCAGGGGGCTCTGGCTTCTGGTCCTGGGTGTCGGGGAGGAGCTCGCCGCCCTGCCTGGAAGTGTGGGAGAGACTCTCGCCGAGGAGTTATACCCAGACTGGAGCTCCGCTGGTGATGTGTTTACTGAACGTGAATCAGGGGTCTTGGCGCGCGTGTCTGGTCGCCTCACTTCTAGTTTGCCGTTCGGTCTGGTGTCTTGTTTGGGTTCCGGTTGGGGGTCGGTTTTAGCGCGGACCGCCATCGGACTCTTCGCTTTTACGGTGGCGTCTTTGCCGTCGCCGGTGAAAAGCTGACCGATGAGGCTCTTCTCGTAGCGCGGCTTGTTGGCCGAGGGGAGGACCTCCAGATGCACGGTGGGGGAGCTCATGGCCTGGCGGAACACTTCCTGTGACCTAGGGGAAAGAAAGGAGAATTGAGGAATATTGACATTTTTAGTTTTATATATGTGATAGTGGAAAACTGGGACAAAGAAAGTCAAGCAGAACCCAGAAGGAGAACACAGATAATTGGAAAGCGGAGAACGAGGAGGGCGAATGAGGCTCGTGTGTCAATAATGAAGCTGTATTTCATCTTCGATGCGCACGGAGTGACTTTTCCAGCTGGTTTGGGACACTGTGGCCCCTGTCAGATGTTCCTATCGCAGACTTTAATAGACTACTATCAGCACAACACAGACGAACACAGTGGGACGCAGTTAAATGGACCTATTCAGCTCCACCACAGAGAGGACGGACAGAAAGAATGGGGGACGGGAGGTTGTAGATGTGTGTGTGCTGGAAACATACACATGCACTCTTTTGTGAGAGTTAGGTGGTGTAACGGTTCATCTACTACATCCATGTATCGATTTATAATCCTACGATCCAACTACATCGATAGGTACTCGGCAAGTTGTCCTTTATGGGGGACATATATCAATCTAAAATCTATTTGCAAGGTAAATAATCGATTGTAGTATAGTTACTGATGATTGTATACTTATAGATAATAGTTACTGTATCAATTTCAAGTCACTGAATCGTATCGTACTGTATCGTATCATACCGTACCGCATCGTATCGTACTGTATTGCATCGTATTGTATCGTACCGCATCGTATCGTATCGTATCACTCTAGATGAGCCAAATATGGTACCATGGAAATCTATCGTTACACCCCTAGTGAGAGTAGATGTGGTTTCTGCGTAGGTCATCCC
Organism: Sebastes fasciatus; assembly: GCF_043250625.1. NCBI lineage: Eukaryota > Metazoa > Chordata > Actinopteri > Perciformes > Sebastidae > Sebastes > Sebastes fasciatus. The sequence goes on along the minus strand of NC_133818.1, from coordinate 10,922,085 downwards.
AGCATACTTACTGGGAGAAGGTCTTGTCCTGGAGCGGCGTGTCGTTGATTTGGACGATACACTCATCCTGCTGGAAGAGATTCTCTCTCTTGGAGCGGCTGTTCTCCTCGATGCCTTTAATGTGCAGGCCCAGGGTCCTTTACAACACACACACACACACACACACACACATACAATGTAGAGTGAATTCATGGAGGTAAACATATATATGATTACATGCCAACGCTTATGCATTCCTATGAGTCAACATTGCCATCTGCCTTTCTTTATGACTGTCTGATTGATCACAAGTGGATGTGGTGGGAAGGGGAGGGTGTGTTTGCACAATATGGGTGTGTGTGTGTGTGTGTGTGTGCTTACCGTCCACTGAGAGAGGAGGAGTAGGGGATCACATGAATACCCAGTGGTGCCCAGTCACCTGGAAACTCCACCACCCTCGTCAGGGTGCTGTCAACAAAACACAAACATCTTGAAGTCAGGATGTACATATTATATTGCATGCAATCATGAAAATACTGATGCAGTAACACACAGCAACACACACACACACACACACACTCCTACATGTGCAAGCTCTTCAAAATAAATTAGCATTTTCCTCCAGGCTACACAAATACAAATTAGCTTACAGGTATTCCTGCCAAACATCAGAAAAACGTGTGTGTGTGTGTGGACGCAGGTGGCTACTTGAGCCTTTATCTACCTGCTTCTCAACCGCCCGATCTAGCCGGTGGACAAAAGACGAGAGCAAGGAGATAAAAGAGGAAGACGGATAGAGATGAAACGGAATGAGCGTCTCTAATAATCTCGGCGGAGGCCCTGAACTGTGGCTTTTAACAGAAAGATAAACAAGGACAATGCTGCTAAAGATAAAGAGGAAGAGGGGCTGCTTTTTGATAGCGGATGGCTGAGAGAGGGGACCTGCATGATGGGAGCGTGGTAGAGGAAGATCACACGGGGAAAGAAAAAAAAAAAAAAAATCAGAGAAATCATGTTCTTCAAGTCGTATTTGCAGTTTTTACCTTCCAAAATCAAAGGTACTTTTTCATTGCATAGTAGAAAGCTGTAGGCACTTGATGAAACAAACTTCCGAATAAGAAGTGAAAGTGCCACTTTATAAAAATTTGGACCCAGAGAGAGAATTACTTGAGGCTACTACGAGGAACTTTCATTTTGTGTTGATTTTGCCGGTCCCTGTGGACCAGAGTCCCTTTAGAAAACGACTCATTTTACTGCAGCAGTGTCTGACAGCCTGCCTCGCACACTCCTGGTTCTGGTTCTCACTTGCATCCCTTCTCTCGAGCGGGCCCGGCAATACGGCCTTGGCCTCCAGCGGCGTGGTGTCGGCGTTGGCTCCCAGCAGGGACCGGCGGAGCAGCGAGGCGCCGGAGTTCCGACTGTCGAAGGAGGCAGATTGGGATCTGTCCGCGGAGGGCTGGTCACTGCCGGAGGCCCCGCTGGAGTTTCTGAACCTGCATGAATTCTCCGGAACCGGACCCGGTGGCACGGATGTCAAGCATTAAGAATAACTATATAGAAATAGACAATCTTCTCGCTGATGGTCTCTTCCTCAAAAGAATACCTCAGAGCTCATCGAAGACATTCTTGGCGTTGTCACCCACTTTTCTGCAAGACACTTTTGGCATTGTCGCCCACTTTTCTCCTCCAGCCTCTGAACTGCATGTGAGGAGGTAATGAGGAACGGCCCAAAAGGAAGCGATCTCAGGTGGAGGCCAAGAACATGAAGATTTTGTTTTCCCCCAAAGTTTCCCCGCATAGCTTTCACAAAGCAACAAAAAAAAAAAGGAGTGATGAGGTGTCTGCGTGAAGAACAAAAAAAAAAAGACGGCAAGTCTGAGAAGAAAGGCGGCGAAGTTCAAGGTTTATGTGCTTCTTCCGCGTACACAAGCCCAAGGACTAGCTGGGATCATTATAACACACTCCTCTGTCACTGTCACCTCGCTCTCGTTAACCTCTGGCACGGTCACACACACGTACTGTACACACACACACACACACACATCCAATTTGCATTCTTATTGCTACATCTATTGCGCGCTCACAAACACCATCAGTCACATTCCTCTAAATTGAATTCACAGATACACACATGCATCAAATTTACATCTATTAGAGAACACAGTTACATCTAAATTACACATGTGCACAAGGCATGACACACACACACACAAACATACGCAGTTTGAATTTACTTTCAGTGATGGTAAACAATCAAACCGGGACAGGATACACACACACAGGTACAAAGCTGGTCCTGAATGATGTATATGTTTTCACACAGTGTGCACTGACACACAAACAAACACACACACACACACACACACACACTTCCACAGCCCATTTACATTCATATAAAAACAAACGGCGGCACAAACAAGCTCATCAGAGGCAGCCGTAGCTTGTTAGCGCCGCGCTCTAATATGCAGAATAGCTCCGCTCACCCATTTTAGTATCCCGCTGACACAAACACAAACACAGTCGTTCCACTGGGGGGAGAGGGGGAGAGAGAGAGAGAGAGAGGGACGGTGGGACGGATGAAAAGAGCAACGAGGAGTGAGACAGATGGAGCTCCCACTCTTGGTTGACTTCCTCTACATCAGCGGAGGCCGAGTGCCTAACAAACTCGCGGCCGGGACTCGCTGAAAATGTGCCCCCGCTCGCTCACCGCGGCTCCTTCAACCGCCAACCATCTGTTACCATGGCAAACTATCTGTGAAGAGCCGTGCCTCCATTGTGTCACAGTGCTGTCGGGACGCCGCTGCACTGTAAGAATGTAGAAGAATCACCATCTGTCACTGCAGCCGAGTCTTTTCTCCTGACTTCTTTTTAAAAGGGACAATCTTCTAAATCGGAAAATCATTCCGCTGCGAAATGATCTTTTACTTTTGTCACAGGCTTGCCGGGCGAGACGGGGTGAAGGGTTGTGATGGAGGGGTTATCCATTGCCGTGGTTACCGCGTGACTGACAGCCCCGGGGGGAATGGAGATAAAACTCCCATCATGCCGGAGGTGTGCGGGGGTGACGTGCCCAAAAAACAAAAGTGGAGGTTGCCATGGTGAGACGTGTGTGCTCAGCCACGTACAGTACGCTCATTCACACGTGCACACACACACTTGACAAGTGAGTGAAGTGTGAACGGGTCAGCCGGTAGTGCTGCTGTCATGCATGTTGATACACAAAGAAGCACTTCTTTGTTTCACCCCACATGTCAAATAACGAAATATATATAGTAATACTCTTTACTAGCTGATCAGAAAACATTACAATCTATTTTGTTAATTAATTGATTGTTTAAATTTAAACAATCAATTAATATTTATTACTTCTCTATACTAATAAATTCCTGTTTACACCTCTGCATATATATATCTATTACTTCTCAGCATGCATATACATACTACATCCTGTTAACATTCAGCATATGGATTTGAAATACTGCTATTTTAACTTGCACTATTTCATGTCTTTTATTCTCATTTTGCTTTTCCTTTTTTATATATATATATTTTTTAATGAGCATCGTGGAAGGGTACCTGAGACCCATGATTTTGATTGCCAACGACTGCTTGCTGTCATTGTCGTGCATATGACGAATAAAGAAAAGCTGACTGAGCTTTTAGCATCGTGACCCATAAATAACAGAAAGCAAATCAATCGATAAAGTGCAAAAAACAAACCTTTCGGATGCTTTTACTCAAGTCCATAACCGTTCTCACGTCATAGGGGTCAAAAGGTCAACTCACTGGATGTCAATTAATTACAACAGGGAATTCAACAGGGAATTCTTTACAACCTCTACCCCTACTTCAGGAGAGTGGGACATAACTTAACTTGTTTGTTGCTGGGATGACCACAACATCACACACAAGGAGGCGTTACAACCAAACACTACATCTCATTTTGATCATAATGAATAAAATGAGTCATATGTAGATTGACAGGGTCGTACACCAATCATGTGTAAGTGTCACTCAAACAGTGGGCGGGTGCACGAGCGTCCCAGTGGGACTGAGAGAGTTTGATTAACCAAAAGATAAACCAACATATTAATCAATAATGAAAATCATTAGGTGCAGCTCTATTACTTAACATGTTGATGTCCCTAACTTTTAGAACATAGCTGTTTGCAACTGCTTTAAACTGAATTTTGGGTTGTATTTACATCTTTCAGAGCCTCTTTTAGACACTTTTTCCAGTTGTTTTAGTCTCTATGTCAAGTTACCTTGTCGTCATGTAGACAACTTTCACAATTAGTGTGAAAACGGGTGGAGGAACTTCCCTCCAACTCCTGCTCAAAACTCACCTCTGCTCCAGCACACACAGACGTTCACACGCAGCCGTGAGACTGTTTAATCCAGTCAGAGTGTCAGGCTGTCAAACAAAGACTGGAAGCGTTAATCCCAGCCTTCCTACACTGCACCGTACCCGGCTACAGCATGATCTGTCTGGACGTCCAGAAACACACCTGCACACACACACACACTCTCTTACCTGTAGTTAACATGGCTCATCTTGGCGGGGGGGTCGTCCGTGCGCAGTCGGTCCAGAGCTCCTTTCAGCACATTGTTGATTTCCTGCAAACACAAAAACAGATTCATTCAACGTGATAATAGCTACAGTGACAAATTAATAGTGTCTACAGTTACACACACACTGAACAAACAGCGGCGAACACGAGGAGGCCCGTCGCCAATTAGCAAAACAATCTAACGCCGTCATCAATCACCTTTGTGGACAGCGAAAGAGAGAACGACCGCCCGGATGCTGAGCTCCCTACCACGCGCTGCTGTCCTTCCTTCACTCTATGTTATGCTTCTATCTCCCTCCCCCCTCCCTCCATCCCTACCCTATGTCAGGCAAAGGCTCTATTTTTAAGACAGCAAAAAATCAACAACCCCGGGGCAAACGGATAAAAAAAAGGAAGAAGGAGGAAGGAGAGAGAAATGTGGGAGGGGAAAGAAGGACGGCGTCAAACTGTTGACGCTCAAGCACGCTCAGGGAGCGGGAGAGAGGAATCGCCCCAAATGGTTAAAGACAAGAGGGGAGCAATTAGGTCCTTCTGCCTTGTCAATTTCATTGTGTCACCAGCACTAATGGCTAAAAAGCCCCCGCCCACAAGCCTTCTCCTTAGCAACCCCCACCACACCCAACTCCCCGATGGACCCTCTGTCACACGGCGAGTAAATACATGCTTTATACATTTCCTGCAAATGTACGTATCGGCCGTGCAGAGCCTGCAAATGTAGAAATGGCGTATTTATGAACACATAACACACATGCTGCCTGAACAAATAGTGACCCACTTATCTGGACAGATTACCCCACAATAGAGCGCATTTGTGTGCGGGGGCTGGATGGTCGAGCTGGAGGCTCCATTGTTGCTGTGCATCTTCCCGCAACGCCATTAGCTACCGCAGACGGGCTTTAGCACACACACACACACACACACACGCACACACATGCTCATCACAGTACTGGCACACAGCCTTTGGGAACACATGTACACACTCACACATTTGCACATCCAGTTGTACCATGTAACTGAGCTACTACAGTACGTGCATGGTACAATAACATGATGTATTTCTGCTGCACTACAACAACATAAGATGTTGGGATGCACACACACACACACACACACACACACACACACACACACACACTTAAACCTGCCTTTCTTTCATGCTTTAAAATGAAAGGATCGCGCCGTAATGCCCAGCGTGAGTCTAATCCCTGATTGAGAGCACTCCTGTTTATCTAGACATAAAAACAGCAGCTCTCCTCTTTGGTCCCCTGCTGGTGCTCAGCCAATCAGCTCGCCCCCCCCTCACATCTCAACACACAAAGAGGAAACATTAGTTAACATCATCCCCGTCTCTACGAGTATGTCAGATTACTGCCTTTATGTCTGAAACCTCAACCTTAGAGTGATCACATACAGTAGCATTTGTAGCGTTGTATAAATGTGTTTACGTTATTATGGATGCTTTCATTCACTCTAAGTTCCACATACATTTACCTATAAACTACAACTAAACTGAGCAAAGATATAAACGCAACACTTTTGTTTTCGCTTCCATTTTTCATAAGTATTAAATAAAAGATCTAAGACTTTTTCTATGCACACAAAAGGCTTTTTTCTAGAGCTGTCCTCGACCAAATAAATTGTTAGTCAACTAAGGCGCATACAATTTTGTTGACTGATTAGTTGATTTAATCCAACAGATCTGTAAAACTGAGTTTCTCCATAAAGAATCACACAGAAACAACACTTTAAATCTTGTGTTTACCAGACATGTGTCAAATGTGTCTTGGAAATAAGGCATGAAAAAACCTTAAAAAATAACTAATCGACGAATGAAATCTTAGTCTGCTAAAACCAAAACGACAGATTAGTCGAGTAATCAACAAAAGAAATCTTAGTCCACTAATCGACTTAAGAAATCTTAGTCTACTAAGCGACTAAGAGGGGGCAACCCTACTTTTTTTCTCTCAAAAATTGTTAAAATTGTTGTTAGTAAGCGCTTCTCCTTCACTGAGATAATCCATCCACCTGACAGGTGTGGTTTATCAAAATGCTGATTAGACAGCATGATTATTACACAGGTGTGTCGTGGGCCGGTCACAATAAAAGACTACTCTTTGTTGTGGATTAACTATGGATTTCACATGGCTAGGGCTACAAGATCACACAGGATTCATCTGTGAAGAGAACACCTCTCCAAAGTGCCAGACACCATCAAAAGGTGACCATTTGCCCATTCCAGAGGGTTATGATGACGGACTGCAGTCAGGTCGAGACCCTGCTGAGGACAACGAGGTTGCGAGGCTGGCATTGTGTTGTGTAATACATCTGCACATTTTATGCTGCATTGCAGTCAACTCAGAGGTTGGAATTGAATTTTCCCAGTTGAAATTTCCAAGTCATGACCTCCAACCGCTCCAGGTGCACGACGCCAAAAACAAGAACCACGGCTGACCGTGGCAATCTGATGTTTCCTCGCAATTGAACTCTCAGCAGTGCAGCCTCCACATTTCTTTGGGCATTTTTTAAAGTTTTCCCAAATAACCTTTGTGCAGAGAAGATAATTTTCAGAGATTGTTTACCGTAACCAGCGCCCTTATAACATTGGCGACATCATTTTACATGCAGGTTTACTATATGATAGTATGTATTATTTCAAATAAATACAATTAAATATACTTTAATTAAATTGTTGTGTGACGATCGGATTTGCCTCGAGTTCACAAGTAGGAACTCCGACTTTGAGTGGCGTTCAATTGTACGTTTTCTAGTAGGAGATTGCCAAGTTTTGAGTTCTGAGTTGTCTGGAACGCAGCATTAGAGTTGCCTTTTATTGCAACCAGCTTACGGCACACCTGTGAAATAATGATGCTGTTTAATAAGCATCTTGATACGGCACACCTGTCAGGTGGATGGGTTATCTTGGCAAAGGAGAAGTGCTCACTATTACGAAATTGTACTTCAACTCATGAAAAATGGGAGTGCAAACAAAAGTGTTTTTCTTCAGTGTACATTTCAAAATGTAATGTACTCAAATGTAGGTACGGTTTTGGTTCCAGTGTCAAAGAACACCCAGTGAGACGACTGCTGCTGCTTCAACTGACACTTTGACCCCCATCTGTGTTCACACATCAACTGACACTTCAACTTCTTGAACTCACTGACAATAACTTCTTTCAGCTGACTCTTAAAACTCCTTTTAACACTTACACTATAAAAAGTGACGACTCTTTGGGCTCACACTTCAACTCCTTTCAACACTTTAAGCTGCTGCTACTTCAATTTGTGCTTCGAATTTAAGTGAAGGCTCTTTTATGAATAAGCTTTTTCAAATGTTTCAACTGCAGTTTTTTTACAGTGAAAGTGAGCACGGGTAAATTGTGTTTTATATAATCTGTTTTCTTCACCGAGTGATCCGAATGTGGCAGGCTTTGTGGTCCCAGGTTTGGGAAACCTGTCTGGAAACCCGTCTGAGCACAACTAACAGGTTGTCTGCTCTGTTATTGTGTTGCACACCGCCATGCATGTTTCTGTGTTTGTACTCGGAGGTATGTGTGAGTGACGGGGCGGCGTGTAAGACACATGAGAGATGAGGTGTTTGTGTGCGAGCGTGTTAGTGTGTGTGTGTGTCAGACGGATGAGTAATGAGGTGTGTGTTTCTTTTTGCGCGGTTCCTCCGGGGCTGCTGTAGTCGTCTGCTACACGTCAGGCGGCTGAGACATGTGTAAGAAAGAGTGTGTTTGTGTGCACACACACTGCGGGATCACAGATTCCAGTGTGCGAGCCCGTGCTCCTTGACCTTCGCCGTATCCATCACATCAACCCGCGGTCACATTCTTTCACGTACGTTCCCTGAGAAAACTTACAAACCTCGAGGGACGGACACACACTGCATCCAGCTGCTGACATGAGAAACACACACTGTACGGACAGAGTGTAGTTCAGCTAGCTGAGGTGTCAGCAACATCACCGCCGGACAGAGTGCAACAACTCTGGGAGGCAGAGCGAGCGAAGGGAGCAGGGGGAGGAAGAGCGCATGAAGGAACATAACGAGGATTAGAAAATAGAGTAAATGAGGAACGAGTAAAAAGAATTCACGAGTTAAAACGTGTCGTTTATTAGCTTGGAACATGGCAGGAAGTTTAAATAAATTACTTTTATTAGCTCTTCAGAGTAAGAGTGGTATATGTGTGCATAGGCTACTGTACGTGGGAATCAAAGACAGAGAGAAGTGGGCCAACCTTGGCCTTCACCACAGCAGGCAGGAAAATCAATTAAAGGGGCAGGGCGCATATTTATCACTGTATCAGCCTTAATTACACTTTATCTAGCTTTCAATACCTCCTCCAAGACAAAGAGGGACACAAGTGTGTGTGTGTGCGTGTGTTGTAAGAGTGTATGAGTAAGTGAGTGTGCGGAGATAAGGGGAGTGTTGCGAAGGAGCGGTACAGTGGATGGAGTGATGGTGTATTGATCTATGGAAGTCCATCAGGCCCAAGACTCAATATGTCCAAGAGCTGTGACGGCCTCCTAGCCTTTCACACACACACACATATAAAACACACACACATGGACACTCACACACTACAGGGCAATAAATATTCTTTGTTCTCCTCTTTGTGTCTGTGAAACATTTTCAATTGAAGTTACAACACGGAGCTTTTATTTTGTGTTGGTTTTGGAGGATCCCAAAAGAGGAAGTGTTTCCGAGGAACCAGAGTCCCTTTAGAAAACCTCTCATTTTACTGCAGCAGGGTCTGACAGTCTGCCCAGCGCAGTCCTGGTTCTGGTTCTCTTATGCCTCCCTTCCTTCCAGCGGGCCCAGCAATAGGGCCTGGGCCTCCAGCAGCGTGGTGGCGGTGTTGGCTCCCAGCGGGGGCCCGGAGCAGTGATAATTTTGGCAGCTATTTTAGATTTAGTCTTAGTCTTAAAACGAAAAATTCTTATTAGTTGTAGTCACATTTTAGTCGTGTTTATCCTTTATAGCTTTAGTCTATTTTTACTCGACGAAAACTCAAACATTTTAACCACCAAAGTGTTTCGATTTTAGTCAAAATGTTTTCCTTCGTAATTTTGTCAGCGGGGTGGCAACAGCTCCAGCAGGGGACACTAAACTTCACTTTCCCGGGCCACATTAACCAGCTCTGACTGGGGGATCCCGAGGCGTTCCAGGGCCAGTGTGGAGATATAATCTCTCCACCTAGTCCTGGGTCTTCCCTGTGGCCTCCTCCGAGCTGGTCGTGCCTGGAACACCTCCCTAGGGAGGTGCCCAGGAGAGGTATCCTTACTAGATGCCCGAACGGCCTCAGCTGGCTCCTTTCAACGCAAAGGACTACCGGCCTTACTCCGAGTCCCTCACGGATGACTGAGCTTCACACCCTATCTCTAAGGGAGACGCCAGCCACCCTCCTGAGACAGAGAGAGGGGAAGAGACGTTGTAAGGTGATAAAGTTAAAGATAGATTTTGGTGGGACGCAGAGTTTCTGGTGAATCTGCATGATTTCGTCTGATTTCGCATTCGGCATCGGACCCAGTGGCACCGATATAGAAATAGCCAATCTTCTTGCTGATGGTCTCGTGTACGTATGTAGCTCATGTAGAGGCATCAGTATTACATTGAGACTGTTTCATAAATAGTTACTCACAGAAACTTTAATTAACATTATGAAAAATGATCTCATAACCTCTATATCTTAGATGTTAAACACTGCGGCGATAGGTCTCAGGAGCTTTCAAAAACAGACAGAAATATCTGCTAGTGTGCTGAAGAGCAACTGTCTGCACAGAGATGTAGATCTCTGTAAACAGTTGTAGGATATTTTAAATCATCCGTAAGGAGCCTGTTCACTCTGGGATGTCTGAGGCCTGAAATAAGGTCTTTGTCATCGTGTTTACTCGCCGCCCGCTGTTGCCTGGGTTCTGCTTAGTCACTGTTGTGTCCAACGCGGCGGGGGGGAAACAACAGGACTCCCTCTTTCTACCTGAATTCCCCTCACACACACACATGTACCGCCGTGACCTCACACAGCCTCCGTCCCGCCCGCCACACACACACACACTGTCACCAACAGAGGGACAAGAAAAGGCAGCACACAGAGTCCTCCTTAATGGTTTGCAAAAGAAGGCGAGCGCTTTCAAAGTGCAGCCCGGGGGCGTGGACCACAAGAGGAGTATTCACTCTGTCTTCACACACACAACACAGAAATAATGTCATGCGTTCATCTCTCCGTTACTTTCTTTTTTGAAATCTTTCGCGTCGTCTCTTGCTTTGGTTAAAACATGTTACTCCCTGTGAACAGCTAGTTTGAACAGCGGGAGTTCAGCCCGCTGGAAACTGAACGTTTTGTCCTTTCCGGGGAGGAAATCAATGTCTCCTTCACATAACAAAGACAGGCCGTCTACCAGGCTGATTCACATTATTAGCATCTTTAGCTGGCAAGAACTGATCCTACCACACCTTAGTTTCTGAACTATAATTACCGCCTTGCGGTTGTATGCCTCTGCCAACCGGTAAAGTTGCAGTTTACATCCAAGTTTGTCCAAAATGTCATCACTTCATCATTTTATCCTGTTAGACCTTTCTGTGAAAGACTTTTCTTTGGTGGTCACAGTGACCTTTCACCACCAAAATCGAATCAGTTTATCCTCGAGTCCAAGTGGGTGTTTGCGCCAGATCCCTCCAGGCATTCATTAGATATCGCTTTCACGAGAATGGGACGGACGTGAGGTCACAGTGACCTTGATCTTTGATTTTCAAAATCTAAATCTAATCAGTTCATCTTTGAGTCCAAGTGGACATTTGTGCCAAATTTGAAGAAAGTTGTTGCTCAAGCCGTTCTCGAGATACCACAAGAATGGAACAAATGTGAGGTCACAGTGACCTTGACGTTTGACTTTGACCACTGTGATAGTGTGCTTACCGGCTCAGGAGACTTGTTGCCACGGTCGTCAGGTGGAGGCGTGGCTCTAATCTCGAGGGGCGGGGCCAAGGCCGAGTCACTGCTGCTCCTCACCAACAGCGGCGTGTCTGGAGTGGAGAAGGAAACAGTTAGAGACGCAGAGAAAGACTTCTCTACTTGCTCATATCATTCATAACACTGTTGCAAAGCAACCGTATTTGATTCCTCAAAACGCACCGAGAATCATCGTAGCAGAGAAAAGAAGGAAGGGAGTCTTTTGGCAACTTTCTCAGCGAGCAGCTGGCCTGCATCTTGTTGAAATGAGCATCAGGGAGGCTCAGAGGGTTAGACAGACCCCTGAGGCTCTCTGAGCTCTCCAGCAGCATTTGACACCGACACACTAAAAAAAATGAACATTTAGGGCGCCTATTGGCACCTGAAGATAGAAAGAAAAAGTAAACCTGACGGAGCGAAGCTGATGGAATTTCTGAAGAAAACGGACAGAGGAAATCATAAAGGGCACGTAGTGTGTTTAGAAAATAACATTTGTCCGATCACTTGTCAATGAAAATAAGTTACGGACTATCTGATGTAGACAATATATTAATGTCCTCTATTACAATTTTATATGATGTTCTAGCTAAAGGAGGTGATTCATCTTTCCTTATCCTTTATTCAAGATCTAGGGATGATTTTAAATGAAAATACTAAAGCAAAATCAAGGAAGCTAATTTTATCTATAAATTATATCTCAGCCCATAAATATGCATAAAATTTCAAAAGATAATTCACCAAAATGTCCTAGATGTAAAACTGAAGACGGAACATTTTGAAAAAGTTTCTGGAATTTTATTCATTGCTTCACTAAATCTATCTTGGAAATAAAATTTGATTTAAACCCTTAGTTTCTACTTCTATTACATTTCAATTAGATACAAAAAAGTATTTTTGTATCTAATTCATACAAAAATACTGCTGATAATGCCTGACCATGACTGATATATTTGACTTCAGGACATCTCTGACTACATACGTGCTGAAAATCAAAAAAAATGTATTGTATTAATTTCGATATTTTTCAAATTAAAAGTCCCTAGAAGTGTATGATTCAACTTTTTCCCACGGTCTAGTGTTAAAAAAAGTTAACAAAAATCAAAAAATATTCGCAATACATATTGAATCGGGATACAGGTGTATCGTCCCAGCCCTAATATCCATACATCAATCTAGAAAATATACTTCAGCACACTTTTTTGTTTGTTTGTTTGGTGCTTTTTTTGTTTACTTGGGAGTACGAGGGTGGAGGGAAGAGACGGGTCATATGAGAACACTAAGAAACAAAAAGAAAATAACGTCTAATACAAACAAATCCCTCCCTGAATGGTAAAAAATGTGTTTAATTAAGGGCTATAATGACTCACAACCCCTTAGAGTGGACCAACAACCACCCAACCTTTTCAGCAATACGCCCGAGCCCCACAGTGCACATTTTCATATGACCAGCTGTTGCCACATCCCTACCCCGCAGCCCAGAGGAGCCGTGGCATGGGCAGGTCTGAATCCACAATAAAAACAAATTCTAAAGAATCTAATTTGGACCTTAGCGCTGCCTCTTGCTTTTAATATCCACCCCCCCACCCCCAAACGGGAGCACACTGTTATTTGTGGATGTCAAACCCGTCGCGGGGCTGTTTTCAGATTTAACTCGACAGAGGAGGAAAATAAAGAGAGAGTGCGAGATAGACAGAAAGGGAATAGAAGCCGGGAGATAGTGACATCGAAGGAGGCAGGGAGGGAGGAAAACGTCGACGCACAGAAAAGGGGAAGGCAAACAAAATTCTCTACTTTCCTGTAATCAATCTCTCTTTGGAGGGTCAGTGACAGGGTCCTGGTCTAACGTGGTCAGAATAGAGAGAGCAGGGGAGGAGAACAAGTAGGGGAGAAGGTCTCGGCGTGATTGTAGACAGATGAGGAATGGTCCCAGACGCACATACAAATATCTCAAACAATATCCACATGTTGTGTTCAGGTTTGTCTAAGTAATAATCTGTATTAACTAGCATACATTATCAGTTATTCTCTGTTGGACTAGTCCAAAGCTTCATCCTCCATCTGCACAACAAAAGCTTCAAAATGTTGATTTCTTTTAATTGCTCCATCTTCCACTTTCTGTTTCTTTGCTTTTGCTGAGGGAAATCAACAGAATGTGGTCTAATCTGATTTAGAGAAGCAGACTTCATGTGGAAACGCCTGGCAGAAAACTACACAGAGAACAATCTGATTTGCAGTAGTGAAAGATGCTTTGATTTAACACAGAAACATCTGGGAAATAAAGGTATCTTCTCAGCGCTGGCATCAAAAGACATCAGAGTAACACGTAAAATACATCAGACGGCGCTCTTCCGTCTGATTATCTATTAATCTTGTGTGTATCTAAAATAGGTCAAACACTGCAGGTACTTTGCAACGGTATTAGACGAGTCTTTTGTTAGGATGCTATGGGGTTTATAGGACAACTTTTCAAGCTAAACGTAGGATTTGTTTCATTCAAACAGGGAGCACTAGTTCTACTTCTTTACATTCTACAGACCAACACATGCAAACGTTTACAAGTTTAGAGGGGCCATGTATAGAAAGCAGTAAAAGTTAATGGATGGTTCTTTGCTCTCCCTCCTGTACCACCTGTCTAGTACGAGAATACACACACGTACGCCGAACAGCGAGCATGTATCAGGTTTTAAAGGGGACATATCATGAAAAACGTTTCAGTTTAACATACATATGAGTATGTGGAGTGCCGACCAATAAGACAACCCAGTCAGTTTTATTGTTGGATGCCAATCAGAGCGGACTGGGCTTTTTCGGAAGGGGTTCTTAAAGAAACAGGCGCTAAAAATGGAGCGTTTTCAGAAGCCTTTAAATGAGCCGTCAGGACTTCCATAACGTTGTGATGTCACAACTATACAGTCACCGGTAGAAGTGTCCCAGCGACAGGGCGGATGTGGAAGACCGAAAACACTGACCAATCAGAGCAGGCTGGGCTTTTTCGGAAGGGGGTTCTTAAAGAAACAGGCGCTTTCAGAAACTGTGCGTTCAGATGAGCCGTCAGGCCTCCCGTAACGTTGTGATGTCACAACTATACAATCACCGGTATGTGTTTTCTGAACATTAAAGCATGTAAACATGTTCTAGTAGAAACCCCAAATACAAGTATGACGCCTTTAAAACACATAAACACCCACTGGTCTGCTGAGGTAATACTAAAGATTTTTCCCCACCAAATGGGAAACAGTTACTCTACACTGACAAATGACACAACATTAAGTTGAACTGCAAGGACAGTAGGTACATTAAGTACCAAAATACCTTCACTTCTGCAAGGCCAGCTGGCCTAAATAATAGCACCTGTTTCGACTGGATTCGGTAGATTTTAAAGATACTGAATGATGGACTATAAGAAACAACTTCAAAATGAGCTCTACGACTACGCTTCATCACCTCAAGCTATGACACCCGCGCATACTTCACCCCAATGTCAATGATGCAACTTTGCGAAGTGACCAAGACCGCTCCATGGTCACAGTCAGGGTCCATTACCCAGCGGTCAGCCCCATAAATCCTCCTCCATTTAGCCATCGGGAGTCAAATCCGCCTCCATCAATCCTCCCACCACTTAGAGCCCAGGAGCCCGGCCGTGTGAAGGAACCTGAGGGCGGCTGGCTTTGACCTCTGACCTGCGTTGACCTCTGGAGGGTCGGCCGGTGTCACGGAGGGGCAGATATTGATGAGAGTGACAGTTTTAACTCTCTTAGGTCAGCCACTGTTTAGTCGGGTATAAACAAGACTGGCTCAGAGCCATTACTAATTAAAGGTGACTGGGCTGCTGGAAATAGGCTTCAGCATACTTATATAGAATTGAATAGATTGTCACGGATACCCGATCCAGTTATTTGAGTCAGTATCGGCACAATATCTGTATCAGTGCATCGCTATTCTAAAGGCTCTGTGTTCTTGCCTTTGATTAAATGATACAAGTGAAATCTGTGTTAGTTATGGAGCGTCTTAAAGCAGCTGTAGCCCTCAGAAGCTGAACATCATTCATTCCCTGTGTGCATTGTGAGCAGAATTTCCATTTATTTTAAGATCACAGACATTCTCTGACTTTAACACGCAGTCTCCTGCCAGAAGGGTGGAGAGGAGGTGGAAGCACTATAACTTTGGGTGTATTTTAGGTTCCCTAATTTGACGCTAACCGTGCCGCCATAACCGCGAGGTGCCCTGCGACTTTTAAACACGCGTCGGCCGCCAAACTCATCTCGGTGACCGCTTCAAGGGCCGGCGGAGAAAACAAACGGTAACACACACAGGAGTTGTGTTCCTCCCTTATCTTTCCGTCGAGACTCGTGTAATTGGAGAGACCCTGAAGAGGCCTTGTGAACTTCCACTTCTGTGTTTATCTGCCTCCGACTCTCCATCTGCGACTCGCCGTCTAACTAGGCTGCTTATGCAATTCTGGGACGTTTATTTTAAGAATTCCCTCCTTGTTTTCAGTTCTGTGAAAGTTCTGCAGCGCTAGTTCACTCCCGGGGCACGATGGAAACAAGGACGCATCGTGTTTCTTTGTGCAAGCATGCGTGTATGGTGTGTACTATACACTTAAGTGTGTATTTATATTTGTCTGCATGTGTGTGTGTGTGTGTGTTTTCATGCCACAGGCCAGAGTGGTCTTGTTTCTCTCCCAATCGATAGAGCAGCCCGGCTCAAGCTGCTCATGGGATGACGCGATAAGGACTCTCTTCCTCGAAGTGTGTGTGTGTGTGTGTGCAGCAGCGGATCAATGCAGGTCTAATCATCCCACCGGGGCAGTGTGAAGTCCAATCACCCTGTTCAAACAAGCAGTCCAACCCGACACACAAACACTGCGATGCCTGACTGATTACTGAATTACGTCTTGTCCTGTCCGCCGCCACTCAGCGCGATTACATGCAACGCCGTAACCAGATTATTGGGAGTAATCAGATTAAGGTGATAGTGTGATTAAAGCATGCAGTGACCCCGGTTTGCATGATTTGTTGATAGATGTCTGGGAGCATGTCATAGCCTACGTGACGCATCTTATGATCCCACAGCCTTTTTAGGCACACGAGCAGAATAAAGTTTGGATAATACAGCTATCAGGTTATGTTGACTCTAATGTTGACTTTAATTTGACTACGATAACCCGGTTAAAGTGTTTATATACTGTACATGACAGCCTATATTGCTTTTATCTAATCTTGTTCAACACTTTGAACAGCGTTCCCTCCCTTTATTCAGAGTCTGATAGATTCACTACATGTCTGAGCTTGACATGCTATATATTGTCTTTTGCTGCTTTGTTACTATACCTGTTTAAAGAGGACCTATTATGCTAATTTTCAGGTGCATACTTGTATTTTGGGTTTCTACTAGAACATGTTTACATGCTTTAAAGTTCAAAAAACGCTTTATTTTTCTCATACCGGCTGTGCTGCAGCACCGCTTTTCACCCTCTGTCTGAAACGCTCTGTTTGAGCTCCTCCCCCTGAAAAGCCTGCTCTGCCCTGATTGATCAGCTAGTCCAACTCTGTTGTGATTGGTCAACCGAACCAAACTGTTCTGGGTACACTCCAGCTCTAACTAGCTTTGTTTGAGGGGGTGCCAAACTAGCCGCTTTAGGCAGGTATTATGCAAATGTGTTACTTGATGACATCACCACCTTGTGGGAGAAAAGACGGGACTTCAAGCGAGGCGTTTCAGGCAGTTCAGGAGCAGTGTTTCTCCCTTTGACGTGAACTTTGCAGACCTGTCTACATGCACAAAAAACTATTTAACAGTATGCAAGTATGTAATTCGAATACTATTGGTTTCAGACATATTAAATCTCACATACTGTTTTAGCGTACTAAATAGCATGTATAGTATAGAATTTCGGACGCAACCCAAATCTTAATTTGTAATTTGTCAGGCAAGATCTACAGACCTTTTCATTGACATTCTGTTGCTAGGGCAACAGCTGTGGTCCAAGTTTACTTCCTGTTGGCTACTGCATCAACAAGCGTTGCAACGGGAAATACAAAGGGGCCCGTTTAGAACGTTTATGTAGTCAACTGACAGTTCCCATCGTGCTTTTGTGTGATGTAAACAGGAAGTTTGTAAAGAATATATGTAGACACGTCTTCAAATTTCTACACAACCAGGTCCGACTAGCTTCATCCCTTTGTCTACAGAACTAATTAGAAATGGTCTGCATACTAGATGTGATGCAGTTAACAACTGATCTTGTTACAGCAAAAGGGAGAGCAAACACACGCAGACACACTGGCCTGAGACCTTCCCAGCAGTAGATGGCTGACTGATTTTCGGTTGTTTAAGTTGCATGCTGGGGTTCTTTTGTCAAATTGCGTGTGTGTGCGCGTGCATGTCCGTATGACAAAAGCTGCCTTATTGCATGCTCTATATGAGGGGCGTCACGGGGTCACATCATAACTAAGTTAGTCAGGGTTGGAGAGCAGGAGGAGGAGGTTGGAAGACAGGATGGGGGGGGCTGGAATTAGTCCATTCACGCTCTGCTGGACTCTGGGCATGCTAACAGGCTACAGTGCTAATCTAGTTAGAAGCCATGCAGAGACGGGGCGGGATGGAGGAGGTATCGGCTGGGGGTAGTGGGGGTGATGGGTTCAGGGTCTAGAGGGCCGGGTGGCGAGCTGGATGGCAGGTGGTTGAAGCTGAATAGTAGAGTAGGCGAGAAATGACTGGAGTAGGGGGCAGAGGGATGGCAAAGGGCAGGTGTGTGTATGGTGGAGTCTCACTGTCTTTCTATAGCCGACAGATGGAGAGAGCAAAATGAAAGGGTGGGCCAGTGATTAGACAGACCCGTCCAGCCTCATTTAATCTTCAAGAATTAATCAATACGAAATAGAAAAAGAAAAAGACACATAGAGACAAAACTCATGCTCCAGATTACTTACAGTAAAGTGTATCTATAGCCAGAACAGACTGCAGCCCAGACAGAGCCCATATTTCCCCAGAGGCTCCCTCAGGCTCCTGACTGACTATGTGTGATGATGTTTCCCACTGGAGATGCACCATGACCCAGTAACTTGCTCACTTTATTTCCCGACTGCTAAACTGCCGTTCCATCGCTCGTATAAAAAGCTGTATTTTTTTCCATCATCATCTTCACACGCGTCGTTTGTCAAAGTGTCATTCTCACTCAGGTGACCTTGATCGACTCGCTGAACCTCCCCGACTACCTCAGAAGTGGTTTTGTTGTGTCTTTTTTTAGCCGACCCTAACCTCTGACTTCACAAGAAAACACTTGGAAGTCATAATTTCCCTGCAGGACTTACGTAGACGAAGAAGATAAAAACATAATTCATCACTGCGATACTTTATAAACTCTGTAAAACATGATGATTTTAAGGACAAGGGGACATCTGTTACATCTTTTCATTATGTCATCACTCTCGTCTCCAATCTGTCTGCTTGCTGTCTTACCTGTGAGGTCTCACTGCACTCCAGAGAGACGTGATTGGCTGTACAGCACTACATTAAGTCGAGTATATACATATACGCGATGTGAAGTGTACAAGAGGAGGCTTAGAAGAAGTGTGGTTATGATGGTCGCACACTCACTACGTGCCCTGGATAGATTATGTCGTACAACAACATACCGTAATGAGTTAAGCATTAATTTATCAAGATATTTACTATGTCAGAAGCAGAATCTGAGTATATACGTCATCTTAATGGAGCACAGAGTGAAGTTTTTGTCAGTATAGGAAGAATAAAGACAATATTAAAGAGCATGGCTCTTATCATGTCATGTTGTTGTTGTTGTTGAGTAGTGGCATTTAAGTCTTGTATACATTTTAGTAAAACACTCTTCAATCCTCAAGTCAATATACTTTTAAAAAATGCCCTCACATAAACAACACCCACGTATTGATCATGTTTTGTTTTGTTTTCGGCTGTTTTCTTATTTTTCTCTCCCTCTTCTCTCCATTATTTGGCCCGCGGCGAGGTATGGTTTTATCAATAAGCGAAATACAGGGAACAGTTATGATGGCATACATAGCCCTCCTCTCTATTACTGTCTCACAATCAGCTTTAATCTACCTATTCATTTGTTAGTACTTATTTTATTATAATATTATGCCTTTCACTTCTTTAAAATCATGATTATTATTATTTTAATGAATTTTGATTTATTTTCCACTACCTTATTTACTTACCATTATTATTATCATTATTATTATTATTATTATTATTATTATTATTTTGTTTGTTTGGCTCATTCTCCTTGCTTTTATTTTATTTGTATTCTTTATTATTATTATTTGAATGAATTTAAATTTGTTTTCCATGCACTTATTTACCTACCATTATAATTAATATTATTATTATAATCATTATTATTATTATAATTATTATAATCATTATTATTATAATCATTATTATTATTATAATGTCTGTTTGTTTGGCTATTTTTCCTTGCTTTATTTTATTTTTAGCCTTTATCATTATTTTTTTATTATCATTTTTTCTATTTTATTTATTTATTTATTTTCCCCCCCTCACATAAAAATATTGCGATTTGGATTTACATATGAAGATCATGTTACGGCATGTTCTTTGTCTTATTCGTTGATATTGTATGATGCAATGCTTTTGTACAATATACATGTATGGTTTAATTGAGTCAATAAATAAAAGTAAAAAAAATTATATTAAAATACCCTGCAGCGTTACATTTCTGGCTCTGAGTCTGAGCAACGTGTGAAAACCAGAACAAACTAAGTAAAGAACTAAAATAAGTGAGGACGGCAGGAGAGAACGCTGCGTCAACACTGCATCTGTTTTCACACGCAATCAAGTTACAGGCAGGAAAAAAAATCTCTCTTTACACAGCAGGTTCAGCTTACAGCTGTTCCGTAAATGTACTTTCTGACTTTCTCTCTCACACAGTCACACGCCTCCACATAGACACACACACCTCCTGCTGTCTCACCACCATACACTTTCTCACATGCACAAAAAAAATTGAAAGTGTTGATTGAGCTTCGCTTTAGTTTGTCAGGTGTTTGACATTCCCGCAGAAACTTCAACATCTGTTGTTCTATAAAGCAGAATATTTCATATCTTGATAAGAAAACTAAAAAAACAAATGAAATCATTAACAGCGGATGTGACATACTGGCTTTTAGGCTGGCCTCGTTGACTTCGATCTCTCCTCCGACTGGCTCCTGGTACCCCAGGTGGGGGTGGTAGTGGGCGGGTTCAGGGCTGTGGGCAGAACTTGAGTAGCCGTTGGATATGGTCTCTCTGGGACTGTCTGTCCTCCTGCGCTGGACGTCAAACACCGCTGCCAGCTGGAAAGAGACACACAGAGCTTTGTTATTGTAGTTAAATAAATATAATTCATAGGGCTGTCAATTGATTAAAATATTTAATCGCGATTAATCGCATTATCCATAGTTAACTGGGATCAATCGCAAATGAATCGCACATTTTTCATCTGTTCAAAATGTTCTTTTAAGGAAGATATGTCAAGTATATAATACTCTTAGCATTAATGCGTTAAAGAAATGAATGGCGTTAAAACAAATTTGCGTTAATGCGTTATTATCGCGTTAACTTTGACGGCTCTAATAATTTATGGTGTTGCTAGATTGCTGCTAGACCGCCCCGATAATAAAGGTGCAGCCCTCCCTTTGTGTGCGTCAAGCGGGAGAGCAAATGCTGTGAATGAAAATGTTGTTTTTGAAAGGCTAAACGCCAACAAATATGAATTGAAGCAGAATATTTCAAGTGTGTTATTATGATTTTAGTTATACATGAGCAAATCTAAGTTTGACAACCTCAGAGCAGACAAATCCTGGCGCAACCCGTCTGTGATCTTTGGGGCCCGGACCCCAGGATGGGAACCGCTGGTCTAAACAATGAGATTTCTGGCTTATGAACAAGCAGGAAACACGCAGCCAGGTTATACAGCGTCTCCACTGTGCCATGATCACAGAGAGGCTTTTATGTGATTCATCTTGCCAACAGTGGGGATGCAGCCTGCTTCGTTGTGCCAAGTGTGCAGCTCATTCCCTCTCAAGCCTCTTACAGTGCAGCAGACGCCACTTCAGCAACAGTGGAACTTTCTTCTCGAAACAAAACCGGACCAACGGAGGCCGGTTCAGAGGCACGCGTGGACGAGGCGAGGTGTGCGTGTACGGAAATTAGTAGGCAAATGAGATCTGACGCGAGAATGAGAAGCTGTCAAACACAATGACACGGCTGCCACAATGAGACGGCGGGGGCGCCAAATGAACCGGGGATGGGGGGCAGAGGGACGACAAACAATCCTAATTGAGACAGGGACATGATGGCAGATAGAGCGAAAAGGGGAACGTGTGTGTGTGTGTTGACTGCGGGGCCGTGCCATCGCGGCTACGTGGGTTTGATAAATGGGCGCGCGGCGGCGTGACGCTCTCATTAGACGGTGCTGGCGAAAGGAAATGACCACTTAATGAAAAGCAATAACCGCAATGGAACGAGGGATGGAAATAAAACAACAGACGAGTGGAGGACGTCAATTAACAATAAAGAAGCACGGAGGCTGTGTGTGTGTTAGAGTGTGTAAACAATAAGCACGGAGG
Source organism: Sebastes fasciatus (assembly GCF_043250625.1). NCBI lineage: Eukaryota > Metazoa > Chordata > Actinopteri > Perciformes > Sebastidae > Sebastes > Sebastes fasciatus. The sequence goes on along the minus strand of NC_133818.1, from coordinate 10,899,972 downwards.
AGGCGGCGGAATATGTATCATCCATCACGCTGTGACGCCGCCTCTCACCTCAACCTCCCGTGATTCAATATCCTCGTGACACCTGGGCGACGCCATGCAAAGGAGATTGGTGGGTGTGTGTGTGTGTGTGTGTGTGTGCGTTAAAGAGAGTGAGTGGAAGAAAAGATGAGGAATTGAGGGGCTGGCAGATGCAGGGGAGAGAAAAGAAGACCGAACGCCAGGAAAACAATCTGATTGGCCGCTTGATGGATGCTTCTTGAGCTCTTCTTTATCTGCTTTCCTCTTTCTCTCCTTATCTCCTTCCCTCCCGAGCCTCCGTCTCTTTCTCCAAACTCGCTGACAGCATCAATCAAAGAAGGAAGTCTCGGAGCGTAATGTGGACGCGCGCGCGCAAACACACACCGACGGGGCACGTACGGAGACACGGCGAGGAAAAAACAATTTATTCGTTTTGAACAACAACAACTTCTTTTAATGTGCCGAGGGGTGATGATGATTTGCTTTCCGGGAGTTGATTTTTTTTATGGCTGACGCAGGCGGGGGAGGGATGCAGATGAAGGCCGCCCTGCTGTTTCCACTCATCACTCAATCAAACACAAAGTATCAACAAAATGAATCATGTATCGCTTCGTTTGGAACAAGCTCAAGTGTAGAAAAATGGACCTTAGCGGTTGTAAGTTTGTAAGTAATTGAAAGGGTTAGTTTGTATTTTTTGAAGTGGGTTTATACTCCCACGTTCTGCGAGGTAAACTTTTGTGAATGTAGTCTGGTGGCTTTAAAGAGAGCGATATCGCGGCTTCAGTTCCTCATTGGAAAGGGCTGTTTGACGGCGCGGTACAGCGGCTGTGGACGGGAGCAGCAGAAAAAAATATTTTAGCCATCTAAATAAAATCTATATCAGATTAAGTGTACGCTTTCGTTACAATATTTTCACCGCATTACGTTGCCATCAAACAGCCCTTTTCCGACTTTAAATTCTAAATTCTACAGTTTAACAAACTAAAACTACATCTATCTTCATTACTAGATATCACCAAGGGCAAGAGAGGAAATGTGAACCGGCTCTTTAATGTTTTAAGATTTGCCCCCCTGTGGTTACAGAACAGCTTTGCTTAGTGTACTGCTAAAGAAGCTGGTTGTAGATATTTCATTACAGATTATATTCAAACTATCAGCCGGAAGAATCATTCATACTGTGAAATACTACAGCAGGAGAGGAAACTTGGGGAAAAGCATATTTTTCGCAGTGGTTTGAAATCTAGTTCTTCAAACAGAGCAGCAGCAGCATGCTCTTTTTGGAGGACCCTGTGCCCCAGGATGAAGAAAAACACCTTGAATGCCTCACGGTGTGTTTACTTAACCGTCCCTCCTGACTGTGATTAGTATTCTAGGAAACAAATCGCCTTATTTTTCCTGCTGCGTCTGCGGGGGGATATTGATATGGACCTGGGGAGTCTGCATGTCAACTACTGCTGAATAATGTGACCCCTTTTGTCTCATTTCCATAACACACACAAACACACACACACTCACAAACACACACCGATACCCGTGCCAAATACAAATGGCTGAACCCTTCATATTGTCATGTTATGATCGTCTGTAAATCACCACGCAGCGTGCGTATCCGACGTGACCAGACTGGCTGAGGAGACTGTGTGTGTGTGTGTTGCACAGCCAAAGCGATTATCATGACATACATGAAAGCCGTATACAATAACACGCGTGAAGCAGCGAGAGAGATAAACGCTGTGTCTGTGTGGATTCACACCGCCTCGGGCACGGAGTTAGAAAATGCTGGAAAATATGTGGCCTACGGGAGACAAATGCACTTATTTCACTTGATTTAATAGAAAGGCAAGCACACACACACCCACACATAACCTATAATACTTTAACAAATTATTATTTTGCTTTATTTTTGATTATTAAAGAAAAATAATTTGAATCAAGAGTAGATTTAAAGGCACAGTATGTAATTTTCTGCCGCTAGGGGTCTCTCAATCAAAACAATAACGAAAGACGGAGTTCGGTGACGTGATGAAGTAACGTGGGATCATGGGAGTTGTTGTCTTTGCGTTAAGCTTCTCCCGGTTAGGATTCCTTCTGTGTTCATCGCTCAAGAGGTTTTTACCGAGAGCCGAGTTATCCGCGGAGGTCTTCTTCTCTCCAAAACAAACGAAGCCGGTGATTAAAACCAGTAAAAACACTCAATGAAGCAGTTTCACGTTAAAAATCTGTGTTTCTACGACGCTGTTTTGGCGGACAAAGGACGTACCGGCTAAGATCCTTCCTCTGGTTAAAATATGTAGTTAAAAACCACAAAGATCTAAAAATGTGGCTTAAAACTGGATCAACTTATGACAGCTTCTGGCAGACAACCACAACACTGACACATGCGCAAAAGCGAATATGACCCCATTGACGTACTGTTACCTTGATTAAAATTACAGATTTATATGCGTTTGAAAATTGTTGGAAACATTTGGGATGATGTAAGTACACAACTCGACAAAATATTTAAGCATAGGGCTAGTCATTTTTAGACCTTTTAATGAGGGAAAAGTCACATATTTTACCTGTAAATGACTGAAATGGAAGTAAACTACATTTACAAGAATGCAGGTCAACAACAACCCTTTGAGAATGGGAGTAAACGTGATGCAGTCGGTACATGTAGGTGGAGAGAATAGTAACACATTAAAATCAAGACCACTGCACCAATCTAAAAACTAACAGGTTTAATCAATAACGTCCGTTAACGTCCTGAGCCATCGTTAACAAAATTCAAATCAAAACGTCTGCCATAAAAAAATGGTCTATTCCACTGACTGGTAGTTAGTGGCGGTTACCGTGCAAAGAAACCTAACAACGTGCCAACAAAAGACAAGAAGAAGACTGCGAGCTAGTTCACGTGGATGTAAACAAAGCAGGGATGGAACTGCCAACCCTGCTATTAGAGCACAACCCGTTCTGCCTGCTCAACGCCACAGCTGTGGCTCCGTACCTTCAAAACACTCCAAACTATTATGCTCGAGACAAAGTAGTCCCTTGTTGATACTGTAATGTTGTTCCAGATGTTGGGGACACTCCCCTAACAACTGGTTGGGACTAGAAAAGGCTAGTGGACCATGAGTTTAAAACATGTTTTGGTCAAACTTACTGACTGAACATTCACACTCAATGTGCTTTTTCTGCTGTGGCATCTTAAAGAGGTCTGTTATCTGAGGGGATTTGGCTAAAGACACCATCACACAACAAACAACATGAGCCCACAATACCACAGCTGACTGCCCACCAAGGTTAGAATAGTTTTGAATTTCCAATTTTTTGACTTTTTGATTTGATTTTAGTTTAGTTTTAGACTTGATAATCACATGCAGTTTGGGGGCAAGTCATAGTCAAGTCAGCACACTGACACACTGACAGCTGTTGTTGCCTGTTGGGGCCGAGTTTGCCATGTTATGATTTGAGCATATTTTTTATGCTAAACGCAGTACCTGTGAGGGTTTCTGGATGACACTTGTCATAGTTTTGTGTTGTTAATTGATTTCCAATAATAAATATATACATACATTTGCATAAAGCAGCATATTTGCCCCACTCCCATGTTGATAAGAGTATTAAATACTTGACAAATCTCCCTTTAAGGTACATTTTGAACAGATAAAAAATGTGAAATTAATCGTGATTAATCACGGACAATCATGAGATTAATCACAATTAAATATTTGAATCGATCGGCAGCCCTACTAAAAATATTTTTCACTGCTTATTTGAGTTTCCACACAGCAACCTCCCACCCTGCTGAAGTGACCTTGTGCGGGGCTCTGACTCCCTACCGGCTCCCAGGACGCTGTGCTGCAGCCTGACCTTTGAAAGCAATGATTTCTTTACTCAATAAATGTACACATTATTATGATCAATATTTACTGAGATTGTTTCGGCTGTCAGAGCCAATCGGACGCAGAGCTTGCGTGCGTCACAGTTCTAGTTTTAGTATTATTTTTAATAGCTGGGTATATGAGATTATCCAGCTGCTGTGAACGGTAGACAGTGTTTACATGTTGCAACTCACAGATGGAACAGTTGAGCGGCTTTAATAATTAATGTACTTGCTAAGAATTAATTAGCCAAATGCAGCACATCTTGTATGGATACACGGGGGAGCGAATAGTATCTTCAGCACGCACACACACACACCATATATACATATATATATATATATGCAATCAGGAATCTTCACGCACTGTATAATGCCATTATTTTAAAAAACACAAATATGTGGAAACAATCTGAGACACACATTTCTCACAGATAGAGGATGAACATTGCCCCCTTGCTTTAGTCCAGCACTACTGCATGCTGGGAACACTCAAGTCTTTACATAAGCATCAGCAACACACACACACACACACACACACACAATACTCAAAAACAAACATACACACTTCCCTATTTCATCTGCTGGTACTAATCAACCCATTTTTCTTCCCCTCTCTCATCGCTGTCTAGCACTACTGTGTGTGTGTGTGTGTGTGTGTGTGGTAGCAGTCTATTGAGATGCTTTTGTGCTGTTGTCATTTATCTTACGACCCCCCCCCCCCCTCCACCTCCGTTTTCTCCCTCTCATGCTATTCTTCATTCTTTCTTTGAACGAGAGATGCATAATTCAGAAGCAGCGCGCGGAATCCTGACAGTGGTATGGTAACCCAATCATCTCACACACACACACACATATATATATACATATATATATACACAGTACACACACACACACTTTCTTTACTAAAGTACAGGTTTACAAAGACTATTTTAGACATCTGCGTTTTCGTGCGCTAAAATCGGAATCACAGAGAATAAACCTCCCACTCTCAGTGTCTTGACTTGACGGCAGGGAAATGAAAGCCTTCACTATACCCGACGTTTCGGAAAACGCACCGTCGCCAAAAAAAAAAAAGAAAAAAAAAAAGGATTTAAACTGCAACTGATGGCGCACGAAAAAAACAAACACTTTCTCCATACTGTATTGGCTCCTGACATTTTTTTCATTCAGGTGCGAAGACACTTGGAAAGTCAGAAAATTAGATGCAACAAAAGGAGCAGATAAGATGTGTAGAGAATGGGGTTTCTCCACGGTTGCGAAGCGCGATGAATATTGACAGCGCGCGGGTACGGAGGGGGGGGAAGCGTCTCACCTTGACTAAGCGGAAATTTGGGCTTTTGATATCCGTGGCGTCGTGTGAGAAATGGCAATCAATTTGACGGTTATTTGCCTTTTTTAAATCGACTAATTGTAATTTGTAATACTCTTCTTCTGTGAAGTTGCAGCTGCTGGCTGTTTTTTGAAGCGCCTTTAATAATGCACAAAGATGCACTTACATGTACCTAATCCATGTTCAAGGGCACATACTGTATATATACGTTTCCAGGGCAGCGTAAGGGCCACCCAGAGGAATGCTATTTAAACAAGTAGAAAATTGGTTGCATTACCGGTGAGAGCCGGGCTAATCCTGCGACTACTCCATCCTCAATCTATACAGCACACTACCAGATGTGGAAAACACACACACCTGGCTCTGGGCCTGCACACACACACACACATAAATGACTGCACACGCAAGATTAGAGAAGCAACCGCACCGTCTCCCACAGATGCACAATCAGACTTGTCAAGCCCCGTGGTAAGGGACTTCTTCACAATCCTGAATCCTATACAGAGACGTCACGACGTTGAACCTCTAAATGTTTCCTTCCTCCCGTCTGAAGGGATGCCAGTAGCTCCAGATAGCAGCTAGTGCTTTCACATTAACACGACGTCTCTTTGATGCTTCTGACAGACTCATCTAAACACACCAAAGTCAACTCCTCAGTCTGCTGGTTGCAGCGTTCATGCAAATTTAGCAAATGATGAGCCAGATCTTACTCCACAAAGTAAAACTGGAAGAATCGTGATTTTTTTGCACACACATGCATTAGTGTGTTAGCTCATTTTTTATCATTCTGTATACTGAAGATTAATACGTGCAGTTGATTCTTCCAGTTCCTTTTCATGGGAAAAATGGCAGATTACAACCCAGCTGTTTGGCAAAATACTTTGTCGAGCGAGTGACCCCCACTTGATCTACAAAAAATTTGAAGTAGAGTGCAAATCCAGCTGGTTGAATGTGTCTTACTGAGACATGTAGAGCCGCATTGATTAATCAATTAGTTGTAGTAAAAGTTAAATTAATCGCCAACTATTTTAATAATTGATTAATCGGTTTGCGGAGTCATTTTTAAGAAAAAGAAGTCAAAATTCTCTGATTGCAGCTTCTTAAATGTGAATATTTCCAGGTTTCTTTACTCCTCTATGACGGTAAACTGAATATCTTTGGACAAAACAAGACATTTGAGGACGTCAACTTGGGCTTTGGGAAACACTGATCTACATTTTATAGACCAAACAACTAATCGATTAATCGAGGACATAATCAACAGATTAATCGACAATGAAAATAATCATTAGAAGCTGCCCTAAAGACATGCAGACCTATATTCACAGGGCGACATTCAACAGGTGAAGCATCAAATGCAGAAATAAGGATACAGAATTATGATAATCTAAGCATCAATGCATTCTCTAAATGAAAAGTGTTTTTTTCCACCTCAAAGATCATATACTTTGTAATCTCTGATTAATTATTGACAGCTCTGTGTTTGAAATCAAACTTCATTTATGGTGTGAAATCACATTTTTCCCCAGGAAGTCGTATATATTCGGAGGAAAATAATCCACCCCTATAGTCCACCTACACCCACAGACGACCACACGCACACAAACAAATAGAAAAACTTAAGCAAAAGGTTTTTTGGAGAAAAGAAAAATGTGCAGACCTAACAGCTTGTTGTTCAGGCGCACTGCCAAAAAGGTTCTTTATGGCTCAGAAAAGGGTTGAGTTACCTTTCTCCCTCTCTCTCTCTCTCTCTCTCTCTCTCTCTGTGCGTCCACACACTCACATCTGTCGCATCAGCCACAGTGATGGAGCATTGGGCGCACACGTAAACACACACAAAGCGAGCCACCAGCTGAGGTACTGCAGTGCCGGCTACGCACGGTGAAAGGCCACATTATTATTTATGCACACTCATAAAGGGAGAGGGTAAACTCTTCATAAATCACACACACCCGAGAGGCTGAGGGAGGGGGAGGAGGAGGAGGAGATGAGGGAGCAGAGGAGTGAGGGATGTGGGCGACAGGGGAGCTCCAGGCCTCGTATTTCTCGGGCCGGCAACACAAATATCAAACCGACTCGTTCATCATTCCCGCAGTGCAAACACATCAGCGGCGGTTACGCCGGGCCTGTTCCGCATCCGTGGACATGACACACTGACACATGCGCGGCAAACGTGTGCTCCCTCGGCGCGCAGAGAGTCATAACCCCTTCCTCATAAATGTGCATAAACACGCACATTCCCATGTACGCAGAGCGAAATCGCACTCCCCAAAAGTCGGAGCCGGAGCCTAATAATCAGCTTTCTTTTCCCTGTGGCCGTCGCAGGGCCAGCTGCTCCCTCCAACCTCCTCCTCCTCCCTCCTTCCTTCCTCCCGGGATCTGACAGAGAAATAGAAGGAGTGATTAACTCTGAGCTTCGAGGCTTTTGCCCTCTCACCTGTGGCTCTCTCCTCCACATGCCTCCTCCTCCTCCTCCTCCTCCTCCTCCTCCCTCCATCTGCCCTCCCTTGACATTCATACCATACGTCACCTCTTTCTTTCTGCCTGTCGCCTTCCTCTTTGTGCTTTTGAAGTGACATTAAATGTGGTTTAAAGAGGAAAATCTCTATTTTCCATTATTATTATTCATCCAATTATTAATAATTTACTAGTTTCCGCTGAAGAAGTGACCTAAAAGTGCTTAAATCCTCAGCTCAAATGACTTCTGTCGGGGTAAACATGCTGCTCTCCTCCACAGCGTATATATATACGTGAACTATACATTACTGACATTTGGTACTTGCCGTTGCCATGGAGAGCTAACATCTCTCACAGCCCGGAGGTGTTTGGGAGAAAGAAAGGGAGAGATTTTTCCTGCACCCATCAACATATGTGTTCGCCTTATTAGATAGTTATTGACTGGACATCAGAGCCCGGAGTAGCACTGTAGGACTTGTGCTGCGTTACATGTCTGCCAGCCTCACAAGTACAAAACAGCAGCTGACAGCTCCATCCATCAGTAGATACTGTATGAAGGCTACTGCAGGCTTACCTGTTACCTGACACATTAGGAGCTATGGAAGCTCATTATTTTGACATACTAAGTCATTATTTTGACATAATAAGTCATTGTTTTGAGATACTAAGTCATTGTTTTGAGATACTAAGTCATTATTTTGACATACCAAGTCATTATTTTGACATACTAAGTCAATATTTTGAGACAAGTAGGTGATTATTTTGAGAGATTGTCATTACTTTGAGATACTAAGTCATTGTTTTGACATACTAAGTCATTGTTTTGACATACTTAGTCATTATTTTGACATACTAAGTCATTGTTTTGACATACTAAGTCATTGTTTTGACATACCAAGTCATTATTTTGAGATACTAAGTCATTGTTTTGACATACTTAGTCATTATTTTGACATACTAAGTCATTGTTTTGACATACTTAGTCATTATTTTGACATACTAAGTCATTGTTTTGACATACTAAGTCATTGTTTTGACATACCAAGTCATTATTTTGACATACTAAGACAATATTTTGACATACTAAGTCATTGTTTTGACATACTTAGTCATTATTTTGACATACTAAGTCATTGTTTTGACATACTAAGTCATTGTTTTGACATACTAAGTCATTGTTTTGACATACTAAGTCATTGTTTTGACATACTTAGTCATTATTTTGACATACTAAGTCATTGTTTTGACATACTAAGTCATTGTTTTGACATACTAAGTCATTGTTTTGACATACTTAGTCATTGTTTTGACATACTAAGTCATTGTTTTGACATACTAAGTCATTGTTTTGACATACTAAGTCATTGTTTTGACATACTAAGTCATTATTTTGACATACTAAGTCATTGTTTTGACATACTTAGTCATTATTTTGACATACTAAGTCATTGTTTTGACATACTTAGTCATTATTTTGACATACTAAGTCATTGTTTTGACATACTAAGTCATTGTTTTGACATACTAAGTCATTATTTTGAGACAAGTAGGTGATTATTTTGAGATTGTCATTACTTTGAGATACTAAGTCATTGTTTTGACATACTTAGTCATTATTTTGACATACTAAGTCATTGTTTTGACATACTAAGTCATTGTTTTGACATACTAAGTCATTATTTTGACATACTAAGACAATATTTTGAGACAAGTAGGTGATTATTTTGAGAGATTGTCATTATTTTGCTATGTTAAATTATTATTTTGAGATACTAAGTCATTATTTTGCTATGTTAAATCATTATTTTGAGATACTAAGTCATTATTTTGTGATGCCAAGTCATTATTTGAATGTGTGTACAGTAACTACTCTAATAGAGCTATTTAACAAAGGAGTCCCAGCTCATTAACTCAGTGTATATCAGCTTCTAATTAACAATCAATGCTAAATAGGCACTGAAACAATTAGTTGATTAATCAATTGGAAAATTAATCATCAGCTATTTTCTTTCCTTTTCATCTATATTAGCCGGTTTTACATCAGGTTTACGACATCATAATAGCTTTTACTACAGATAGAAATCTGAACTTTAGAATAACACAAACATATCTCGATTATTTTCATAAATCTGGCTATTATTTTTTTCTGTTTACAGAACAAATTTCTTGGGCTGTATCCGAGTCAGGATTATCCAGGTCGAACCTGATTCGCCAGACGTTTTACTGCCTTTTAATGGCATCAAATATGACCATCATCTGTGATGTGAAAACTAGTAAAACAACCACTCCTCCTCTGCATATGTCCCTCCACTTTCAGATTGTAGGCTGGCTAATAATTCAAGTGGCCCATTCAGACACATTAGTGTCCGCGGAGCTCCATTCATTAGCCCAATCAGCTACCTGATGAGGATGAGAGGCAGCAACAAAAATGAATAATAACAATAGTGTGTGCGGACACAGATGCGGGTTTCAGCTGCGTAATTGCACCAGAAATCATTAAATACTTAAATGAGTTGGATTCGGTATTAGAAGCATTTATCCTCTAGCTGCAGCAGTGGAAGTACACACTGCCGCACACGCCCGGGGAGTGTGACTTTCTGCTGATTTGAGTTATTAGCGGTTGGAGTGAGCGGAGGGAAAACACAGCACACACATATATATACACTAGTGTGGGGCAATGTCATGGAGGAATAACAGATGGTGCGAGGCTGGTTGGGTCAGAGAGTAGATTTGCTGTAAACAAGTGGATCTATAATAGATCATTAGCCGGGTGTGATTAGCTCCTCTGCAGGGCTGCGGTGCCAAAAATCACCGCTAACTGATGAAGCTAATACCGACGACAAACACGAGCTGCAGCTTTACAACAATTTCCTAACTAATGTCACGTGTCTGGATTACACACATCATTTGAAACACATCCTCATCTTCTCCTAGAAAAACGAGTCCACAGAGCACCTCTGGCCTTGGGACCGCCGCCCCCCCCCCAGTAAGGTCCCTCCTGCCAGACCACAGCAGGCGCATGCAGGTCAGGTTACAGCCCGCCCGTCTCACTCCATTAGGAGCTAATGGGTGGTGTGATGGTGACACCGAGGGCAACATGTGATTAACAGAAAGAGAACCACCAAAGGACAAGATCTGAGAGTGTGATGACCTAGCGGAGCCTCTATATACGTCACACCACGCCCACGCAAAAGGGGGCCTTATCCGAAACCGAATCCCGGCCTTTTGCTTCAGTGAACTGACAAATGACTTTGGAGAGGTGCCATCATTCAAAGTCGAGAGGTGCGGCGATGGATCATGTGAAGGAATTAAAGTTCCGAAGTGCAACTTCACGAAGGGAACTTAAATGAAAAGCAGACGGCGAGAATTCTTTCTCCTCAAGTCTTCTCGTAATTACAGAGTGTGTGTGTGTGGAGGGGGTATTGTTAATTGAATATAATCAGATGAGCTGCTGTGGTGCTCAGATCGAGGGCGGGGGGGGGGGGGGGTTGAATCAAGGTCAAGGCTGATGAGATGTGATGAAATCAGTTCAAGTGACCGAATCCCGCCGGGCGAAAACGTTCAGTCGCTCCGGTCTGATGTGATCGGATCTGCAGGCTACGGAGATAATCTGACTTTATTCAATATACTGTATGTTTACTGGGATGTATTAATGCATCGCTGACGTTCAAGAGAGCGCGTGATAAATACAAGGTGAGGACAACGCAACGGGAACTCCCTAATTCAATAGCTCTTTATGAAGGTTATACTATTTATGACAACAAACTTCTTGTTTTAAGTCATAAACAAGTCAATGTCAGAGACTTTTTGCGCTACACAACTCAAATGCTCTGTGGTTTTAGAAATAATCAATTGTCAATATCAGACGGCAGTCTTGCAAAAATGGACAAACAATATTTATAAATATGATTTCACATAATGAGAATGAAGCGAGGCTGGAAAACATTTTAAAAATACCCATTTTCCATTACGCAGTTTAGCTTCAGACAATCAAATCTCCGCATGTCTGGAGCCTCCGGGCTTCAACGGCGACGGCAACCTTAAGAAATAAATGTTCTTTTTTGCTAGAATAAAATCAATTAGGCAGACAACAGAAGGAACGTAATGAGCGGTTCCAGGTGAACTGCGGCCGATTCATTATATACACCGGGGCACGTTCAGAATCCGTGCAAGACTTCTAATTAATATTTAAATGTGTCAGGCAGACACAGGTAGGGACGTATAGAGGGTGTAGGCTATGATTAGGCTGGCGTGGGTGTGATATGTGGGAGATATCTAATAATCTCTAAATGGTTTACGACCAAAATACATCTCTTTTACCACATGAACCCTCTCAGGTCATCATGTAGAGGGCTGCTAACTGCTCCCAGAGTGCAAACTAAACGCAGAGAAGCAGCGTTTACAGTCATTAGTGTGTATCACAGAGCTGGAACGAACTTCCAGATTAGACTTGAACCTGAACCCAGGTTAAAAACCATAGACTGTATGTAAGAGGTGGACGTAGTCACCGAGACGTCACCCATTGGTTTGGGGACTGCCGTTTTGAAGCTTCGAGTTCGGCATTTTGGCCGTCGCCATCTTGGTTTCTTGCAACCAGAAGTGACACAAGTGGAGCAAAGTACAACCGAACGCTGAATAAAACATTTTCAGGCGACCAAAATGTTACAATTAACTTTGAGAAACTGTGAAAGGGTTACTAAGTACTAACTAAATACTAACATGAAAACAACTCCCGGACCGGACAATGCCGTGGTAGTGACCTGTCTATCACAAGGTAGCCACGCCCTAAAACATGTCCTGCTTTATGGTCTATTTGACTCTAAATGGGACCATCATTTACTAAATGAACTTGAAAGACTTGAACCTAGTGATTGAGACCATAAACTCATGTTTAAAATGTTTACTGAGGTAATAAATCAAGTGAGAAGTAGGCTCACATTCTCATAGACTTCTATACAATCAGACTGCAACCAGAGGAGTCGCCCCGAATGCAAGTTTAAGGCACTTCAGCACTGGCTTCACTTTTCAGACCTGGAGTTAAAAATGTGTGTTCTGCACTGAACCTTAAACACTCAACATGAACCATCTTATGTCCCCGTTCTTAACTTTTTGATATCCTTTAAAAAATGTTTCTATTCTTGTAATTCCCATTTAATGCTGTTTTTCCTTCCCTTTTCTCACATTCTTCACCGTAAAGCACTTTGAATTGCCTTTGTGTATGAAAAGTGCTACAGAAATAAACTCGACATTTTCTAATCAGCGCACTTGAACCCCATTGCTCCCGCTCATCACTGGCCATTCAGACAGGGTGCAGAGTTATGGGGACTATTCAGATGCCAATCAAACGTGGCTCGCCGCGGCGGTGAGCGGAGGTGAGGGGAGCGAGATGTCACGGCGCGTCAAAGGGCTAATCAGCACGTCTGCGCCTCGCAATCACGTACCCATTCACTAAACTTTTTAGCACGTTTTAAGTAATGCCTTATTGTCGCCTGTCAGAGGGGGCTGGCGTCTGACATGTAATAAATGACTTCAGGCAAATCAGCCGGTGGAGTTTACAAGAGAGGAGCTGGTGGGAATAAAGTCTACAGCGGCATTATTTAATCTCATTGTGGAGGTATGGAAACTGGATTTCACAAGGCTGTATCTCCAAATGTGGTCTGTAATGTCAGTTATGTATACTGGTATGTATTTTTGTAAAGTAATTTAAAGTTCTTGTAAACAAATAAAGTGAATTATTCAAAGAGGTGTCACTTTCTCTGTAAAAGACATGAAAGATGCTCATGATGACCGCAGATCTAATTCATCATAACATATTTTCCGTGAGCCCGATTAATTTTTCTTTCCAGCGCCGCGTCCTCCGCTGTGACACGCGAGCAGAAGAGATGGATGATGGGAGATGGCCTCGTAATCAAGCGGTTGACATTTCACAGGGGAGCTCGGCTGAGACACGCGCCCTTACCATTTACAGCAACCAGCGACTGCACGGGAGGTTCATGGACGCCTGGTAGGCGCGGTGATTAAAAAGGGGCTAATTAAAGAGAGATGGAGGAAATCATTCCGGGGTCTTCTTTTTTTTATCTCCATTAAATTTCCCATGAAATTAGATTTCTCGTTTGGCTGCATGGGACGGAAGGTTGACTTTTTTATGTGTTTTTTCCCCACCCTTCGAAAACAAGGTCCGTGTGGAGTAATGTGTGTGTGTTGTGTGCACGTGGAATGAGGAGTGACAGTCCACTTATAAGGAGACGTTATGCTCCCAGAGTTTAATTCCCCATTCTGGAGGAGAGCGGCGTGACAAGAAGAGGACACTCGCACATGTTAAACATTTCAGATGCAATGTGGGTGAAGGAGAGGAATGATGGGAGATGGACTTCTAATCAAGTGGCATCTGTACGGAGTTTACAAAATCTCTCCGATGAATACATCCGGAATTTGATATAGGTCATGTAAACAGCAAGACATGTGGGATATGCCAATGTTATTCAGGTTTTAGGAGCGTTCTTTGGACGTGTTTACAGGGCATTCAGAATATGCGTCTCAGTTGGGGTTTTTTATGACAGTTTGCAACACACGGCTTCTTGCCTGTGTACGTCCAGCTCTGTGCGTTGAACACAAACCAACTAGCTGACAATTTGCAGAGATGCATTCCCCAAATAAAAGCCCACATTTCTGGTCGGAAGGAGAAAACACACCTACTTTTACCATTATGAAAGACTTGCATATCAACAGGTTTTTGGATATGTGCAAATATCACAACGCTGACCTTATCAAGAAGGTATTGAAGGAATGAAAGAGGGAGGCTGCGTTCGCACAGTCGAAAAAGTCCGCCAACAGTTACGGAGTATGCACTTAAGGTACATTTTGAACAGATAAAAATTGTGTGATCAATTTGCATTAATCGCAATTAAATATTTTAATCGATTGACAGCCCTAGAATATTCATTTTTTCTGTATAAGGGGAAAAAACTGGAATATTTTGTGCATGTAAACGTAGTCATTGAAACCTGGTGTATAGCTTGTATGTTAATGGCATGCTGGCATTGGACAGCCTGCCTGACAGGTCCTGTGTACAGTGGAGACGTATGGGAGTAATGGCCGCGGCTAATGCAGGATCCCAGAGGACTGTGAATGGGAGAGAGGGACAGCTCTGGCCGCGGTAAGTGGGCGAATGTGTAGAGGTAAAGCACTACATCTGTTAATAACTGCTTTTGAAAAGAAGGCGAGCAAAGAGACGGAGGAGTGGGGCGAGATGTGGAAAGGAAAGGTAAAACAACAGATTGGAACGTCTGATTTTGACTTAATACCTGACAAATCAAGATACTATATCACATTGATCAACATATCCTCATCCAATATGACATCTTTCGAAAAGTTATTCCTCATTTTTCATGCGTTTTCTTATGAATATCCAGCAACACGTGTTAATTTCTGCTTGCAATGCATACAGTCTTTTGAAAAGCAAATTCCACCTTCAAAGGAATCAACTTGGTTAGGTTTAGACAACAAATCTACATAGTTTAGGAAAAGATCGTTATTCAAGTTAAAATATCTTCAGAATTGGCATTACATAAGTATGGAAGTTACGTGACAAATAAGCCAATGTTTGGGTTAAAATTAGAGCTGTCAATCGAATAAAATATTTATTAAAAATGTGTGATTAATCGCAAATGAATCGCACATTTTTTATCTGTTGAAAATGTACCTTAAAGGGAGATTTGCCAAGTATTTAATACTCTTATCAACATGGGAGTGGGCAAATATGCTGCTTTATGCAAATATATGTATATATTTATTATTGGAAATCAATTAACGACACAGAACAATGACAGATATTGTCCAGAAACCCTCACAGGTACTGCATTTAGCATAAAAAACATGCTCAAATCCTAACATGGCAAACTGCAGCCCAACAGGCAACAACAGCTGTCAGTGTGTCAGTGTGCTGATTTGACTATGACTTGCCCCAAACTGCATGTGATTATCATAAAGTGGGCATGTCTGTAAAGGGGAGACTCGTGGGTACCCATAGAACCCATTTACATTCCCATATCTTGAGGTCAGAGGTCAAGGGACCGCTTTGAAAATGGCCATGACAGTATTTCCTTGCCAAAATTTAGCGCAAGTTTGGAGCGTACCTTCGCTCTAGCATTAAAACTGAGCCCGCTACAATCGTAAAAAATCGCAAAATGCGTGAAAGAAATTAGTGGCTTTAAAACTTAATTTGCGTTAACGCGTTAACTCTGACAGCCCTAATTAAAATAACTATGTGTTACAAATAAATGAACGGTGACATCTGGTTTCAAAGTGTGTATGAGAACAGCCTGCATTGACGCAAAAATCCCCATGTCGGTAGCTATATATCATATTGTCCGACCCCTACAACCACATACAAGTCCGTGCGTGAGTGTGTGCAAAGTGAAAAAGCAAAGAGACAAACTGATGGAGGATAACGCAGGTTAACTCGCCTCGAAACTACTGTGATTTGACCGAAAACAGCGTGACAAAAGAGGAAGAGATCGAAAAGCTGTTATGTCCGCCCGCTCCTCCAAACCATTAACAAAGTAGTGGGGTATCCGACAGGTCAATGACTCCAACCGCCATGCCTCCAACTGCCTTCTGAGCGCTGCAGGGCACACACACACACACACATACACACACACACACACATACGCAGTAAAGGGTCAAAGTAGAGGAGAGCTTCATGGAGTATAATAGACTGAACCGTGACCTGCTCTCTTTATACTGTGCTGTATTGTGTCTGAGTGTGTACTGTGTCTAGGTGGTCACACCTAAGCCAACACCCCGTGGCCTCCTTCACATTCATCAGATTGATATTAATATTCATGAGGAGGGCTGGTGGCCGGTGTCTCGAGACGGGGTGCTAATGAACGGAGCGGCGTGTGTGCATGTCGGTGTGTGCGTGCGGTCGCAGATGCAGGGGGCAGAGCTGTAATCAAATCACAGCCGCCCCCTCATCTCCGCCCTCATCAACCACCAGTGGCGCTCCTTTTCCTGTCGACGCTAATGCCAACACGCTACGCTACACGCCTGCCTGCGGTTCGGAGCAGGCGGCGGGGACGCCAGACGTGCGTGTGTGTGCTGAATAATGGTCGGGGGGCTGGCCCAGATAAAGAGGTCTGGACTCGCGGCAAAGCTAACCACTAGGCGTACAAATAGCTTACCATTATCTCTCATTAGCATCCGCCGGCTAACACAGGGCCCACGCTGTGCGGTGGAGGGCCCTCACAATAGGACCACTCCTGTATGATTGATGGCGGAACAGCGGCGGCCACAATAACAGAACAGAAAAGAGAAAAGATAGAATTCGTCGGCTGCGGCGAGGGTTATGAAAACGTAGACAAACAAAAGGAAGTCGGACTAATCAAGAACGCCAGGCGCAGCTCATTAATCTGCGACGCCGCTTGGAAGCCCGGAGATAAGTCGGGATGATCACGTCCCATTCCGTCTGCTATCTTTTCATCAGCAGCAGCAGCGGAAAAAACAAAAAAGGGATAAAAAATGAGAAGTGAGATGAAAGGTGCGTTTGGAGAATTGGGGCGGAAGCTGAGAGAAACAAAAGGTAAATTAGACAGTTTCCTGCGTGGCGGCAGGTTTCTAGTGAAGCGTTGCACACAAAAGGCACCGCAGATATGGGGGGAAAGAGAGCCGACGTCAGGGTGACTTGTTAGCGAGGGAAATCTGATCAAATGCTCGAGCGGGATTTGATCTGTGACACTTCATCATCACTCTGAGAGATGCTAAGAGAAAGCTGGTTTAGGTTCTGGGGGGGAAAATGAGTCATTAAAATCGACGACAGACTCGCCCTCTTGTGCACAAATAAGACGCAGATCTTGTGATTATAATTCCATCATCTCCGGAAAATGAAGCTTCTGTTCTCTGTGATTGCAAAAAACTGTTTTTTTTTCCCTCCACAGTTGAAGATCTATTATTTAGTCGTGTCCCCCTTTTTCACAAAGAGTATTTCGCCAAACTCGCAGACCTACACGCACACGCATAAACACACACACACACACACACACACACACACACACACTCTATTGTTCGTGCGGCTTAAAACACCAATTGTTATTGCGCGGCGGAGGTACGGCTGAATATTCCATTTCCATTTCATTTGGCCTTCTTGCTGACTAAGTGTTGATAATTCATCTTTCGTCTGGGCCCGGGGCTTATGAATATGGATTTCGGGCGGTTTATTAGCACATCTTAGGAATGCATTATGGGAAATTAGCAAGAGGAATGAAATTGGGCCACTCTCTGCGTCTGTGTGTGCATGTGTGTGTGAAATGCAGCGAACTTCCAACCCAGTTCTGTGAAGTTACATCACTGCTGTTTCGGAGAACTTCCCTTCCCTTGATTTGTTCTAAATCTGCGATGATGTCTTTTCATCTGTCTCGGTATAAATTAACATGACAGCTAAATCACAGAGCGCTCCTACTCTTGCTTTCTGAAGACCCAGACGGAAGGAGAGGAGCAAAGTACGACGCAATCAAATCAAATCAGAGTATATTCTTTTTCGCAGCCTACAAAAACTGACTTTGTCACATTTAGTGCTTAGCTGGTTTGGACTCCTTTAACAACCAGTGACAAGCTAACCACGGTTTGGATTACAAATACCTTGTTTATTGGACGTCCTGTCACCCTGCCAGGCTGGAGACTTTACGAAAGGAGTCAAAATAAATCCTAAGCACGGCTAAGGCTGACGGATTCTCTGCTGTAATTTACCTCACCTCATACCAGGTAGGAACAATCGAGACACAGCTTGCCATCCGCATCGCGGCTCATGTTGTTGTGCTGAGCTGTCTGACCGGGACAAACCGCTGTCTATCAGATGTCAACATGTGTTGAAGGATGGACAAGGCAAAACTGTGTGAGCCTAAATACATAAATACAGCAAGCAGCGATGCACCGTCCTCACCCTGTCTCTGTCTTCCACCAGATCACTCAGCAGGTCGTCCATGTCCAGGATCCCTCCTCCTTCCATGTACTTCAAGTGGTGGGTCTTCACCTCACCCTGCTCATGCTGTACACAAAGAAAATAGAATTTCAGGCAATAAACAGAGCAGGTTGAATTATCAACATTATGGATTTTTTTTTTTTTTTTTTTTTTTTTTTTTTTTAAAAGGGTGGGTCCATCTGCGTTCTTTTGGGTTTTTTTTCATATGGAAACAGCCACCAAGCCATTAGCAAAAAGCAGTGACGTAGGTTACCAAAATGTGATCATAAAGTTAGCTGTGGTAAGTTTGGAAACATCTGAAAGGGTTAGTTCGGATTTTTTTGAAGTTGGTTTGTATGTACACTACTGTGTTCTGTGAGGTCAAATTACTGTTTTTGTGAATGTAGTCTGGTGGCTTAGAAGAGAGCGATATAACGGCTTCAGTTCCACGTCGGAAAATCAATATATATTATATTATATATATACTATATTTTTTATATTTTCACCACTTTACCTCACCAGAAGGCCCTTTCCGATAGGGAACTGAAGTAGTTATATTGCTGTCTTCAAAGCCACCAGACTCTATTCACAAAAACAGTAATTTTACCTCACAGAATACGGGAGTTGTTGGTCTACTGGTGCATCGATCGGTTAGTTTGTTTGTGTTATTGTGTGACTTTCGGATCCGAACTAACATGGCAACTAGGAGCGTGCCAACCGCCATCTAAGTTACTGTAAGTAATACACTGACTGTAAGGCTGTATATACTGTATATGTAGCAGCATCATCATGCAGAAACCTACGTCAGGTCACGTGGGTCAAAGTACTTTGACCAGTATCTGAATGTTCGGATTTGAATACATAGGGAACATGACTGGGAAGCTACAGAATGATATAAAAACCTAAAAAAAAAAAAAAAATAATGGACCCGCCGTTAAATTGAATTGTACAATTAAACTGAGAATAGCAACAACAATAAATGGGAGTTTAACCAATCAGCTTCCAGTCTATTTGTCCAGATTTTTAACTGGTCATAATGTAATTAATTAGAAGTGGAGCAATTATAATGTCACAAAAACACACAAACTGATCAGAATCCTCAATAACAGAAACACATTTTTCACAAAAGGTTCCACAAACCTTCATACGTTATTTCTTACTACAAACACATTTGAAGATTTGAGTCATTGTTTCATTATGATAATAATAACTCCACTTGGCCATTGTACTCCACTATGTAATCTATGTTAACAGCAACAAATGGGACACAATGCTGACAACATAATAACCACATGTACATCCAGAACCTAACAGCAGCTTTCCCTGTTTGTTTGGCAGCAACAGATGACCTACATTACACTGTACATGCACAGCACCGGGTTCACAGTTCGTACAGGAGAATGTGAAAGTGAGGAGGGGGAGGGATAGGAACTTTTTCCAGTTTCTGCTCTGTGGGGAGCGACGGTTGGCACATTCCTGGCTGGTTTCACTGTCACCATGAAGACAGAGGTCAGAGTAGACACACCCCACAGAGCAGGAAGTACCCCGAGCCTGGTGCTCCAGCCATTGTCAGAGAGAACAAGGACTTTAGACTGAGCTGCAATCTGAAATCTGTGTGCTGTTGACACAAATCAACAGAGAAGTACATGAACAATAGCATCTTCCCCTTTTTTTGTGAGAGTCGACTATGGCGATTCTACAAGAGAAAGTGCGTAAAATATCATTACAAGGTGAAACAATGGAATCCAAACCTCCTGGATGGGTCAAATGTAGCCTTGTTAGATGAATATTTGCCATCCAAAATTTCTATTAAAAGTCATTTCTAGACTAAGAAAAGAAATCTTTATCGTTTCTAACAATGTGTGCAGTAGAAAATGGCCCATTAGGAAGTGCCCGTACCAATAAGCAATCTGTCCGGAGCAACACAAGACTCCATTAGCAGCTAAATTAACAGCTATAGGCTCTAAGCCTCGCAGGCTGGGATGAGTTTGGCTGAGACCCAGCGAGAGGCTTCTGCTGTATCACTGAGACCCGTCTTGTGAATGGGCTCCTTCGTGCTCCGCTGCATGCGAATGTGAATTACGGGGCACAACAACAACAACAACAACAAAAAAGAGGGTGCCTTTCACAATGGGCCAAGTCCATTCTCTTAAAACAAATGGCCGGGAGAGCCGGGGATTTCAATCGCAGGAATAAAGCCAGAATCTTTACAAGTGGCCATAATGGCAGAGCTGCAAGTAATCTGCAACGACAGCTAGCATACAAATACAGTGCAGTTTCCACACAATGCAAACAGCCATGCACTCCAGTGATCCAGAGCCAAGAGACATCCTGTCACTGTACAAACTGATTGAGGGCCTTGCAAAGAAAGAATATAAAAAGACTAGGACTGTCAAAGTTTACGCGATAATAACGCGTTAATGCAAATGTGTTTTAACGCCACTAATTTCTTTAACGCATTAACGCAACTTGTGATTTTTAGGAGATTTTGTCGCAAACTTACGCTAAATTTCGGCAAGGAAAAACTTGCATGGCCATTTTCAAAGGAGTCCCTTGACCTCTGACCTCAAGATATGTGAATGTAAATGGGTTCTATGGGTACCCACGAGTCTCCCCTTTACAGATATGCCTACTTTATGATAATCACATGCAGTTTGGGGCAAGTCATAGTCAAGTCAGCACACTGACACACTGACAGCTGTTGTTGCCTGTTGGGCTGCAGTTTGCCATGTTATGATTGGAGCATGTTTTGTATGCTAAATGCGGTACCTGTGAGGGCTTCTAGACAATATTTGTCATTGTTTTGTATAGTTAATTGATTTCCAATAATAAATATATACTTATATTTTCATAAGGCAAGCATATTTGCCCACTCCCATGTTTATAAGAGTATTAAATACTTGACAAATCTCCCTTTAAGGTAATTAATTTGCAATTAACTATGGACAATCATGCGATTAATCATGATACAAACAGCCCTAAAAAAGACACATGACACGGCTCCATGATAACTTTCTTCAAAATATAATTTAAAACCAAAAATAAACTACAGTAACTTTAACTTTTAAATCAGAAACGGTGTGTTTATTGATTATTTGTTGAGTTTTTGTTAATGTTTACTATAGAAGGCACATGTGGGATTGAGATATTGAAACCCGGTGGAGCCCCGCTGTAGATGAGACATCAGGGCGAGGCATTTACACCTCGCCAGAAAAACCGGTCCGACCTGAACGACTGTCGGCATTCTTCTACCTCTCACCGACTCTGTTTACAGTGTGTGTGTGTGTGACAGCAACGGCAAGGGAGGGAAGTGTGCTAATTGGCTCTTCTTGCGGTGATATCACATCACCAGCTCTAAGACACACCTTTATGAAATACAAAGCATTAGTGTGATTTTCAGTTGGGAGTGGTAAATTCACATTAAATGCAAAGTGTTAATTAGCATAACCTCTGTTTCCTCACAACTAAGTCCAGAGAACACACTTCTCCTTCTAGCTAGTGATGAAACGGGATGAACGTATGACACTTCAGAGGGAAAGTTATCTATGGAGAGGGGGAAAAGAACTCTTGTGAAGTCCCTCATTGTCAATCCGTGGTAATTCCCCTTTGTATCCTGAACTCTTCCCATGACATAAAAAACAAAAGGAGTCGGGAGGCAGTCAGTCAATAGTTGAGGAGAATTACCGTGACAGTTAGAAGAGTAAATTCCCCGCAAATTACACCATTAAGTCCCCCATTATTTAAAGCGATATCTCTCCTTCTCCCTCTCCCAGAGCAAACATGACACCGCTCGAGAACGGTGAAGCGCCGGGGCGATTAGTGGAGCTGAATTCAGCGCGGCTGCAGCGGTTGGTGGCGGTGGTGGTGTGGAGAGGGTGCTTTTTCACACTTTGATCCTCAGAATGTGTAATTAAACAGCTGCAGAACGGTGTGGAGTTAGCCGCGACGAAGACAAAATGTATTTAATGAACGATGAGGAGCCGTCTTCCAAGTCGGATCTATCGGTGTGAGGGAAAGGAGAGCTGTGGAGAGCTTTCTCTCTGAAGGAAGAAGACGATGGTGACAGCTTGACCTCGACATCCGCCAAAAACACCCCTAACATAAATGGTATATAAAATTGGTTCCCAACCTGGGGTCCGGGGTCCCTTAGTGGGGCGTCAAAGATCACCCGCCTGAGCCCACTAGATGTACATTATCCTGCTTATTACACGGCTACTTACTTAAGAAATCAATAATTTTACACAAAAACGGTCCGCCAGAGTCCGACATCAGAACTGCGTCCATAGCAACGGTCTGTTATACATAGCAACGGTCTGTTATAAAGTAAATAACAGACCGTAGAACGCTGTGATTGACCGATCAGAATCGAGTATTCAACAAAACCGTGTAATAATTGTATATAACAAATGGTTTATTGCACTGTTATATAACTGTAAGCCGATTTCAACCATATTAACAGTTTGGTAGAGGCACATTTTGAGTTGTGATATCTTGTTGAAACATTTTTTCTACTGATTTCATGTGTAACTGAGGACTTTTTATTGTCAGGATGCCTCGGATGCCTGAGTTTAACGTAACATGCCGGCGGGCATCTGTCCTGCTCTAGTGCCCTTCAACTAAACAAACACCTTCTAACCTCAGGATGCTAGTCTGTAGTTATTTGAAGTATTTACCTTCAGGGATTAAAGTTGACACAATATAAATATACAATACACAACTACAGCAGTTTGATGAATGCAAGACTATTTTCCTGAACACATTTGACAGCCAGCCAGGTCTGAATTCCAATGACACAAACAACGTAAGCAGGAGAAACCTGCAGGTTTGAATGGTTACATTAAAATTTAAAAAATGTCTTTTTGCATAGCTGAGTTGTGACGCACGTCCCAGCCCACACCGGACAATTTCTCTCACTCCCACATGCATGAGAAGGAGGGTAAAGTGCTTTCAGCTTGCTTAATGCGCTGACAGGTGTCGGTATAGTATAGGGGCTGTAATCTGAACTGAACCTGCACAGACAGGCAGACAGACAGACAGACAGACCGTGAGACGGAGAGAGACAGCTACAGCTACCTGGCTGTCTCCCCTGAGAACGCACAGCGCTCACAGTCTACATGCTGGTCCCCCAGGCTAAAGTCCTGTACCAATACAGTGATTGAGAACAAGGTCAGACAGCCGTTATTAACACTCTTCACTCCTGCAACATTTTGACTGTTTACAGCAAGAGGGCTGAAATGATGAGACGAAAAAACAACTCTGATAATTGACTGATCATTTAAGTCATTTATCAAGCTAAAAATAACCAAAAATGTGTTTGTTCCAGTGTCTCAAATGTGAGAATTTGCAACCAATAAATTCTACAAATCAGGCCTAGTTATTCATTTACTGATGGAAGTTAGATTTAGTTTAAAATAAAACAAATGTGTCTACTATAATTAGGGCTTTCAATCGATTAAAATACTTGTGATTAATCGCATGATTGCCCATGATTAAATCACTATTAGTTGCAAATTAATTTCACATTTTTTTAGCTGTTCAAAATGTACCTTAAAGGGAGATTTGTCAAGTATTTAATCCTCTTATCAACATGGGAGTGGGCAAATATGCTGCTTCATGCAAATGTATGTACATATTTATTATTAGAAATTAATTACCAACACAAAACAATGACAGATATTGTCTAGAAACCCTCACAGGTACTGCATTTAGCATAAAAAATATGCTCAAATCATAACATGGCAAATTGCAGCCCAACAGGCAACAACAGCTGTCAGTGTGCTGACTTGACTATGACTTGCCCCAAACTGTATGTGATTATCATAAAGTGGGCATGTCTGTAAAGGGGAGACTCGTGGGTACCCATAGAACCCATTTTCATTCACACATCTGGAGGTCAGAGGTCAAGGAACCCCTTTGAAAATGGCCATGACAGTTTTTCCTCACCAAAATGTAGCGTGAGTTTTGGAGCGTTATTTAACCTCCGTTTCCGACAAGTTAGTATGACATGGTTGGTGCCAATGGATTCCTTAGGTTTTATCTAGTTTCATATGATCAGGTATCTTTACTCTAGCTTTAAAACTGATCTGACTCCTTTTCTACAAATCAAGCTATTCTGTGTTGAGTAATTAAATGGATGACGGATGGAAGCTAAGATTTCATTTAAAAATCAAGCAAATACATCTACTATAACACATACATCTTACAGTAACACCATACGTGCAAATCTTTACACGACTCCCACAATCTTCATCACATGCCACGACGGCGGTGATCGGATAACGTGTTGAAACTATGAGAAACTCTTTTGATCGCAAGCGTGATAGCACATAGTCATATTTTTTACAAATCACACTGTATAACAAGCAGTCATTTTTCTCTATGTAGTTAGTTAGAGGCTTTGTCAGTTAACATAACAATAGATATGAAAGCAGCTGAACACGTACAGAGTCACAGCTGAGATCACATTAAGACAACCTGCTAATTAAGCAAGGTGTACATGCCGTTACTGCAAAGCACAGTGAGACTGTGCAGACTCCTGTTCTGCCATGCACACGGTTACAAAACCAACACACACAAACACACATTCCCGGTGATTAAACCGAGGTTTTTTTGACACTGTCCCTGCTGTCAGCGGTGAGGCCGGAGAGTGGAGAGAAATGTGCGGTTAATGTGGGCGCTAAGTGGATTCTGCTGGCAGGAGCAGCCGGCTCATCCGGTCACATCTATCTGGACCTCTCTGGCAGCCGAGGAGCTGGACTGTCTTCGCGATCCTCTATTAAGAGAAGGCAAAAAGACTGCTGAGTCAGCGTCTAGCTCCTAATTAACATGCTCTGTGAAAAAAGGCAATCAAGGGCCTGGTGCAATTCTAATCACACGCTCGCGTTTAGCCTACTTCAGCTTGTGCACCGCGACGTGTCTGGCTGAGAATCAACGGGGGCCGCTGGGCAGAGTGGGCATGGCTGTTGCTGTCAGTGGAGCGGAGACGTGACAGCTCAGGGGACGCCGAGGAAGATGAGCTCCTCCGTGTGTGTGTGTGTGTGGCTATCTAGGTGTGAGGAAGCAATCCAGCCACACAGCCACCCTTTCCATCCCTGCATCCACAGCATCTCCACGAGCCAGCCTCGCCGAGGGGGAGGGCACGTGGGCGGGCTGAGGGTGGGGGACCAGCCAACCGATAAAACCGCGGACTTGTCACCAATCCTAATCCCCAATCACTCACAGGACAAAGCCTCGTGTCCGCAGCGCGCATCCCCGACTGCGGCCACATTGAGGACATCAAACAGTAAACTTCCACCTGCCTGCTGAGATACCAGGGAGCTATTGTGCAGGTAGACAGCCGAGCGCCACTCGAAATCCTCACATCAGCACCCTATCACGGCGGGACAGCATGCACATACAAGGCGGCTGATTAATAAAAGGTCAGTTCGGCAGGATGATTAATGTTCAAGTGATTGCAACATCAGGGAGCAGAGAGCTCATATCTTTGTGTACATGTGGGACATTCAAAACACAACACAAGGCACAGGAAAACAACACTGCACACCAGTGGTTCCTTAAGTCAAATTAGAGGTTTGGGGTGTTCAGTGCATGCCAGGGGATATTTTGTGATGATGTGTTTTTTGGTGTCACCATTTCCCCTCAACCTGCCTGCTCCTACATTTCCCAGAGTGACTCCCATCAGAACAGGTATGAACATCCAGATGTGTTATGCATGGAGGCAGAGAACCAGAGTATTTATTTTTCCAGCTGGAGGCATGCAACAGTTACACCCCAAACTCATATTGTTGTCTTCCGTGATGGTTTCTTGCTGTGTGATTGCTGAACATTAAAACGCACCAAACAATGCTTGTTATTTTGTTGTTGTTAATTTTAACTGCATAACTTGTTCATACAATGTTTTATGCATCACTTACTGTGTGTTGACAGATTGCATGATGCATAAAGGAATGTGTAAAGAAATGTATGAAGAAAAAAATACATCAATAAATAAGTTTGGAGAAATAAATAAGGGGTGAAATGCAAAGAGAAAAAACTGTGCATAAATGCATAAATCAATAAATAAATAAATATATAAATGCAAAAATAAATAAATAATCTACTGTGATGGTTTATTACTGTGTGATTGCTGAACATTAAAAAGCGCAAAAGAATGCTTGTTATTTTGTTGTTGTTAATTTCAACACAACTTGTTAATAAAATATTAGGTTTGTCACCTATGTGGACAGATTAAATGTTAAATTGCAACTGCAGTTTCCCCCTCATTTGCATAATGAGGCAGAAATGCATAAAGAAATGTAAAAAGAAATGTATAAATAGAATACAGAAATAAATAAGTTTGAGAGAATAAATAAGGGGAGAAATGCAAAAGGAAAATCGTACAGAAAAAAAATTAAATAAATGCATAAATTCAAAAATGCATACATATAAAAATAAACGGAAAAAATGAATGCAAAAATAAATAACTAAATAAAAAATAAATAAATAGAAAATAATTGCAAAAATAAGTTAATATATATATATATATATATAGCAAAGATAAATAAATAAATAAATAATGAAGCAAATTAAAACAGAAATATCAATTCATGTCACATTTTATCCATTAATTATTAGCTACATTTATTTTTAAGATTATTTTTGCTACATTTGACACCATATTTATTCATTTAACAAGTTCCTTTATTTTTGGCAGGTTTTGTCCTCCATACAAGATGATGAGAGGTTTCAGGCCACAGTCCAACATAAAAAGACCCCTTAAATATGAGTCAAACTTCTTATGAATGAAGACTTGTGCTTACATGACATGCACAAGTTTAGTAAACCAAACTCCACTCAATTTTAGTAACAAAATAAGGCATTATCTCAATGCAAAGTAGCTACTTTACTTTACTAGATAGCTACTAGCTGGAGTATTATGAACATAACCACAACTTGGTCACGTGACACAAGCTTATAGCCAGGTTATGCTCTTATAAAACATGAAGAATGAGTTTAATTACATATGTTCAGTGGGCACAATAAGGTGAACACGGTTTGGTGTGAAAGCCCCGGTGACATTAAGCTAGATGAGTGTCTGAGGTGTGTTTTACCTGCTCCAGAATCCTGCGGTATCTCCTCGTCGCTTGGTCGATTAAATCCCGGACTGTCCATCCACCTTTACAGGGAACCACCACCGCGGTGTCCCCGAAGGTTACTGTCACTTTCATACTAGCTTTTATGACAATAAGTAACAAATTAATCCAAGTTTCGGTAGTAGTCTCTCGAGCCCCAGAGCTGCTCCTCTTGTCTGAGCAGAAAGTCGCACCTGTCTGAGTCGAAACTGGAGCAACAGGTGTCTCAGGTAAGCTCAGGTGAGGTTGGAATCACGGTGGAGTCACTTGTCCGCCTTTACCGTGCTAAACACTTCGGATAAAACATCTTATTTAGAGCCAAACCGTCCTATAAGTTGTAGTAAAACAGGAGCTAAAGCTAACTTTCATGTCATGTTGAGCTCATGCGCTGATACACCCAAACAAAACACACTGCTCGAGGAACCCGGAAGAAATCACAGCCAGTCTGGTACTCCAGGAAACTGCATTCCCTCTCTGACACCACCACCACCACCACCCTGCAGAAAACAATAACATAAATATATAACTAAATAAAAATAAATGCAAAAATAAATCAATAAGAATTACAAAAATAAGTTAATGTATTAAAAATATAATAGTTGAATATTAATATTCTACTTTAGATAACTACTTTATTAATGTGTGTCATTATTATTATTATTATTATTATTATTATTATTATTATTATTATTATTATTATTATTATTATTATTATATGTTTGACTATCCAGGTAGGTGGGGGACAGGGGACCTGCAGAAAAACAAATATGCATAAATACATACATATAAAAATAAACGGAAATTAAATTTAAAAAATGAATGTAAGAATATAAAAATAAATACAAAATAAATGCAAAATAAATGCAAAAATAAATAAATGCAAAAATTGCAAAAATAAGTTAATATATTTAAAATATAATAGTAGAATATTAATATTCTCCTTTAGATAACTACTTTTAGAACTACCTTTAACTACCTTTAGATAACTACTTTATTAATGTGTGTATGTAGTTTATGTATGTGTGTCATTATAATAATTATTATTATTATTATTATTATATGTTTGACCATCCAGGTAGGTGGGGGATAGGGGACCTGCAGAAAATTTTTTTAAAAATGCATGAATTCATAAATAAATACATATAAAAATAAACGGAAAATAAATTTTAAAAAATGAATGCAAAAATATATAAAAAATAATTACAAAAATAAGTTAATATATTTAAAATATTATAGTAGACTTTTAATATTCTACTTTAGATAGCGACTTTATTAATGTGTGTGTAGTTTATTAATGTGTGTCATTATTATTATTATTATTATTATTATTATATGTTTGATCATCCAGGTATAGGTGGGGGGACAGGGGATGTTCAGGGGTAGATAGATAAATAGTCAACAGTAGATGTTACATAGAAGTGGTGTGCATCATCTGAAAGCTCGGGAACCTGAAGATTAATTTGAGATACAACACTGTGTGGTCAAGTTGTTTTAGTCATAAATAAGAAATAAAAAATAATTAATTAATTAATTAATTAATTATAATACATTTTGAAAGTGTATAAGGGTTTAAAACATGATGATATAAGTATAGGATGGTCATTCCCATGCTCTGTTATGTCTCATAAGTTGTAGCAGCAATTTTTGGATTGATTTGTTACACAGATTTGGTGCTAATTTTAACCATTTTTTATCACTCAAGAATTGATAAAAAATGATCAATAATCCTTCCAAAATACCACATTAAGACACCAAGACTTCGAGGAACACCGTAGAAAAAGCCACACCGTGATTAGGTTTCAAATACTGTTGACATTTGGCGATTAGAGGTCGAGCATTTCTGTTGTGTAAACTGCTCAGAAACCCCCTTATTGTCAATCTACCTAGGAAAGCCATCCATCCTCTGAATGGTCTACGTCTCTGGTTTGTGGTTGTAAAGTTTCATGAAGCTGTGATTATCCTAGAGGTCACCACAGGTCATTTTATACAGCGAGGTCAAGTTTAAAAAAATGGTCTCACTACAGTGAAATGGCTCCTATGGGGACTAACATCATCACACATGAATACAGTTGGACTCATTGGATCCACAAGAGTCTCAGCTTCACAGTGATACCCAATGTATGCAATTCCAAGACTGTTTGGAACACTTTGAATGCAGGGTTTTTATATTATGGTAATTCAATATTTCCTAAATGCCGTATTTTGTGTCTTCATACTTTTGTAAAGTTATGTTTATTGGACAGACAGAGGAACTATGAGGTAAACTGTCCACATGTATTTGCTGAGAATTATACTAGCCTAACTCCCTCTAATGCCCCTCTTCTCACACACACATCACACATACTAATTACCTAACCGTTATTGTCTGTCATTTTATGTCATTAGGTGTGTTGTGAAATTGCCTTTATGGATATTAATGGCCACTGACACGCTCCCGTGCCTTATTCCCGCGCATTGTTTGGTTCTGCTCCCGGGAATTTCCTCCCCATCAAATCAGAAAGCCACCGCGGCAGATGGATTCATAATTGGGACAAGCAATTATTTCCGCCGCCACTGTAATTCACCCCGAAATGTACGGAACGGAAACAATGAAGGGGCTGACAGCCTCTTTTGCCTCTCGTTTCATCTCACTCCTCTCATCCCCAATAAACAAGGTGAGTATTAGAGAGCAAGGTATGAGGACAGGAAGCAAATAGAGATGGAGAGAGAGAATGATCCCTAATTAGCAAATCCTACAGTGACTTCACCCATAATCCCTGCTTTTTAAGAGAGAACATCATTCCCTAACACTGTGTTTGCAGAGCCACTGAGAGTATATGATGCTGGTTACGTCCCCTCAGTGTGATTATGGCAGCTGCTGACTCATCAGTCAGTGTTGCTGCCAGCACTCAGTCAGCAGTGGAACATACAACATTATTGAATCCCTGTGAGCTGGGAAAATGAGAGATAAAGCTGCATGGTGATAGTGCTTTAAGCTCTATCAGTCCTGTTCTTTAAACTTTCCTTCATCCAAGGTCCAACATTCAAACTGGTGGTTAATGAAGGCTCTGCCACAGCTGTGTATGGTTAAGCCCTGTGCTCAGGTGTCTCCCGTTAAAGAGGACCTATTATGCTTTTTCCTTTTCTTCAGTGTGTTATATAGTTTTTTGTGCATGTAAAAGGTCTGCAAAGTTACAAAGTCCAAAGTCACTCCCCCACACTGTCATGAACTGCCTGAAACGCCTCGCTGAAGTCCCGCCTTTTCTTCTGTAACATGGTGATGTCACCGAGTAACACATTACATGCATAACGGCTAGTTTGGCATCCCCTCAAACAAAGCTAGTTAAAGCAGAGCTGGAGTAGATTCCGAAGAGTCTGGTTCGGTTGACCAATCACAACAGAGTGTGCCAGCTGACCAATCAGAGCAGACTGGGCTTTTCGGGAGGGGTTCTTAAAGAGACAGGCACTAAAACGGAGCGTTTCAGACAAATGGTGAGAAGAGGTGCTGCAGCACAGCCGGT
Organism: Sebastes fasciatus; assembly: GCF_043250625.1. Taxonomy (NCBI): domain Eukaryota; kingdom Metazoa; phylum Chordata; class Actinopteri; order Perciformes; family Sebastidae; genus Sebastes; species Sebastes fasciatus. The sequence continues at coordinate 10,868,735 of NC_133818.1, read as the reverse complement.
ATGAGAAAAGTAAAGCGTTTTTTTTTTTTACATTAAAGCATGTAAACATGTTCTAGTAGAAACCCAAAATAAAAGTATGCATATGAAAATGAACATAATAGGTCCTCTTTAACTTTTTCAGTGTTTGGTTTTGTTGGTGACGTTTGTCACGTGACGATTGTCACTTGTTTTATCGACGTTTGCAACGTTTTCTGTAGTTGTGTTACATTGTTTCCGTACTTTTTTAACTTAGTTTACTAAATTATTTTTTGACGTTTGTTTAACGTGTTTTTTGTAGTTGTGTTACGTTATTTCCGTACATTTTTTACTCACTTTACTTGCTTATTTTTCAGAATGAAAACTGGCTACTGTCTTTGTCCACGGCCAATGACTTCCCAGTTAATAGTTTTTGAGCTTGTAAGTGAACCTTGAGTTTTGAATATTTTAGCACCCATTTGCATTAAAATGCAAAGTGGTGAACAAAATAGCGCCCATGCATGTGCACACATGGCACTGCCTATGTGGCAGAGAAGCTTCTCTGTTTGTTCAAGGCGGCGCCTGCCTATCTGCACAGTTCCCATTTATAGAGAAAAACAATACAGTGCATTTTGCGCAACATGACGGAGGCCTCAATATGTCTCCGTGTTGTAACATGTGAAAAGAACAGAATGATGAGGTGTCAGAAAAGCTGTAACCAAACCCTGAGAGTTTGATTTGTATCTGCTCACATGTGAGAAAGAAAGGAGTTGTTGTCTGACCTGAGAGCAGACAAGTTTGACAACTCGCTGCAGTGTTTGCACAACTCTACCGTTGTCTATGATGTCACTTCCTCTATCAATGGACCAGTATGCACTCTACCACGCCTTCACCTGTTGTGGTATTATGTGATGCAGAAGCAGGACTTTTAAAGAGTTTTGAGCTAAATCGCTGCGATAAAGTCGCATACTGAGTGTGTTTGAACGCTCTATCAAGCCTTTCTTTTGAGTCTTTTCAATCTCGTCTGGAAGTGAGGCGCGCTAGGCAAAGTGTTGGCCGTCAATAAAAATCCCACTGATGGTTTTTGTTGTTTTGTTCAGCTCTCTGAGTGCAATTTACAGGGTTGGCTTGTCTGGGTCGATAGCCGCGTTGATTTGCTTTCAGTCTTCAAGCAGTGCCCCTTTTCTAAAGAGCAAAATTGACATGTTCTCAGCAGCGGTGCCACCACCCCTGTGTTTTAGCTCAGTGGGAGACTGAGGCCGGTCAATAGCTGGGACTTGCTTCACTTCCTGCTGCGCTGCTTACAATTACAGGCCCTGAATCAGTAGCAAGGATTACTCATAAAAACCTGCTTTCTGTGAGTGTGTGTGCGGCTGTGCAAGTAGGCCAGGAGAGATAGCGTTCGCAATCACAAAATATGACTTTCAGTCAGCGTGAGGATTTCATTTCAGACCTCAGGTGTAATATTCATGCTGCAAAATTGCATTTCTTTTGTGCGTGTGCGACTGCTGAAAAGATCCAATATGAATAGCTAAAGGCGCTCGCCGGTGAATTACAAGTGTTGCCAAAGTTGCCCGAATTGTTGTCTGGAATAATCACAGTTATTCAGAGCAAAAACAGCTATCATCGGGCGCCGTGATCTATGGACGCGCAGAGATGCGTATTGTACTTTTGGGGCTTATTACACTTCGACAACTTAGGGGGATTTTTGTCAAGCACTGCTGGCAGTCTATTTCCTTTTTTTAAAGGTGCAGGTATGGAGAAGTGTGCAGGATTGTAAATGTAAGAGGAAGTTGGAAGCACATAAATCAACATGGTGAACATACAGTATTTCCAGCTCAGATATCTACAGTAAATAAGTCTAAATGAAAGATAATGCAGACAGATGTGCACAGTTTCAGTTCTCACTGTCAGTGGAATTTGTCTGGAGCCTGCTGGAAGTGATCTCTTCCATATTGGACAAGTGACCCACAAAATACCCAGCTTTCAGTGTTAACCCCAGCTGGCACAACTCATGGCCAAAACCAGGGCTCAGCAGCTCAGCACAGTTGAGTGTTTAACCCGTCTGGAGCGCCCTGCTGCACACTGTGTTAAACACAGAGTACAACCATAAGGGCTTCACGTTTTTCAACATGGTTTTCAGCTCGTACTTTATCTTATATTTGTTTTATATGCTCTATTGGATTTATATGACTTGCATTAGCCCTACGTTTCTGCTTCTGGCATTTGAGTTCATCACTTAAAGGGTCAGTGTGCAGCATTTCAAGGGAGCTATTAGCAGAAATAGATTATAATATTCATAATTTTCATTAGTGTATAAAAGGTGACAAGGTAACGAAGGAGATTTTCTGGGCTTTCGCATAGCGAATAAAGGCATCGACCAATCACGTTATGCGGAACAGGTTGAGTTGCGCCTATATTTATGAAACAACAACACAGAGGTTCCGTAGTTTGAACCAAGACGGCAAACTTTATTACTCCTTTCTGCAGACCACACCATTCATTCTTTCCTTTCACAATAAAAGCACATTTCACATATAATATTCTCAGGCAAGTATTTCGCATTTTCATGTTGTGTATTTGTCATGCCCCCCGTGTGCAAAGGCCTCAAAACTGCGTTAACGTGAGCCGCAGAGCACAAAATCATGGTACCGCCAGCCACAAAAAGGGAAAGGGAGGAGTGAGCGGAGGGGTACTCAGTCGGTTGCAATCTGCAACCACACCACTGGATGCCGCCAAATCCTACACACTGTCCCTTTAAGTCTGAGCTTGCCCTGCATGACTCACTGCATGGAGCACTTGAACTCATCCAACTGGATTTCTTATAAAAAAAACCTTCCCACAGTGTAGGATTTCCACCTTTTATTTCACCAGTGTGAGATAAAGGCAGAGAATAGAAGACAAACTTATCAGGCTTTTATTTTGTGGAGTTGGACTCCACTCCAACATTCCAAGTGAAATGTTTGGGAAGTCCACAGAAAGAGGCAGGAACCTAACAAAATGTGCATTGTTGGTCATGTTTTGTTTTATTTTTGTAATTCTATGGATTTGGAATGCTGTTAAACCAGGAAGTCCTATTCTATCGTTGCACACACTGAATGTATCTTGTTATGCAATCGGATGAGTCGGGGTTTCTTTGTTAATCATCTACTTTTGGAGCAGCTCCATTGGCACGAAACCAGGAATGAGTTATTGTGTCATCAGCGGCATAGAAGATCATAGAGCGGGTTGAGATGGAAGAAGTCAGGCCGCAGGCGATCGCAGCCAGAGGTAGAATGTGGATTTGTCGATTACATCAACGCGTCTGCACATATTTTCACACTCTTTTCACGGAAAAACATATTTTCTCACTTCTCTTTTCACAAAGGAGACGCCGTTCCGTCTTTGACTGTTGCACACACCTAATTAGACTAATTAGATTTTTCTCAGCTGAAGCCTGGAGTTTAACAAGACGCACTCTCGCCCTTTGCACCACGCTCCTTGATGTGTGAGAATGAGACTTTATATTCACTAGGCAGGTAGCACATCACACACACTCTCTCACACACACATCCCTTAATGGATCAAATTAGCGCTCTGGCACATAAACTCTGTTTTCCGCCCGTTTTTTCACCCCCTCGCTTGTTCTCTCTCCGTTTTCCTCTCCTTTTCTCCCTTCTGTCAGAGACAGTCGCCTGGTAATTAAAATCTACATTGAGACAAAAGTTGCTTTAATTTAAGTTCATTATACCGTGCCAGTCTCGGGCTTCGCGGGAGATCTTTTTTAGAAATCCGCTGCCTTGAAACCATGGCAACTGCCACATAACCTCATTTTCCGCCTAATCACAGCGAGAGAGACTGCTAAACATTGATTTGGACAATTATGGGGGTACATTTGCAACAAAAAGCAAACCTGGCAGAGATGGTTGGGAAAGGTGAAGTGGGGAGGGGGGCTGAGTGAGACTTTTAAGTGCTTAGAGAGGAAATGAAAGAGAGAGCAGAGGAGAAGGGTCAGCGTGGTACATATCTAGATAGTTTAATGGCTCTGAAATGGCACCTTTTTCTTCTGTCTGCAGCTCGTAAATGTCCTCGTGATGTCATTCTTTTCAATCCGACTGACATCCTGTGGCTTATCCACGCCGCTCCGTCTCATGAACTTCTCTTCTGTGCTTATTTCAACCCAGTAATTTGACCAAAAGAACATTTCTATTTTGAGCAGGCACCATGGTCACCTTCTGTATAACCAGAATTACATACCGTAGTGTATGTTTTCTGCTTTTAAAGAGCCAGTTCAATCAAATCACTTACCATGTGAGGTATGTAGCTGTGTAGATAGTTTCCCTTTACTCTGCTGATGTTTTGATATGATTATGATATATGGTTTAGCAACTCGTTCTCACTCCCAACTCATCAAATACCGACGCTTTGTAAGTGCGGCAGGATTCAACACATCCACGTCATCCTTTAAACTTGGCCTGTTGGCCCGTTTGCAAACAACAAAGGCTTTAAGCTCTGCTCAGTGACACCACCGCAACCTGGTTTTTATTACAAGCAGGAGGGGGTCGTCCGATTGGTTGTTGCCTCAGAGGTCAAAGGTCAAAGAGTGAAAAAGTTGAGAGAGGCTTTACTGTAATAACACCACCTCATTATGAGGTATCATTACCTCTCCAAGGGTCAGACATTTGTTTTGGTTGTCCCGGCTTCAAAGGGGACACGGGTGGGTTCTGTTGCTGTTACGTGACCCCGGTCAAACTGAGGGGATTCTGGGTAATTCTGAGAATATAGAGAAAGTCAAATAAGACTGTGTTGTGTCTGTGCATGTGGTCCTCTGTGAGCGTAGGTGTGCCGTCATCACAACTCTTCCCCGCAGAACTTAATGACAATCCATCGACCAAACACACTCAATTAAGTTATGCAAATGCACTAATTGCAAATGCATAGCACCCCTGCCTCATCACTTAACCCTATGCAACCCGTTTAAAGGTTTCCATACCAGCTTACAGTTTGGCTCGCTGGATGGATTTATCTCCGGCGTTCAATAGCGGATGAATAGAGGAAGAGGGTGTGCGTGTACATGTGCCGGGGCAAAGAAGAAAAGAGAGATCAAAATTGCCCCTCTGCCAATCAAAAAACCCAATTATCATTCTCAATCAGCGCTGGAGAGACACAAAGAGCCGCTCTCACACAATGGATCAGTGGTCTAGACCAGAACAATTACCGCATAATTAGTTCATCAGACAATCCCAGATTGATCCGACTTTGATTTGCATGCGGAAATGGGTCGGAGGGAAAAGCCTGGCTTTGAGCGTGCACAAGATGTTCCCATCACACCCACTGAGGCTGTAAATGGTGTCCGAGAGAAAGGAGCAGTTCAACAATGCAAAAGTGACATGGTATACGCGTAATTGGAACTTTAGCCCCGTACTTTAGAGGGATCAGAGAGCGGAGAAATGACTTCAGCTCAGCACAGTATGGAGTGATGAAGCTCTTTAATGCCCCCAATTTGAATCTTCCTCCATAAGTGAAGATCCTGGTGATGAAGGTGTCCCTCCCGTCATTACAGAGCAGACCCGCTCGCAGTGCATGATTGCGAGACAGAGGTTGTTATTCACTTGACCGGCCCCAGACCTGATTCTATAGCGGGGAGACTCTCTCTCGGTGTGGTGAAAGGGAGCCGTGATCAATGACGAGGAGACGGTTAGAAAGGAGGGGAAAGCAGTCTGAACTTGTCACGGGGGGAAAGCTTCCCGCTGCGCTTCTTTCAAAAAAGCCAGACTCGATCACTTTCTGGGAGAGAAAAGGCGGCGTGCTTTCTGAGACTGTGAATGGGCCGTGATTGCCTGCAATACAAAAGGGACGAGGGTACAGGTAATGACTGTGTGCTTTTGACAGACACCACCCAGCAGCAGCAGCGACAGAGCTAGGCTGCTCCGCCTTTTGATTTGGGAGAACCGTTGCTATGGCGACCACACCAGTTGATTGGCGCCCTCCTTTTTTTTTGGGGGGGGGGGGGGCGATTTACATACAGCATTTTCCTGATTCTGGGGAAAGTATTATTACATATCAAAGAGATTCATAGACGACATGTGAACCTTGTTTAATGAAGCAGATGTGAACATATTGATTCAATTAAAAAGGGATTTTTCATACTTTTATTGAAATCAACTCATGAAATGTCCCACATACAGTATATTTGCTATTATTAGTATTATTTTTGTATTTTAAGAAAGAACATTTTTAACAACTAAGAAAAATAACTAAATAGATAAATGAAAAAATTATATATATACACACACAAACATATACACATATATACTCATATACTGTATATACAAACATGAACTCATGAAATATTACATCCACAAAATGTCCAACATCTATTTATAATTATTACTATTTTTTTATTTTCTATTTAAGATAGAAAATATTTAACAAGAACAAAACATACATACACCTATACACACATATATACATACATATATACATATTTATACATATAGTACATATGTAAACACATATATATACATTTATTTATGTATTTATACATACACATGCACACACCCATACATATATAAATAAAAATAATAATAAATAATAAAAAAATTAAGAGTGAATTTGTGCTGAATAAATTTATCAGTGGGTTCGTTTAATATCTTTTGTAATTTTTGCAAATAATCTCATCATGAAGCTTTTTTTCAGAGCCAAAGCTATACATGTAATATTAAATTTTTCTCCCAAAAACATGCAGAGGAAATAGACTGATTTAAATGTATAGAAAAGCAGGTTATATGTATTTTTATATCTTTTTCTTTCTTTTTCTTACCAGCCCTCTTTCCTCCACCTTTTCACACAATGGGGGCTGGGGGAAGTCTGCTTGGAGCGGGACTTCCTAAAGTCCAGCTTGGCCTCTTTTCCTCAAGTCAAGGCCACATGTTACCTTGAGACTATCCATTTCCTCTAATCCCAGGCCCATGTATCCCCATTAAGTCAACAATACACCGTCTTGTATCTCTGTTTCCTCATCTCACTAAATCCAAACTACACTTTCCCAAGGAACAGTATAAATATGGATGGAGCAAAGCATGGAAATAAACTGTGGGTTCTCAGGTCGATGGCGGGGGCTAAGTCCAGGCTTACAGCTGCTCCATCTAGACTACACCAAGGTTGAGGATGAAAAGGAAGAGCTATTTCTGTCCAGCTCTCCTTTGTAATTAGAGAGGAATCCATACGGCGTACTTTCTCAACCAAGTCTACAATTCTGCCGAGCCATAATTTACTTAATTACCCAGAGACGCCTCTTTGATTCAGTCAATATCAAAAAGAGCTTTTCAGGAGGAGAGGTAGGGAATGATAGTAATTTTGAGGCTGTTTGGCTCCCATTCGCTGCTCCTTTTTTTCCTCGTGAGCAATAAACTGATTATAGATGAGAGGCTGTCAGATATGTCTGTTGTGCCTTTTTCACTCGGTGACAGGGCCATTTAAAAGCGAGGACTTCAGTAAAAGTACACTTTAAATCCCATAATAGTAGAAAGAGCTAATATTGATCCCATCTTTCTGTCTGCTTAATATCCTTCAGCCATTGTGCAGACCTGAGATGGGCGCGATTACCTTTAAATCTGTTTGATTCAAAAGGTAAATTGGAAATAAAAGTCACGACGGTGATAAAGCTTTGACAGAAAAATACTGCAAGTTCTTGAAATCTAAAGAAAACAAGGTTGAAAGTTGCTCCAGAAAAAAATCCCAAAACATCTCCGCCAGAGTTAAGTGAACCTTGGGGATTTATAAGACCTCTCTGTGGCATCCTTGAGGCGACAAAAGGTGGGGTGCCACTTACCTGCTGGAAGTATAACCCCCCCCTCCAACCAGAGAGGGAAAACGCCAGGCCGTACTTGAAAGCCTCTCTCTGCAGGGCTGAGATTAGAGGACGTTCCTCTCTGTTCCCACTCATGCAGGGAGCCCGTCAGTGGTCACTGCAGCCGTGATGTAACGCGCGGTCTCCAGCGTCTTTGAAGTGGCTGGATAAGCCGGCCTTGGACGCGGGGCGAGTTCAAAAGGGCCTCACGGAGGGATTTTGAAACAGAGGAAGGAATCCAGCTCTTCCTCAGATCATTTCCAGCCTCATTTCCCACCGTGTCAGCGAACAGCCAGAGAGGGGAAATAGAGAAAAAAAAAAATCCTGGAAGGTTTGAAGGCGACAGAGTGACTCAGACATTTTGGTTTGCTTTACTCTGGGAGGGCACGGCACACAGAAAATCTTCATTTTGACATCTCTTTGTCTTTGAAACTTTCATGAACTAGTGAGCAGCTAGTCGAGGTTCAAACTCAAAAAACATGCCGTTTTACCTCATCGTTCTGTCAGCTTTACATGCATGTTGAGTCTCCGTCCTGTATCTCTACAACGAAACAGATGAGTAACATTTTAAGATATCCAACAGAAATGCTCAGGGCCGGCATAAGGCATAGGCAATATAGGCGGTCGCCTATAGGCGCCAGCCTCTGGGGGTCACTGGGCGCCCTCTAAAAAAATGCCAGTCGGCACCTTTCCTCATTTTCTTCATTGAGTTAACACAATAACAATTATGTTACGCTGCTGCTCACACAACATATTGTATGATATTTTCGTGCGTTCTCCTACGAAAGTCCAGCAACACATGTCAATTTCCGCACATTACATGCACACAGTCTTTTCAAAATAAACTTCCATCTTCACAGGAAACAACTTAGTTAGGTTTAGACAACAAAACCACTTAATTAGGTTTAGGTAAAGATCGTGGTTTGGGTTAAAATAACTACAGAAGTGGCGTAACTTAAGTACGGAAATTATGTCACAAATAAATAAACTTACTTACTTACTTATTACATTACTTTTCATAGGTATAGCTACAAACGGTGTATGAGAACAGCCTGCATAATGACAAAGCTATATATTTCATATATTATGAAAGTGGTGGACCGACTGCTATAGCATGGCTAAAAAACAGACATTTTCCTTTTGGCTTTCCTTCTTTCTCCCCATCCCATAATGCCCCCTCTGCCTCCTGTAAGCCACATCATACTGCTGTCATCATTTAACTCCCTCAATCATTGCAGAAAGCGCTGACAGCCAAAGAACCGGCGGAACCAAAGCAGTGTAATCACAGGACGGAGGTGACCGGGCCCAAAGAGGTTTAATCTGACTCTGCATGACCTCAGGAAGACGAGAAGTCACCAGCCACGTTTCCAGCGCCAAACAGTCTTGCCAAGGTCTGGACAAGCTTAACAGGCTTTTGACTCTGGACTGAAAATAGTCTTCAGTTTCCCTTCAAAGTTAGAAAAACAAATTCTGCATGTGCTGCATATCACAAAAAGGTCAGTGAAATATTTAAACCCCCGAGACGAGCACATGGCTGCTAAGATGGAAAATTCTGCAGTGCATGTCTTGTGTCTCATTGTACGCACATGTCACTGTAATTCAGCCTGACATGTTTGGTATCTTTGGAAACGTCAGGATCTTGACTAGAATTCAAAATGAAGTAGGTTTGAGCTGAGCTTGGCCCCGCACCACGAGCTTGAACGACAGCCCCACCGGTGGATCTGTGTGGGTTGGAGAGGCCACGGCCGAGCTTGGCGATTCTTCTCTGCTGGAAACAAAACGTTACAATAATCGCATGAGTGTTATTTTTGGGAGGGTGAATGAATAATGTGTAAGTCCTGGCTAAAGCTGCGGTTCATACTGGAGGCAGGACAGTGATTGTATCTGTGATGAAGGATGAGCTTGTGCTAAACAGCTTAGACTATTATTTAAGGAAACGGTCTCTTTTTTAGATAAAATTGAGATACCGTGTTTCTATGGACAAATCTCCTATGGTTGTCATGAATTAAAATAATTAACTCCCTGGTAATAAAGCATCTTTTAAAGGGCCAGTTCCAGTGCGACGGCCAAAAGACAGATTTGAGGTTTCAAAACTGCAGTCCACAAACCATTGGGTGACGTTATGGTGACTACGTCCACTTCTTATATACAGTCTGGATGATGATGACGATGGAGCATTACTAACACATAATGACCATATGCCAACATCAATCAGTGACTAATTAATGGTTAGATCTTTCAAAATAAAAGTGTGTAATCATCTGTGTTTCGTTTGTTTTCCCTGCTGCCTCAAAAAATTTACCAAACCACAACCCCAGAACCGAGACGCGTACTTAACCATGACTTTACAGTGTACAGTTACAGCCCTTCTACAGTGGCTAGAATTATAACTTTTTTGTAATTCGGGTGTACGTTTCAATATTTTAAGATCCTCGTTAGTAAATTAACGGATGATTTTGTTGTCCTCGAGCATGTATAGTAGACAGTGAAAGCGCAGTGCAGAAGTGAAATGCTAACAACAAGGAAGAAGCTGAGTTTGGGGGGGAAGTAGACGTGAGTGACATTATGTTCCCGTTGCTGCTGTGGTCATCAAGTTGCAAATTCAAGTTGCCCAGAGCTTGCTGCCCTTAAGCAAACTCCAGGTGAGGTCTGATCTCTCGGTGTTGCTCTACTGGTTCCCACCACACACTGACCAGCCTGCACCAGTGGAGCTTGTAGTGAGCTTTTATGCATGTGATACAGCATACATTTCTTCCTCTCCACAGCCTCTCTTCACTGGCCTGTCAAATTGGCTGTTGGAGGAAAAGATGGTGGAGCTTTTTTAAAAACACGGACAAAAAAGAACCCACAGGTTGTCTGTCCATGTCTAAGTGACAGGTGTCCAAGACTGTGTGTGTGTGTGTGTGTGTGTGTGTGTGTGAGTGTGTGTGTGTCCGGTCAGACGACAGATCCTGCTAATCCTGTCCGTCCCGGAGGACAGGCAGTGTGACTGGGTAATTGGCCACTGACTGAGCAAGACCACTCTGGAGGCACTGCTTATTGAACCACTGTCAGAGAGAGAGGGAGAGGAAGGTGGAGGCATAACGAGACTGGAGAAGGTAGAAAAGAAAGGGAGGACAAAATCAAGAGACGGACGAGGGGTAACAAGAGCAAAGAGGAGTGATACAGATTGAAATAAATAAGTGAGGGGGGGGTGAATACAGAGATGGAGGAAGCGTAGGTAGGGCGAGAGAGAACGAATAAAAGTGAGAGTGAAGAGTGGAGAATTTTAGAGTGACTCTGAAGCCACCGCTTCCTCTTCTCTCAGCTGAAATGTGACACTTTCATGATTACACTGGACCCCCTTTTTTTGGGTCCATAGCTTAATCTTAAAAGGATGAGCGGGTGAGGGGGGGATGGAGGAGAGTAGGAGGAGAGGTGGCGGTGGCGGTGGCGGTGGTGGTGGTGTTGGGGTGGGAGGCATGGTAATGGAAGTCTAGGTTAATACTTCCCTCCTGCAGCTGGCCACCTAACAAATTGCCTTGTAAAAGCAGAAGCGATGGATAAATAAAGAATGGAATAAAGAAAAAAGTATATCCCTCCAGCAAATTGGCTGTCATTGGATTATCCCCTATAAAGCAGGATTTGTGTGTGTGCGTGTGTGCAGACTTTGTGGGGGTATATGTGTGTTCTTGCATCACATAGATGTCGAGTGTGTGTGCGTGTGTGTGTGCGTGTTTGTGTGTGTGTTAAAAGATGGCTGGTAGTATCAGGCCCAGGCAGAAAGGGTAGAAGGCAAGAGAGGATTGGATGAGCGATCATTGCTTCATCGGCTCCATTAAACACACCAATGGCCTGTAAATCAGGCTGTCACAGAAACACTCATCCCACACACACACACACACACACACACACACACACAAGGCCCACTGACAGCTAACGTCATGATATAAGTGAGTTGACAAAGTTGTATTCTAGCAAGTTAAGTCGTATTTGCAGTGTATTTATATTGAAAATATATTCAAGATGGGTTTTTTTTCAAATTGTACAGGTAACATAAATGAAACAACAAAAATAAAAGACACAACTAAACTAAACACAAATTATAAAGTTTAGAAAGTGTAAATTAAAACTGCATTAATGGGTTTTTTTGGCCACTTGCGAGTCAGTTGCTATTGCATTGGCAAATATTAACACATCCAACAGACACGGAGCAACATTAGTATTTATTTCATACTTCATACATTTATTTATTACATACAAACCAAAAGCCAAAAAGAGCGACCCCTTTCACATTACACATGGTTTGATCCATTGATTAGTGCAGCTTTAAATTTAGGCAAGTACAGATGCAGCCACCTTGAATTTCCCCTCCCAGCCGAGTGCCAGCCGGTTGCCAGCCAACTTCCAGCCGCTCGGAGTCTACCCGTCCCTTTTTATGTTTCCTGACAGGGTGTTTATTCCCCTGTAAACACGCCCATTCATTCAATTGCAGGGTTTCACCATATAGAATAACAATTCAGTACATTCTTTAGATGGGCTTTTGTCATAATTAGATAAGAAATACTTCAGCATGAGTCATTGAACCCCGTTGAACCCATCACAGGTGCATCCAGAACTTTCCACCCAACCGTGACATGCTGCAACCGGAGACAAATCCTACTCATTTTAAAGAGACCAGGCTATATACAGTAGTTATGCCCTTTGCAGTCTTGTTCCGTAGAAAGGAACACATAGTCCATCCGAAAAATGCAATTCATTAGAGGTCAGAGGTCGGAGTGCCACAGCGGAACAGTCCATGTCCTCCGTGATTACTTCAAGCTGCCCTCCAGGTGATCCCAGATTGAACACACCGTCGGTGCCGAGGACTGAATCAGCAGTTTTTTTCTGTTATCTGATCTCCTCTCTAACTCCGGCAGTCACGCCCTAAGAGAGAGCCGAACTCTACAAATCAAAGACCTGTCATGTTTGAGAAAGTTTAGAGATGAAAGATTCAGAGAGAGAGAGAAAGGTCACGGAAAACATTATAAAAGATAAGATCGAGAAAAACGATGAGTACGGAAGGTCGCGGAGTGGTCGGAGGAGGAACGGCTTGTCTGAGCCAAAAGAATCAATAAGTGCTTGAGAGTCAACAGCACGTGGGTGGTCAATGGCACGATTCAAGCTCATTAGCACAGCGTTTGACTTGGATGTTTGACCTCATCCCCGACCATCCCACTCTCTCAGTTTTTCGCCAATATATGGTGGAACGTTTGACAGATAATGAGCTGTGCAGAAGTTGTTCAGTTGAGCAGACTCATCTGTTAATTAAAGCAGTTTTTGAGACATTCGACTGCAGTATCAAACTTGACAAGACTTCAAAGAAAACAGGAAAAACAAACACTATTATCATTACATTACAGTGAATCAAGCAAAACCGAAGCTCGCTCATTATTCTTGGTTTATTCAGTATCGCTTCAGGGAGGAAATTTACTTTGTTTCCCTGCAGATCCTCTCCAATATCCTTCGGAAGACAAGCAATACTCTGTCAAACAATGAAATGTCCCAGTCCGTTTTTTTCCATCCTTCCTTACAGTCATTTCAAATTAAATTAAAATGACTGATGGCAACCAATCAATGGTGGTAATTTCAGCAAATGATGCAGCACTGTTTCAAACTAAAGTATTGATTCAGCTGCAGCCTGCAGTAAGCCGTTTATCTTCCATTAAAAACAATCTCTTCGTAATTACCTTAAACTGCTTTTTAGAGTCATGGCAGGGAAAAATGACATGTCATTAGAATAAAATATATTAATGTATGCGCTCATCTTGAGCTCCTGGAGGTTTTTTGAATAAAATGCGGTAATGTATTCGCTCATTTTGAATTCCTCGAGGTTCCTCTTGATCACAGCAATCGTAAAGATTTTTACAGTTGTGCTGCTAGTGTCATAGCTCAAGTCCTGCACTCGAACTTCAGCGGGTATCTGCAACGCTGAAGTGTCCTTTAGCAAGACACATGGAATGCATGGACACAAAACTAAGATGGCAAGTATATAACTTTGTTTTCAAGTTGTGAGTGATTTAATATTCCATATTTGTACTATTCTAGAGGAGGTTATCATTCTCATTAGCTCTCAGATAAACTCAACCAGTTCAATTTAGCTCAATGTTCTGCCATTTGACAGTGAAAACCTATAATCAAAGTGGATGTCACATCATCACCACCACGTAAAAAACGGCTGCTGATGAGACCACACATGGGGGATAATTGCACAACAAGTCTCATCGTGTCAATATAAAGTTCTTATATAAGCATAAGAAATCCCATTTTTGTATTGCATTAACGAGTCCCTCGTTGTTTAAAGTGGTTGACCTGTGCGTGGCCGCTATTTTTTCCAAAGATTTCATTTCAGTCGCCGCTGCTGCGAGTTTGCTGCATCCAAATATCGATCGGACGTCTTCTGACTAACATGAGACTTACGCTTCAGGCTGGATTGTTTTTGCTTTGATAAGGAAATCACAGCCGCTCTGATGACCAGCGCGGACGCCCGCCGGCCGGTTGGAGGTAGCGGGCGGGATCTCTTGACAAGGTTAACAGATGATCAGTAAAGAGCGGCTCCCCGTGGCCCTCCCATGGCTCCCCACCACCCCCCGCTCCTTCCTTCCTTCCCCCTCGGTATCAATCAATACCTGTTAACAAAAGCTCTGCGGGGCTCCTCTCCACTCTCTGCACTCTTATTCATATTTCAGGATGTTATTAGAGCGTGCAGCGAAATGTCAAGATCTTTACAAGGTAAATATCTCTCCGAATGTCACAGGGAGAGTCGAGGGTGGGGGGGGTGGGAGGGGACTACTTTTCTTTTCTGTCAGAACTGCGAGCTGCCGCCATTAGTGCGAGAATGATTTCTCTGCCAGCGGCTATTTCACAAAGTCGTTTGTTTCTGCCATGTTTCCAATGATCATATTGGCGTGGGTGTTTGCATTTTAATGGCTGCAGAGGGGGAACGGAACCTTTAAGATAAATCCAAGCAACTGTGAATTAAAAACAAAAATCAAAAATCCTCTCTCTAGGTTCTATGGTGGAGAGGAGGTCGTGTTGCTCTGGCTCTATCTATTTGGTGTGGAGAGGAGGTTGTGCTGCTCTGGCTCTATCTATTTGGCGTGGAGAGGAGGTCGTGCTGCTCTGGCTCTATCTATTTGGCGTGGAGAGGAGGTTGTGTTGCTCTGGCTCTATCTATTTGGCGTGGAGAGGAGGTCGTGTTGCTCTGGCTCTATCTATTTCGCGTGGAGAGGAGGTCATGTTGCTCTGTCTCTATCTATTTGTCGTGGAGAGGATGTCATGTTGCTCAGGCTCTATCTATTTGGCGTGGAGAGAAGGTCGTGTTGCTCTGGCTCTATCTATTTGGCGTGGAGAGGAGGTTGTGCTGCTCTGGCTCTATCTATTTGGCGTGGAAAGGAGGTTGTGTTGCTCTGGCTCTATCTATTTGGCGTGGAGAGGAGGTCATGTTGCTCTGGCTTTATCTATTTGGAGTGGAGAGGAGGTCGTGTTGCTCTGGCCCTATCTATTTGGAGTGGAGAGGAGGTCGTGTTGCTCTGGCCCTATCTATTTGGCATGGAGAGGAGGTCATGTTGCTCTGGCCCTATCTATTTGGCGTGGAGAGGAGGTTGTGTTGTTCTGGCTTTATCTATTTGCTGTGGAGAAAAGGTTGTGTTGCTCTGGCTCTATCTATTTGGCGACGCCGGGAAGCTGTTTGACATCCTCCTGGATCGACCATCTCACATATGTTCACATTATATGTATTAATTTTTGTCATATGGATTGTCTATGTTGTATTTTCACTGTGTTAAACATGGCCAACCTTCAGGTAGGAAGCGCTCATAGCAGGTCTAGAGTTAGAGCTCATTTCAAGTCCTGTGAGGTGCTCGGCTGTACAAGGGGCCTGTTGATCAGAGACCGAATGAGAGTGCGACATGCCTCCATCTTTTCTCCTCTCTGTTTTACACATCAGCGTTGACAACAACAACAGCCTCACCCAGGACATGAAACGTGTATCTCTACCAGGGATCATGTCTATTTTTGAGTCGTTTGTTGTTTTCTCTTCCTTACTGAACATCTGCTCCCGAGCGACAGCTTCGCCTGCCTGATCAGCGGAGCAGAAAGACGGAGCAGAGAAAGAGAGAGAGAGAGAGTGGGAAATGGTGGCGTTTCAGGTGGTGATGACAACATCGTAGTCGACCTCTGGGATTGTGGGTAATGATGAGGCTCTCGTGGGAAAGCTGGGCGCCAGCTTGGTGATGTCACACTGTGCCAAGATGAACAAGCACAATCAAACATTCATTTTGACAGGAAGCGCGAGAGTGTTGCTTCTATCGTCGGCGACGACGCGAGTGGCAACTGACCTCATTCGTTGGCGCCTGTGCGAGGAAGATTTTCTGATGTCTTCACGTCACATTAACCAGCTGCTTTTCCCGCCGCAGCTTTTCACTTTTTGCCACATGGGTAATTAGGAGGTACAGCTGACAAAGCTTTTTATTTACAGACAAGTTCTGCCTGTCCCTTGCTTTTAGCATCTCACAGTTCTCCATGCATAATCTTATATTGTCCCCGCAAAGGACGCAATTGTGCACGCAAATCTCCCAATTATTCTATCCATTTAACATCTTACCTCAGATCCTAAATGTATCCTTTTTTGGCAACGTCAAGGCCTCCGTTTGCAACGCTGCTGTTGGAATAAACCGTGTCATTCTGTCTCCTCTGGCTTTGTGCTGAAGAGCTCTTTAAGCATGGATAAGGAAGAGCTTCAAGAACCTGAACAACACCTCACTTTACCTACCTACCTCCCTCCCTACCTACCTACCGCCCTGCACTTACTGGATTGTACTTTCTCCTCTGAGATGCTGGACGCATGAACTTTTGGTCCCACAGTGCCACCTATTGACGAAATTCTTCACAGTAAGACACACAATGGGTCTTTTTCAAGCTTTTTCCAAGCCAAATCAGTCTGGTTAATATTTGATATGCTTGCAACACAAAGCTAATTCTCCCACTATTTCCTGACTTAGAGGTAAGAAGGAGGATTAAACTACAAAACATTCAATTCCCCCTTTAAGCATGTCCCAATTTGCTCTAAAATGAAGTAATTCAGCCCATTTTACCCAGAAAAACGGGCTGATTTGTCTGCGATGATTCAAATGTTGGCGAGATTACCAGAGGGGGACTTCAGAGAAGAAAAAAAAAAGGGAGCAAAGCAGAACAAAACTATTAAATCTTTCATCATTTCCCACTCTCCTATAACCTCGTTGCGCTGGTTGGAGCTGAGGTCTAGACATTGGGGAAAGGCAATAGCCATCCATCATGTCCGATTATGCCGTTTAGATGTAATTGCAAACCCTTAAGGATCGCTCCACCGTCCTCATCCCATGCGCACACGAAATGCACATGCACACACACACCTGCAGGGGAAGAATATCACTGTTGGTTCTGCAGACGGAGAGAGAGAGAGACAGAGAGGGAGCAGGCAGCCACCTCCATACACATTTCACAGACAATCAAATTAGAGCTGGCGTTCAATACATCACTGACAAATTGTTTATTAAACAAAAGGCTTGGATTGCAGCATAACTGAGAAAGATTCAAGCGACGAGAGAGGAGCGGGGGGCTGCCCATGTAAGGAAGACATGTTGCCCTCGTTCGCACAAACACACCATTTATGTCCCTTTTTCTTACCACGGCGGAGTCAAACGGCACCATTTACAAATGCATTGTGAGGATATAAACACTGGGATAAAACAATGTCAATGAGGTCACTGTTCACGCTGTTTGATTCCCATCGGGGGCCACCCACGTTTCACACGGCACGGCGAAGCACTCTGGTTAAAAGCGTCACCATATGGTACGTTAATGTGCTCGCATCATTTGTTTCCTGTCATCTCTTATATTTAAAGGTCATATAGATTCATATATCTTGTTGTGTAGCAAGTGACAGCGCAGTTTTAAGTGGGAAATGCTGCTCAGAAGAGGTGGATGTGTATAGGCTACATTATGCAACATTTATCATTTCATAGATTCACCTCTGAAAAGGCATTACAGTGGAAGTGTAGTCAGCTTCACCGCAGTTGCAATAAATTCCAAAAGCTCCACCCAAAGTAGCGTCTTTAGGGATTTATTGGTGAAAGGAGTGGTCTGGGAAGTTTCAATGATACCTTTTGACTTATTATTCCCCATTTAAATTCTGACTTTTGTGAATTTGTAGCTCCTATATCTTACATTCCCACCTTTAAAACCTCGGCCATGAGTGTTTGCCACTCAAAAGATATAGACCTTTACTTTACAAAGGTGGCCAGAAACTCAAATTACTCAAATTACCTGGGGGCCACATGGCCAAGTTTGTGTATCCTAGGGGGGGGGGGGGCACTTGAGGAAAATTGAGGAAATAGGAAATTGTCTCGCAGCTTGAGACTCCTGCTTTAACGTAATTACTTCCCTCTTGAAGGGGAAAATAGATTTATGGAGTTTGACACAAACTATCCTCCAAAGGTCAAACTTGAAACTACATTCTGTGGCCTTCCTCTGGAGATGGAGTTGCTCAGTTGTCATGAGATGGTTTATTACGTATGACGTATGGTATCATGTGATAACAAGTGGTTGTATATGGAAACTACTACATAGAAACAGACAATCTTCTCACTGATGGTCTCGTTTGCGTATGTCATAGAGGCTTCAGTATTACACTGAGATTGTTTCGTAACCAGTTAAAAGTTACACAACAAATAAAAAAAGTTAGCACGGTTAAATATCATCAGATTAGCTCTTCAATAGAAATCAGATAACACCAAAAAATGAGAAGTTGCTCCCTTGAGAGGAACTTTTGGAGCCCATGATGTCGGGCGTGGCAGGAGGCTAAAGGTCAGCTCCTGATTCTCCCGCCGCCGCATTGTACCTCTAACACGGGGCGATGACACCTGTCAATCAGACCTTTTATGCCCGTGACAAAAGCCTCTCTCGGGCTATTGAGCGGAGACAGCGATCCCTTCATGAGAAATGTCATGGATGTTGTGATAAAAAACGAGGTCGGCCGTGGGGAAGAGGAGAGGCTCATGTCAAAAACTCTCCACCGGAGTGTGTTTGTGTCACCGTGGCCTCGCTGTGTCACCGTGGCTTTACCGCTAAATGATACTGTTATTGCAGCGCTGGGAGATCATTATCCCGTCGGAGTGTGTGTGTGTGTGGAGGCAATGTGTGTGGTCGGTAGGTGATGCATGTCTTTAATAACAGTCCATTAGCTCTCAGTGTGCGTCTCCTTTTTGTATATATGGTATGTGAAACAGAACGTGTGTCCTTGTGTGGCGACGTGTTGGAAAGGGTCGCTGATGGGCCGTGAATCAGAGGCCCGGCGTGTTGTTATTTCATGTCGCTCCCAACGGGACGGGACCGAGCACCGCGGGCCGCCGTCTGTTATCCCTCACCCCGAGGTTCACTGACCTCCGGCATATTTTTCTTCTTTGTTTTCACTTTCTCTTCCCCCTACCCCCCTCCAACTTCTTCCTCCTCACACTTGTTCTCCTATCGCCTCTCTCACATATTTCATCTTTGACTTCACCCATATTTGCTCCCTTATAATAAAATTGCCAACATACCACGTACGATGCCAGAAAAACCACATGCCAGGACATGTTGGAAGGAGAAAATATCTCCCTGTCCCACGCAAAAATCTATTCTGACAAAACGCATAGAAATCTGCTGATCTCGAACGCTGCTCGCCCACCACAACAGCAGGCTATAACTAATCCATCTCCCACTACATGTTTTAAATGAGCCTCCATAACCGTTATCCGTATGGTGCAGAGCGTGCGCGGGCCAAATCGAGCCCGATTCCGTGACTTTGTGCTGTCAGCAAAACGTGACGAGGGACGTGTGTGTGTGTGTGTGTTGCTGTCGCTGAGCATCTGCGTCGTCGGCGTGGTTGATTTTCCATCTGGTAGCGTGTGTATGAGTTTATTGTCTAAACAGAGGACCGGCCTATTTACCTGCATCATCCTGTCCTTGTCTCAAAAATGCAGCAGGATTATTGGAAACAGAAGCTGATGGGAGTGGCGGCAGCAGTGTGTGTGGAGGAAGAAGCTGCCAGGCCCCTTTCAGAAACCCTCACGGGGGCCACATTAGGGCCCTCCGGGGGCCAAATTAGAGGCAGCTAACCAAGTTAGAGATGGGTTGCAGAGGGGGCCTGACTGGCAGGGATGGACTGATTTCACTCCAGCCTCCTGAACCACATGCACACATACACATACACACACCTCCTCTCTTTGTTTCGCCGCAGATCAGCAAAAGATAAAAGCCAGTTCCTGACAATAGCAGCCTCTCTGTTGGGGAGTCTGCAGGGAGATCCTGACAGAGAGGAAGAGCTATAATGTATTCCTGTAGGCCAGCCCAGATTAGTGTGTCTGTATCAAGAGGAAGTAGTGATTTTAACTAAATTAGCCTTTAGAACAGGGACTTTCTTTAAATTAAATCTTATTAGGGTTTTTTATTTATCCCATATGTTCTTGCTGGAAATAGTTCCAGTTCCAGAAAGTATGAATGCAGATGCTGAGAAATGGTGATTTTAGAGTCTGTCTATATCATAAAAAGGAAATGTATTATTTTAATCTAAGCTGAAACTAAGAGGAAAAAGTCGGTATATTTTCAATAGAGTTTGAAAAGTGTATAAAATGATACTCTAGAATATTTACATTTTCTCCCATTAGCATCCAATACCATCATAATATACCATAACTTCAGTGCCAGAACAAGCACATTTAGATTTTGTATTTTTCTTTTCTAAATTCAAAAGAAACTTAAGAGTAATTTGGTGGAGGAGAAACTGATTCACAACAGGTACGCCAATGTGTGATTGACGTGCCTGCTGCTGGCACCAATTCAAGACCCCGCCCTCTGCTTCCTGTCACATGTCACGCACCCGCGGCGGTGGTGACATTTGTGAAGTCTCACAGAGAAGATGATCGTAAATCTGAGGTTTTTATGAGCGGCCGCTGAACTCCGCAGACTGTTGACCGCGTAGCCTTGACATTCAAGGCCGCGCGGCATGAAAAAAAAAAACCCCGGTGGTTCCAACTCCCTGAAAGCGTTGATTGATTGGTCTCGTGGGGGCAGTGAAAGCCACTCACTGTTAGGGTCAGGCTTGTTTCTGTTTATAAAAGTCTTTGTTCATTAGCATCATGACAAGTGGAGGTTTGGCAGGCGGGGTTCTCCTTTAAAACACAGAATGCTCCATATTTTTGGCTTTTTCCACATATGATTATTTAAATTAAATTGCTTTGACATGAAGAGAGTTGAAGCGTATGACGGGTGGAAGTAACAAAAAATAATTAGAGGTGATGAAAATGCATGTGAATTGAAAAATTGAGTGATAAATTATCAAGTGATTTGATTACTTTAAAGTCAATTTGATTAAAACAGTCGTGATATGATGAAAACAGAGCCATGTTTCATCATTTTCACCATCTCACATTCATCATTGACAACACTAAATTCCCATTTATCATTTAAGGAAAAGTGGATCTATTAGCGCAGCCTAACTTTGTGCAGACGTTCGCCTGCACTGTAGTCAGTGGATGTGGTTTTTGATTGACATTTTGTGCCGAATGTGCTGAAAAATTAATTGCGTGCTGTAAATGATAAATGTCAGTTGGGTGTTGCGAATGAGAAAAACTGTCGCCAATTAATCAAATCACTTGATCATTTATCACTCCATTTTTCATTTCACATCTATTTTTTTACGGCTCCTTTTTTTTTAATTCACATTCATCCCCATTGATTCCATTTTTTATCAATTAATTTTTGTTACTTCCACCCCTCATAGAAGTGGACTAAACAGGCTGTAAATTCAGCCTTTTGGAGTGCACAGCCAAGCAGCTATCATCTAATCTGCACTTGTATTTAGTGAAAAGGAAGAGAGGAAAGGAAAGCTTCAGAGATTGAATCCTCCAGGCTGGAATCCAATCAAGTCATTAGGAGGAGGTGGAGCCCGAGCCAAGTTCCCACAACTTGATCAAAAGAGCAGCAGTGCTCTGAAAAAAAACCACCATCACAACTTTACTGTGTGATAAGTTGTGATGGGGCTCAGAAAGGTGGTTCTGTTCGGGTTTGCGCTTCTCCTCTCAGGTGGGAATCCTTGTGCTGCACAAAACGTCAGCACCAATGAGACTGAAATCCCACAAGAAGAAAAATTGACAGCAAGCTCACTGCTGCCGAGATCAGCGCAGACGGCAGATCATCAGTCAAACCGGACGGAGCACAGTCGTCCTGTCACCCACCGCCTCAAGATCCACCAGCTCAGGAAGCAAAAACCGCCTCTTGTGGAGCAGTTGCACACTTATCAAAACCCGCAGAGCCCGAAGGCCAGCCGGCTGACCTCAGAGCAGCAGGCTCCAGAGTTGTTCAAACTGGCGTTTCAAGGCCCTGATCTGAACCCGCCTGTCAAGCCAGAATCAAAGGTATGACTTCAGCCCTTTTTTGATCTTCTGCACCATTTAAAGTTCCCTGTGATTAAATGTGAATGATATTCCAGGTGCTGGTGTTTGAGCAGAGGGTGCCTGTGCCGGCTGACAGCGTGGCAGCGCGCTGTGGCGAACGAGAGGTCACCGTAGAGGTCAAACAGAACTTCCTAGGTAATGGTGTACTTGTTTGAATTGATCCGTTGTGTGTGTCCACAGTGGCACCGGCACGAGCCCATTTAACATGGTCTGGAAAAGAAAGGGTTCAGGTTAGAGGCCCGAATTGGAAAATGTAATGGAACGGTGAAGATGGGACACTCAGGGCTGATTACTGCAAATGGCGCAGACTACGGACCGATCAATATTATGTTTCCTTTTATTTCTTCACTCCTGCATGGCCGATCCGTGCTCAAACGCTGACTCTCAGTGATGCATTAAGAAAGCTTTTTGTTTGTCCTGTGGCTGAACCTCCTCTTGCTGTGAGTGTTATTGACTGGACCAGGGAGGAGAGATGGCCCCAGGTATAATGGTCCCTGATTTAAGCTGCACCTTTTTCCTCTTTGTTCCTAGGAAACGGCCAGTTGATCCGTCCGAGTGATCTGACCTTAGGAGGCTGCGCCGCACTCGACACCGCTCGCGTCCTGCACTTCCAGACAGAGTTACATGGTTGCGGCTGCACGGTGACGGTGTGTGGCTCTCTGCCTCCTTTAGTGTCCACCCACTCTTTTGTGTATTTGAAGTAACTGTTTTTCTTGTATCAGATGACTGAAGAAGCCGTCATCTACTCCTTTACTCTGATGTACTCTCCGACACCCATTGGCAGCACCTTCGTTTTAAAGACCAACCCTGCTGAGGTGGTAATTGAATGCCACTATCGAAGGTACAGTCTCATTATTTCCCCCCTTGTACTCGATTCAAGTCCAAGTCCAGCCCTGCTGTTCGCACAGATTATCTGCAGGTCTCAAAGCCTTACCTTACGAGGTATTTAATTAGATATTTTTACTGGCAACAAAAGTCATAATAATAAATCATTCTAGGCCTTATCATCTCTACTGGTTTTCCTTCACACTTTGGCCAGTAAACAGGTTTTAAATTGCATTCTTTGTGGTGTTAAAGGGATAGTTTGGGTGTTTTGAAGTGGGGTTGTATGAGGTACTTATCCATAGTCAGTGTGTTACCTACAGTAGATGGCGGTCAGCACACCCCTAGTTTGGAGAAGCGGGTAGGAGTTACTGCACAGAAGCTAAGCAATGTACTGCTGTGGATGGGGCAAGCAGCAAAGCGTATTTTAACCACCTAAAAGAAATCAATATCAGCTTAAGTGTAAGCTATATTTAGAATATTTTCACTGGTTCACCTTGCCGTGTGATAGCCCTTTCAGACGGGGAACTGAAGCCGTTTTATCCATCTGTCGCCAAAGCCACCAGACTCCATTGAAAAAAACAGTAATTTAACCTCGCAGAACACTGGAGTTGCTGGTCTACAGCTGCCTCGATCGGTTAGTTTGTTTGTGCTATTGTGTGACTTTGGTGAATCCGAACTAACCAAAGACACACAATAACACAAACAAACTTACCAATTGAGGCAGCGGTAGACCAGCAACCCCCTGTGTTCTGCGAAGTAAAATTTGTGTTTTTTTCAATGGAGTCTGGTTGCTTTGGCGAGAGCATAGATAACGGCATCAGTTTCCCCGGCGGAAACATAGACTGTATAGCTGTCTGACCGCAAGGTAAACTGGTAAAATATTCTAACTCTATAGATTTTTTTGGGTGTCTAAAATACGTTTTGCTGCCGGCCCCGTCCACAGCAGTACATCGCTTTACTTCTGTGCGGTAACTCCTGTCTGCTTCTCCAAGCTGGGGGCTTCAAA
Organism: Sebastes fasciatus; assembly: GCF_043250625.1. NCBI lineage: Eukaryota > Metazoa > Chordata > Actinopteri > Perciformes > Sebastidae > Sebastes > Sebastes fasciatus. The sequence continues at coordinate 10,844,629 of NC_133818.1, read as the reverse complement.
ACACCCAAACGATCCTTTTAAGGTCTTTAAAGGTTTGAATTTAACTGTGGTGACCCCTCCAGAAGTGTTATTTGTCACATTTACTCTCTCTACTCCTGAGGCACACACTCTTCTGCCTCTCTCTCTAGTGAAATGCCCGTCCTTCCTGTAATTGTCCTCACAGGAGGCATGATGTGAGCAGCGGCGGCGCCGTGAGGCCTACCTGGAAGCCGTTCGCCTCCAACACGCTGGCGGAGCAACAGCTGCACTTCTCCCTGCGTCTCGTGACAGGTGGGGGGAACACACGTCCAAAATAAAAAATAAAAAAAAAACTAAGCTGATGTTCTGCAAGTTTTGATTTGCGCCGGGCGGTTTGGCTAATTTCCCCAGCGACTGCTGTAATTGCAATCACAGGGACTGTTAAAAGATGCTAAGCAGTGACTTGATAAACAGGAAGGGGAACTTTTTGATGCATGGTGATGAGCTGAAATTACACGCCTCGTAGGGTGCGGCTGACCTGACGGGGTCACTCGCGCAATAAAGTGATCAATAAACAGCTGATTATGCTTTCTAATTAATTCCAACACTGCAGACAGCGACTGCACCAAATTGTCTGAATGAAGTTATGAAAGTTTAGTTTTTGCAGGCGCAGACGCTCATCTGTGTTTCTTCTAGGTTAATGATATCTGTGATTCATTTAAAGTACTTTTCTCTTATTGTTACCTATATGCCATCTGCTACATGGCCCACTCTCCCCCACGGGCATCAGTTAACTCTCATCTAATCAGATTGATGGCCCCAGCATTACTTATATTCTTCTTCTTCTGTATTTGATTAGAGGACTGGCAGTCGCCGAGGCCCTCCAGTGTTTACTTCCTGAGTGACGTGATGCACATCGAGGCGGCGGTCCTCCGGGGTCACCACGTTCCTCTGAGGGTCTACGTGGACAGCTGCGTGGCCACCGCGAGCCCCGACCCCAACTCGCAACCCAATTACCCCTTCGTCAGCAACCACGGGTGAGAAGCTGGGCAGTATTTGTCTAAGCTAGTCCTAATAATCAAGATTTAGGTTTAGTTGCATATCATATTGTATCTAGTACACACACTTTAATAGGCTACTCTATCAAAAAGTAAGCACAGCTACAAACCAAGTATACCTTTCTGTAGGCCTATAAGGCAAGAATACTTAATTATACTTTTCTTAAGTATATCTTGATCAAAAGATTAAGTACAAGTAGGTCTATAAGCCAAGTATACTTAGACTTTTCTGTATACTTTACAGTATAAGCCAAGTATACTTAGACTTTTCTGTATACTTGCTTGTCAGTATAAGCCAAGTGTACTTAGACTTTTCTGTATACTTGTCAGTGTGAGCCAAGTATACTGATGTATACTTGTGTTTAGTATATCTCTGATAAGTACACAAAAAGTAAACTGAAAGTGTACTCTCTTATTTCAAGTATAAAAGAAGTATACTAATAGTACACTTGAATAAACTTCTTTTCGGTGAGGGTACCCTTACCAAAAAGAAGTATACTTCAAGTTTATTTTATGATGTAAACTTAAGTATAGTTCAGGTATATTCCCAAGTATACTTTATGTAATAAGTATACCAACATAAATGTACTAGTAGTATACTTGTAAGAATACTACTTCCATACTTCTTGGGACTAAATTGGCCCACTTTTTAGTTTATAAAAGTATACTTTAAATGTAAGAGTAGTAAACTTTGAGTACACAATTAGTTTATATCCAAGTTGTATTTTGTACTGCAACTATTATATGAATTATACTACAAGTGAACTCATAGGCATACTGTTAGTTTACTAGTTATATATACTTGTAGCCTACTCCTCAGTTTAAGCCAAATATACTTTTCTGTATAATTGCCAAGTACACTTAGACTTTTCTGTATACTTGTACTGAAGGATACTTATGTATAGTTTCGTTAAGTATATCTCTGAGAAGTACATAAAAAGTAAACTGAAAGCATACTTTCTTATTTTAAGTTTAAGTATACTAAAGGCACACTTGAATAAACTTCTTCTTTGTAAGGGTATTAAGAGCATTCATGGTCCGTCTGTGTGTATGAATATGAATCCTGTGCCTGTATGTTTGCCATATAAGGTGTTTAAGTGACGGTAAGCTGACGGGAGCCAAGTCTTACTTCATGCAGCGGAGCCAGGAGGATAAACTTCACTTCCAGCTGAAAGCCTTCAGGTTCCACCGAGATCACAGGAATTCAGTAAGTACCAGACGTGTTTATGCTGATCTTGAATCATATAGTTAGACATTTGACTTTTCAGGCGGTTAATTTACTATTCAAGCAATCTGATCAAGCCAAAGTGTTACTTTAACAATCCTTTCAGCTGTTCTGTGTGTCTCTGACGTGCTAAGTTGGCATGTAATGTACACATTAGTAAGTGTTGTTTGAAGGCCGTAACACCCTGGGTTGCTATCTGTGCTTAAAGTTCAAATACTTTCCAGCTGAGGACATGAAAGCCCTCTCAGGTAACTATAATATAGGTGGAAAAAGCCAGAGTAGAGCTGTGCCATAAATACGAGTCAGTGCCAACTCTGAAAACCTTTTTAATGAGAGCTTTGGATGAATCTTAAAGGTCCCACATTGTAAAAAGTGATTTTTTTCAAGTCTTTTTTTAATATAAAAACTGTGAAAGTATCAAAACGCTCAATCCACAGAGAAATACGCAAAGCCGTATTCAGAAACTCTGCGTTTGAAACAAGCCGTCAGGATTTCTGTACATTTGTGATGTTACAAATCTACGATATATATATATATAGACAATTTCCCAGTTTAATGTGTCCCAGTTTATTTCCTGTTGCAGTGTATGTGAATATCAGCTGACAGGAAGTAAACATGGACCCAAGTTGTTGCCTGGCAACACGATTCCGCTGAAATGTGCTAAAACGGAGCGTTTCAGACAGAGGGTGAATACAGGTATATTCAGGCTGACAGTATGAGGAAAATAATGTGTTTTTTGAACATTAAATCATGTAAACATGTTCTAGTAGAAACCCCAAATACAAGTATGAACCTGGAAATTAACATGATATGTCCCCTTTAATACTACCCCTTTAACATATTAATGTATATAATGTCTTTTAATGTCCTCATAGCTCTACATCACATGTCGCCTGAGAGCAACAAAAGTCTCCGTTCCCATCGACTCGCAACACAAAGCATGTTCCTTCTTGACTGAAGCTAACAGGTGACTGTTTCTTTAATTTGACTGATTTCCCCGTTATGTTTAAATAATATATTTTTTCCACAAGATTTCCTCAGCCTCTGTAACACACTGTTTTCTTTGCTCTTGGACAGATGGGTAGCATCAGGTGGAGACAATGAGGTGTGCGGCTGCTGTGAGACCAGCTGCAGTGAGCGGAGACTGAAAAGAAGCCTTGCAGCAGATGCTGGTACAGTTTACAGAAGCAACACTACATTACACTCAGGGATGAACATTTCACACTGACCCAGGGGAGACATTTTGACACTGCGCTGTTGTCATATTGAATATTTTCCGGTACAATTCTCAAAAGGACATCCCAAAAAAAGGATTTGTATGTCCATCTGAATGGTTGTGAAGTAGCAAGCCTCACCCAATCCTATTAGAAATGAACCCAAAAGAGTGAAATCTAATCAGCCAGGCAGAGGTTGCACCCATATTTAGACAAGCTAACTTGCCTTCATTTGGCACACATGCTGTTTATGCATCTTTGGAGGATTGATTTTGAGCTGATCCTTTTTTAATTGTCCAGCCAATCAGTCGTATCGTGAACGGTTGAATCAGCTGCGCTAAGTAGATGTTTTTTTTTAACCCCTCCATCCTACCAATGTTGCACTTCTTCCTCCAGACCTGCAGTGGGAGGGAACGGTGGCTCTGGGCCCCATCGTGCTGGAGGAGAGCATCCTGCTGGAGGAGCTGACCGAGCTCCAAACACAGGAAGTGACTCAAGCACGTAAGACGGCACCGCTGGTTTGGAAAATACATTCAAATCCACTTTTTTCCTCTCCTGCTAAACGCTGTAACCAATGCAACCGATAATGTTTGTCTCTTGCTCTCCATCCTCAGCCTCCCGTTCATCAATAGCCCTGCTGTTTGGAGCGAGTACAGCGCTGGCGGTGGTGCTGCTACTTTTCATGGGTGCTATCATTCGCAGCAGACAGTCCAAGCCCACTGGACACTTTGTTTGCACCTGATTTAAGACAATAAAACATTTATAACCCAAGCCACATTTTTCCTTTTACTCTTTGCTATAGAGGGGGAAAAAAAGGACCATAGATTTGTTTCCTGCTTTAAACTCCTGAGTTAAACTCTGCTTTATTTGGTTATCATAGTATGCCGCGCACTATATTCCAGGTTATAGGCTTGCCCGGGTTAAAAGGGGTTAAGCTGTAGTGTCCAGCATCGCAGAAACTGACCCCGGCTATAAAATGTATGCTGTATACACAACGAGGCACCGTATATTGCTCTATCAATCACAGGGCTTTAATACCAAGCAGGAGTTTACAGTTTTTGTGGCACGATGCAGTAAATGAATACTTTGCTTAATATGGTTATGGTTTTCATAATGCACAGGGGCAGGTCTGGAAAAACGGGGGGTGGCCGGTGAGTGACCTGTATATTCACATTAATATGTGTACATAAAAGTGCTTTACAAACAAGACAAGAAGTGTGCAAACTATGAAATGCCCCCAAGCGCCGGCCTTTATGCTTAATTCATGCATGGATGATTTGTACGGTTAATTTTTAGGGAGCACGCAGCCGGTCCAGTCGTTGCCCTGATCTCGGGGAGCTAATTTAGTACACACCATTACTACCGAGCCGCCATGTAATTCACTTGAGCCGCATGAGATTTTTCCATTTTTATACTAATCCACAAAGAAAACCCTTGAAAAAAAAGGAATGAAAAGCAGAGTGCCATTGGCACCGCGCTGCGCGCTAAAACATAAAGCACCATTCCGGTAACAATAGTCATATTTTAGCTTCGGGCCATTTTCGGCTTTTCCCTTTAATTCCCCCCGCCCCCCTCCAGCTTTCTGCCAGTGGCGGGAGTATTCACGAAATGGGGCTCATCATGAACTGTTGCTCACAAGCCCAGGAAGACGAATAGACATAATTAAAAAGCCCATAAAGGCGAGAGCAGGGGCTTTTATTACAGTAATATGTGAAGGCCTCGGTTTAATGGGGTGTTTGTTCCCGTGTGCATGGCTGACGGCTGCGCTAGTTTACTGCCGGAGCGATGCTGACCCCCCCCTCCCATCTCCAACACACCAGAGGCTAATAAAAAGCCATACCTAACGATGCGCCAGCAGGAAGCATGACAGCGAAAAGCAGGCACACACTCACTCCCACAAGCCTCTCCCTAAAAACGAGTCATTGAGGATGTGGGGACGGGGTTTTATTGTGAGGAGAAAGAGAACAGAGAACAAAGAGATAAGAACAAGAAATTATAGGCCATTAGGTGCTGTCCAAATGTAGCGTGAGGAAGCGCAATTTTCTCAACACTCACTGGTGAACACATCTGACCATTTAAAGCTGCATTGATTGATCATTTAGCCACCTGGGGGCAGCAGTACAAGCTATAAAGACAACATGGACATATTGGTAGAAGGGGGACACCATCTCATCAGATGGCCCAGAAACCCTAGATACCCCTTCTGCTTATAGACCCTTTTACAGCTGACGTCATGACTCGTCCTATGTTGTTGGGTGCCAGAATCGATATGGAACAAAATATCGACGGTGCAACCGTGTGGGCCCAGAAGCTGAAGCCAAAAATCGCATTCCTACACCATGTCCACACTGAATCCGTTATATGCACTTCTGTTACGTCATGTAAACAAACCATGTAGGCTATGGAGATGAGTAACATTTTAAGATATCCAACAGAAATGCTCAGGGCCGGCTTAAGGCATAGGCCATATAGGCGTTCACCTAGGGCGCCACCTTCCGGGGGGGCGCTTGGTTGCCCTCTAAAAAAATGCCAGTGGGTGCCTTTCCTTTTTTTCTGCATTGAGGTAACACATGAACAAATAAAGAAAGAAAGAAAGAAATACACTTTTCACCCCTGTTTTCACCTCTTTCTCACACTTTTTCATCTGCGTGACCGCACTTATTTGTTAATAAAAGTGTACATTGTAGTGAAACTGACTAAACACTTTTAAGCCAACAATATCAGGGACCAACTGTTCATTTATATTATAATGAATACAGTTCAAAAATCGTAATTTTTGTCTTAAAACAGCAGGCGGGCCCTCCAAATCCGAATTTCGCCTAGGGCACCAAAAGGGCTAGAGCCGGCCCTGGAAATGCTCACCGAAACTATGAATATAAAACAAGTCTACTGCCATGTCAGCGGCTCTATGTGGCTGTACTTATTGGCACAGCAGTGCTTTGAGCTAAATGGTAACATCAGAATGCTAACATGCTCATAATGCAACATATCCTCATACACAGTGGCGTAAATATCGGGGGGCCCAGAAGCTGTGAGGGGCCCAAAACTCACCTTCCTACACCGTATCCACACTGAATCCATTATATGCTCTTCTGTTACGTCATGTAAACAAATCACGTAGGCTACCTATCAGCTGTGCGCTCAAGATCAGACTAGAGACGTAACCACTTACCTTCCTACGTTTGTTCTTTTTAAACAGAAAACACTTATTTATTATTGTGATATTTACTGGAAATGACCTACAATATAGCCAACAGCAGTAGGAAACGTTCAGCTCTCTGGCGATCTCCCTCCAGCCAGCTGCCACCTGGTATCGTATAGATAACTCCTCAACTTGACCGATCAGCCGCTCCTGGTTCAGTGAGGAGACAGAAATAAATAGAAACAGTTGTGCGTCAAGTTAAGCTCAAAATGGCATGTCGCGTTGCGTCGCTCACGGACAACGTGTGGTAAATGTAGCACGTCTACAATGTTTCATTTCGGAGCTGCCAGCTGCTCAGACAAGTTTTTTCTTTTTTAACATACAAAGCTTGCCTGCAGCTTTAAGAGGAATCAACAGAGTGTAAAAGGTGTTAATGTCTTGTTATGGCCGCAGAGAATCATCATCATCATCATCATCATCATCATCATCATACCGGGTGATGATGGTCGCCCGCCCACAGATGTCTAACGGTTATGGCGGCATGGACCCAAGCTGACAAGCAAAATGGCAGAGTCCTGAATCAGCCATTTTACCCCGACAGGATGTGTGACCCCGAGGGCACACACACACACACACACACACGGAGCACACTTTAACTCTCATGCGCACACACACACACACATGCGCCATCAAAAGTAATGGTGTGTGTCCAGTGGCATGGCAGGGAGAGTCCTCTCATGTCTGGCAGCCATAACGATATTATTGCTGTAGATGGAGCGTGCTGGGGAATATTGTTCCACACCATTGGTATGCTGGAGTCGTCCGCTGGTATCGCACACCGGCGGTGATGACAGAAGTCGGTATTAACGCCAGACTTGTTGGGTTGATGATTTTGACAAGGAGCCACAACATGTGGAGTCCTCCTCGAGACAAGAAAAGTGCCTTTTTCTCAACTGGAGAGGGGATTTATGTGTTGCTTTTTCTCAACAAAGACAGACGCAGGTGACCATTATCAAAGAGACGGCGCCGTGTTATTATTCAAACTATCATTTATCTGACTTAACTCATTCTTTGAATTCAAATAAATATCAAAGGCTGTTTAATTCAAGCCACGAGTGCTCATTGTGTGCCATTATACGCCTCTGATACAGATTGCAGTATTACATCTGTGCACGTGCACGCAAACCGTGCACGCGACCTCTGTCCAGGCCCCATAATTAACCCTCTTAATTAAGAGAGAAAAAAAGTTGCTAACGAAGGAAATGGATTTAATTAGCTTGGTCTTAGCCCGGGTACATGCGCATGCCGTAAAAAACACACACACACACTCAGCGCGCACACACAAAACAATTAAGCCTCTTTTATCCTGGCTAATGGCTTCAGTGACTCAGAGCCTTTCTCATTAAGACTATCAATAATATGCTGATTACATGCATCCACCCGCTCTCCTTTATCGGGGCACAAAGGGACGAGAGTGTGTCCCCGAGGTTTCAGGGGTGGGGCGGTCTGTCTGCCGCGACTTTATCTGCTAAAATAGACGTCTGGATTGTTTGGCTGGATAAGCTGAAAGAGGCTATAGGCCTTTATTTGCGGCAGTTTATCTTATCAAGGAGGGCACGTGTGTCTTTCACAGGGAGGAAAATGCCTATGAAGTCGTACTGCTGAGGGCTTTATGGGGGCGAGATAATAGACTAGTACGGCTGTCTCTTGTTCAGCCTATACGCTGAGGTGTGTGATTTAGACACAGAGAGATAGACAGGCGTCTGTCACACCGGCAGGAAGACAATAGGTCTGTGCTTTGACCTTCAGTCTCTTCCTGTTGTAACAGACACTGGGGTCCCTCCCAGAGGACGGGAGAGGAAAGCGGGTGTTTGACCTGTAGTGCCACACCTTCACCCCCACCACCCCCATCCTATACGTTGCATCCCTAAACATCCCTGATGGGGGCCGCCACGCTCCCTCTGATCTCCACTGTTTTCCACTTCATGCTATTGTGAGATTTGTTTTTCATACAAGTTCTAAAGGGTCTCATGCGGCCACCTATGGAGCTGACAGACAGGCTTTTGTTCGCTTCCCAGCCTCCTTTTTTTTTAAATCATGAGTTTTACCGAATCACAACAGATTGTAGATAACTTTAAAGAAACTGATGCATGCTGGGAATTGTTGTGTTGCTCCGTGTGTCACCAATCTGCTATGTAGGAACGGCTGGCCAACAATTTCATATTAATATTTACAAACCTTATTCAGTTATCAAGCGTGTTGTAATGATTTGATTATTGTATTACTAAATTCTGTCGTCCAAATTATGCAACAGCTATTAAAAGATTGCTAATTTCCATTTAGTTTTATTTGATTTAACAATGGAACACAAGTAAAGGCATTACTTTGATTTTTATTTGACTAAAGGTCCGCTTACTAGCTGTTTCATGAGAGTTTGCCCCAGAAAAAGACAGTATTTAGTAGTAGTAATCTTTACTTGTAGGCCCAATTTGAATTATTTTACAAGTGATTATTGCATCTGCAATATTGGGACATCCATATTGGTAGAAAAAAACCTTATTAAAGGGACACTCCAGTGATTTAGTATTGCACTTCCATAACGTTGTGGGACTCACAAGAGACAGATTAAAAAAGGAATGGTCAAAATCTGGCCGAGATATTCTAACTTTTAGCCCGTAGTTTGGATCCTTCTACTTCTCCTACATTTCCCATAATGCAATCAAAAGCATGAACATGAAAGTTAGGTGTTAGAAATAGTATTCTGACATAACAATATTAATAAGTGAAGGTCAACTTGCTAGCTTTTTACAAACTTTTTCAAACTCCATCTGCTAATGAAGACCATGAGATGTAGTTGAGATCTTAAACAACCAACAGCATCCTTTAGTTAGATCTTCTCTCCCTGATACACACCAGTGGGCTACCTCCGGGTCTGAAAAGTGAAGCCAGTGCGGAAGTGTTTTTACAAACTGAGTGAACTTTATGTGTAAAATTGGCGGAGGACCCTTTTAATATTGTGATACTGTTTTAAGCCATATGGTCCAGCCCTTTGTGTATAATAAACTTTGTAAAGTACTAAACAGGGGGTGGGTAGCCTATTTGTAAATTGCATGTTGCTAAATAATAGAATGAGCTCCTTTGGTGTGGGGCTAATGAATTAGAAAGTAATCCTTTGATTTGTTTCAATAAGCAGGGTTATAGACTTCGTGTATACAGTATAGCCTAGAATATGATTCATAAAATCATGTCAATGTTCTACCTCTGGACGACCTTTCAGAGCTAAAGATTGTAAAACAGAAAGAGCTCAGGAAGGATTAATTCACTGAAACTTTTTCTTAAAGTTGCAGTTCCCTCTTTTCCATGTTATGTTCTTCCAAAAGTGCATTCCTCTGACCGTATGTAGATGTGCCACACGAGCCAAACGCAACAGCTCCCAAAAAATGAAAATAAAGTATTTCTTGGCGTTGCCGTAGCTCCCCGTCAGCTGTGCCAACAGCACCGAGCAGATTCAGAACCTCTCCGGCCCGAACGCCCACCGTCTATACGGGATAAATAAATCACCATGCTGGGAAGCATCTGCACCAGGGAAGTTAACACGGATGTGACTTACTGCAGAACAGATGTCTTTTCTGACTGAAATAACACAAGATCCATCCCATAGTGAACCCAACACCTTCCTTTTAACCACCAGGAGGATAACCACAACAAAAGGCCCCCCCTTCCGTTTATTCTCGCTTTAGATGTGGGGTTTTTTCGGTACACAATGGATGAAAATATGGCCTTCGTGTTTGATGTGGAATTTTTTTTTTTTTCCCCTTCATGTGCTTTAATGGGAATGTGCTGAACGACGTTTGATCCCGGCTCTCAGGTGCACGAAAGAGGAACAAGGCCACAGACAAAGAAAATTGAAGACACCTCTCATTTACGGGTTCTAATATACACATATTTGTCCTATAGACCACGACCTTTAATCCTGATTGGCACGCTGAAAGGGGATGAACACACGGCACACAAACACACTCCTTTATCATTCAAAGTGCGCCAGAGCTATCAACCTGAATAAATAAATCCCCCTCTTATCTCCCAACGCAAAAAAATGGATAAGCGCTCCCACCGGGTCTAGATGGAGGAAGCTGTCAGCACCTCTATTTTGGTTCGCCTCATACAGAGACAGAATCCTGTTTTGCTCTCCAATCCGTCCTCCTGGTTTTTCAATCCCCGGAGAGTCGTTTTCCCCTCCATGTGCGTGAGACGTATGCGTCCCCGCCACACCGTCCATACATGATCCCTCTTTCCTGCTTATCTTCGAGCGACGGGGCTATAACTTTCAGCAGGCGATAAATCCGCAGAAATTTCCAGGTTAGGAGGAAAGAAAACAGGATTTTTCAACTTGTCAGCCTTTAAACCTGTTTGCGAGACATATTTGCCATTACTTCCTATATCATGTGTCTGTTTTGACACCTGTAGCTGCTGTGGACAAAAGACCAGAGTTTAATTTGTGGCCCATTTTCAAGAACTTTGGATTTAGTTAGTTACATATACTGTGATTCATGACTTTGATAATGCAAAATGAGAAATTGATACAGTCCATCATACCAAAATGTGCTACATCTCTGTTGGATAATGACTGCTATTCCACCGACATGATTTCTAGTCTACACAGGGCAAGACCAATTTGTCAGGAATAATCACTGTTAGCCTTTGATGGCGTTGGCGCCTCAGAAAAACTCTGTATTCTACAGGTTTTTCCATTCATCAAAAGAACAAAAGAAAAAGCTCACAAAAGGGAGGCAGTGCGACGCGCTTCTCGCAGAGCAACATTGCCACCTGCAGCCAATAGAAGTCAATAATAGGACATTCACATGGCTCATCAGGCATGCTCAATCAAACACAGGTAAACTCTTTTGGAGGATATGAGATTTTTTTTTGCTCAGAGAGGTACTGTACATCTCAATACACACACATTTGGGAGATCAAATGGAGATTCATGCCTGCTAAATAGTAGATGTAAGCAGAATCAATATGCTTTAAAGGTCTTATTGATAACATTTTTATATATCATAATTTATTATATCTTCAACTGTGCAATACTGACTTAACAGTGCAATTAACACTGGCATTAACACTGCATGTATTTATCCAGAACATTTAAACTAATATTCTTATTCTATACTATTCTTGCATTTTTATAAATGCATGCATTTATATTATTTGCATATATCTTATTTTTCAGCAGTATTATTTGCACTGTCGTTATATATATTTCTTATTTATATTTTCTTATGATTTATCTATTTTTATATATTTAAATTAATATTACGGGAGTATAATATTTATTTCCCAAAGTGGCTGCTGTATTGATACCCTCCACCTTAAAGAAGGGTGCTTCATTGAACTGTGAGTGTGACGAGTAACGGAGTGGGAGGGTGTAGGGGCCGGATTGGAACTGGGCCTTCGACTGTGCGAGAGGGATGGAAGCCATTCTCTTTGTTATGCTGCACTCCTGTGGCAGTCTATGATATGGCTGTAGTGTGAGGGTTAGGGAGGGCTCATGTTGTTTAATATTTGTGCTTTTGTTAGCTATATGCTTTTATGTGTTCTTTTTTATGGGCCCCAGAAAGCCAGGGGTCCCTGAAATCCCAGGTTCATTAAAATAGTAGACAGAGGCTTTAAAAGCTAAGGTCGAGATTAAAGGGACAGCCTCTTAAAGGGTCACTCCACCAATTTAACACTACTCAGTCTGGTAAAACAGCTGTTCAATGTCTTCTGTGGCTCTAGAGGGAGCTTTGAGGAAAAAATGATAATAATAGCATCTAACTGATGAGAGATTAGTTTCATTATAGGAAAAATATTGGATCCACTGTTTTTGTATGAAAGACTGAAGATGCCAAAAATAAATAAATAATTAAATGAATGACTCGATAAATAAATTAATATGCCATTAAATGTACCAAAAATAATATTTAAAAAATGTAGATTAGAATAATTGATTGATCATATGTGATCTAAATTGTTATTTCTGTTTTAATTTATTTAACTTTGTATTAATCCCCCAATGTATCTACTCTTCTATGTAATTTTCCAGTTTATTTATTCATTTTTATTAACTTTTAAATGTATTTATGTATTTTTTGCATTTATTTCAAATTTATTTTTTCATTATTAAATGTATTTATTTATGTATTTATTTATTTACCCCAAATTTATTTATTTATATATTCTTTTCTTTATACATGTTTTTATGCATTTCTGCAAATCAGGAGGCTGTCATTCAAATTGTGTCATGGTGTACATTTTTCGCCTATTGGTTGATCAACATCAGAGTGCATAAATCAACTATACATGCTAGCTGTCTGCTTATAAACTCCCGTATTGATCCCTGGCTCCATACATCGGGTTGTCGGCATGCTGCTGCTCCCTATTTTTGATTTTGGCAAGTTCCGCCTTCCTTACTTTTGGAGTTTGACCCCTGCTAGAGACTAAAAGTCAGGATATCTCAGCCTCTGCTGCTTCAGTTGTGACCATTCTTTGTTTAATCAGTCTCTTGCGAGTTCCCTAACTTAATGGAAGTACAATGTAAAATCACTGGAGGACCCCTTTAATGCGCCCCTGACCATAAGGACTGCATGTACGTAATTTGTTGGACTGTAAAGACTATCATTTCTTAGATAAAATAGCTTGATGTAGATGAGGTTGTCGAAGTTAGTGACATTTACAGGTATGTTAATTTGTTTCTGTACCAGATATGACCACTAGATGGAGCAAACTATCTATTATTGGAGTTCAAGAACTCCAATGGATGACAGCTTTTGTACTACTGATATAGAACATTAAACACAATAACATCTTCTTAAATAGTATTTGTCTTTATCTGAATCGATAAAAAGAACTCCCCAATAAAATATCTGGAAATAGCAATAACAATATTATTTTACAGCATATTGTATATTCTGAATAGACCATATATGATTGTACATTTACTAACTTATCTGGATTACGGTCAGAGCTGTGCCTATAGCTCAGAGGTCAAGGCATGTGTGTGTGTGTGTGTGTGTGTGTGTGTGTGTGTGTGTGTGTGTGTGTGTGTGTGTGTGTGTGAGTGTGTGTGTGTGTGTGTGTGTGTGTGTGTGTGTGTGCGATTGATCTAGCCCCTGGCACACTACTCGTGCACAAACACACTCCCACCAACACACACTCGCTGATCCTCCGCCCACTCTCCTCCACAAATACATTTCTACTGCAAACACACAGCAAATAAATCACCATGGTTACAAAATATAATAATTGCCGTACTTGATGGAGGCTCTGACTGATGATGCTTGCGAGGGCCACTTAGAAATCGATAATTACAGAGAAAACATGGCGATTCATTTAGCGGCAGAATGAATGTTTGATCCACTGAGCAGGATAGAGGGTGGAAAACAGAGCGAGAGGACGTGAATGTCAGGAAATAAGAGTGTGTCTCTTGCTCTTCTGAGCTCACATAATCACTGGATTGTTATTTGAGAGGGGTCCGTGTCACTGTGTATCTGCATAGTGTTATCATTGGCATAATTTAAGGTCACTACTCCGTTTTGAAAATCCTTACTTCATGATGTTGTTTCAGTGTGCGGATCCTGTTTTCAGATTTTTTGCCTTGTGTTGATTCAGCACCTGTAAAAACCTTTCGGATGTGCGTGCCCCACAGCTTTTTTGATTATGTTATAGACGGTAGTCCTAGTAAGATAAGACTAATGACCCTATCTGTTAAACTGAAATGATAGGAACCTTATGATATGCAACACCTGCACGCATCTTGAAGCCCCATCCTGCAAAAGGGCCCGAGTTAAAATCTTTTTTTTGGGGCTCTTTATTATTTCAGTATAGAATGTGCTTACATGGTGCATGTAACACAATTAATTTGCGATTAATCAAGTTAACAAAAACGATTATATACACAGTCCATTAATTCAGCCCTGATTTCAGTAAAACTTTCTGTGAAAACTTCCAACTTCTTTAATCAAAATTTGCAAATTAAAATAATGTGAAAAGGGAACGTAAAAGATAACTTAAACAGATACACAACAGTGGTACAAATATATTAAAGGTGCTATTGATAACATTGATAACATTCAGCTGCTAAATGTTGCATTCTCCGTACCCATTTCATTGCATTCACTTCACAACAAGTGGTTGCCAGGCACTTGCCGTCAAACTCAGACATTTTTTTTCCACACTAGCTGGCAACTTGATCGCTAGCGACTCAGAGATACCACCTGATACCAACGTCGTTTTACTATTGGCTCACGAACCTTGTTAGAAGTGGGAACCAGATGTCAGATATCTTCCACAGAGATAAACAAAACATCCATTTAGGACCCGTCAAATATGTTTTAAATGATTAATTCACAATCTTTTCATACTTTTATTCACCACCTTTCTAAAAGCTCTGTGGATGTATTATTTTATTTTTAAATATTCTCCTACATTAAAATGTTACCAATATGACCTTTAAAGGGAGCAAATAGAGATCATTAGTTAAGTATCACACTGACTGGGGAATTGTTGTGTATGTTAAGGCAGGTTTGTGTGCATGTGTTATGTGCTATCAGTATGAGATTTGAAAGCTTAGCCCACCACCATCACTCATACCAACTTTCCAATTTGTTGCAGACCATCTGAATGCACCGTTATCCCCAAAAGAAATTTAAAAATGCATTTTCCAATTTAGTCACATTCCAACATGTATATTCATGACATTTTTTTCAAGTAAACTAATGCTTTTATTAAAGTGGAAAATTCCTATTACAGAGCCAGACAGACAGACAAATCCAGGGTCAGACGTACAGACAGAGGCGTCGGGACGTCCACGGTTTGTTCCACGTCTAGGAGGTCAGCATGCCTTTGCTAATGGAGGGGGATGCCTGCTCGTCTATGAGGCATTGGAAGTGTCCTTGTAACCTGCTGCGGCAGTCAGCAGCCTTGCAGCAGAAGCATCAATATTTCAAGCTGATGGGTCGCCTTGAGATGGGCTATTATTGTCTCTTACACCGAGGGAAACACATACACACGACCGCATTTACACCAACATGTTTTCTTACTGTTACATCCAGTGTCTGATAATAACACGTCATCACGGGCAAAATCCAAACAGTCATTTCTCATTCACAAAAATCCCAACATCATTACAGCTTGTCAGAGTGCAAAATACTTAATTACTACCTCCAACTTCCCTCTGTGTTTATGAGTGTCTGTGTATGTGTGTGTGTGTGTGAACATAATTAGCTGACTTCTCTCTGATCCTTAATGCATTATTGAATATTTCAAAGGAGTCTCAATCCTCTGGGCTAAGTGACTGCCAAGCCTGGATCACAGGGTGGGTTCGGCCGTGATGAAGGGCGGTTCAGCCATTAAGGAGTCTGGGCCGAGCTGCTGGCCTTGTGTGAACCTGCAGCTCATGAATAATATAAATACCTCTACTGTATTTGGAGGCACTCTGGACTGTGGAGGGACGCGGGGAGCTGATGGCATTGATTTTTCGGTCGTGCAATTTCAGGGAACAATTCAATTTTAGTGGCGAATGATGGGTTGTAGAAAACAGACAATTTATTGCAATCGTTCCTGATGGAGAACAACAGTCTCGTTGCAGCTGAACTCCACGCACTGCAACCTTGACAAGACAATAGCTGAGTTGTCATGGTAATATGCAATTTCTCCTGACATTTCCTAGATTTTCATCTCTCACAATTACAGCCCCGTCTGTTTTCTTTTCCGAAATGCCACCATTCATTATTGGATTTACTCTGCTGTGGGACGAGATCTTGAAATTATGAAATACTTAAAGGCAGTTGTCGTAAAAAAAAAAGAAGGCAAATCCTTATTCTGTTGGTCTGAATAACAATTAAGTAATTTAATATTATTAAATCTCTCTCATTAGTCCTGTGAGTTTAGGTATTTATTTGAAAAAGCAGTTCTCCAAAAGGATTAATAGTACACTATTATACGTAGACACTTTTAATGGGTTCTTGGCTAACAAAAGTCTGCTTTCACAGACTGGAACACATATTTATGAGACATTGACTAATGTATGTTTTCCCCAAAATCTACTTTTGGTAATGAGCTCACGCTAATGGAGCATCTATCATCGGTATATTCTATGGATCTACGTGCCAGGTTTTTTGAAGTTTTAAATATGAGCCACTGTTTGTTCAATCAATTCAGGAAACCAATGGTGGGAAGGAACCAAGTACGCTATTTTCACTACACTTAAAGCTGCACGGATCAATATCTCTATATTGACAATGGATCACATTACTATGTGTAATGTGAAGTGGTGAGTTAAACGCTAATTCTTTGTCTTGCCCTCACTGTGAGGTTGCCAGGCAACCAGCAGAGACCAAGAATAGTCCAATACATAACCCCCAATAAAACTACGATTTGTAGTTTTTACACTTTTTGTATGGATTAAACAAACAAGGTGTGTTAACCAGTGAGCCAGCCAGGCTAGCTGTTTCCCCCTGTTCACACTCTTTATGCTAAGCTGAGCTAACAGGCCGTCATTGAACTATTCCTTTAACTCAAAGTTCAATTTCTAGCGTGTTCAACTACTTTCAACCACATCTCACAAGCTCCTGTCTCTTTAATCAGCTCTGAGCTCTGATTGGTCAGCTGGCCCACTCTGTTTTAATTTGTCCACCGAACCAAACTCTTCAGACTCTGATCCAGCTCCTCTCTGACTAGCTTTGTTTGAAGGCGTGTCAAACTAGCCGCTATGTACACGGGTCAGGGTTTTTTTATAACCCGCATACACCTGACCCGTTATGAGAGCCAATCCGCACTATTCGAGTGGCAAAAATATGCGTTAATCAACCACTCGAACCCGACCCGACACCCAAATTGCCAACTTTATGCAATATACTGTAGTAGCATAATTATCAATTTGTCACCTGCCTGCCCGAATCCGCAACATTTTCTACTAAGCTCACCCAAACCTGCCTGAACCATCACTACTACGTAGGTATTATCCAAATGTGTTACTTGGTGACATCACCATGTTACAGAAGAAAAAGGCGGGACTTTCAGGCAGTTCAGGAGCAGTGTTTTTCCCTTTGGCATGGACTTTGTAACTTTGCAGACCTTTTACTTGCACAAAAAATGATATAACACACTAAAGGGAAAAAGCACAATAGGTCCTCTTTAAACAATCGCAGTACAGTAAGTGAGTCAGAGGTTTGCTTCTGAATTGACTCATATGATTCAGTGTGAAATCCACACTATCTTCCGATATGCTGACATGGATCCTGGAGGAGCGGATGACGCAATACGAACAAATGGTTGCGGCGGATGATTTATGGACGGCGATGCATAACTAGTCTTTTCTCAGTGGACAAATGAGTCGGCCTCAAAATGGATCCGCTCAGCGTTCTGAATAAAGCTCTCCCGGCACGGTGTGTGCACGCATTTGGGGATCAGTTTGTTAAATGACAGCGGGACCATCTTCAATCCATCATTACTCTGGCCTTGTGATTAGTAAAAACGCTCATCAAAGTCATAGTGGGAGTAAAATGCCCATGTGATCTCCCTACAATCAATCAAATTGACTTAACCACAATGGAAGCGCACACGCACACACACTCAGAGCTTTGTGTCAGCCATAAGCTCTTTCCATTAAACCTGTGCTGCATTAAGCATTTGGGCTAAAAGCTTTCATAATCAGGTGTGCTCTCATTTAGTGTACAGAGATTTCCAAGATCAATAGTGTCCTTGACGTGAGAGCTTTGCCCACAGTGTGTGTGTGTGGGTGTGTATACACAGAAGGACCTCAGAGCTTTGGCCCCAGTGTGTGTGTGTTTGTGTGTGTGTGTTCAGGGCTGTCTGAGTGTGTGTTTGCTGTCTTCTGTCTGCGGGGGCCAAACTATTTCCTACTGCGATCTCTTCATTCTGTGTTTGAGAGGAACTAACAGTGGTGTTCTGGAGATATACTGCGGTTGTTTTTCTGCCTGACGCCTCCTCAGTTGATCCCGAGGTCCACTCTGCAGACTGCAACTGCAACAAAAGTGAAATCAAAACCCATTAATGAGCACAACACACTCCCTTTTTTTTGCTCGTGTTTGAAATACATGTTGTGACATTGACTTTCCTTCAAAATAATGTGTTTACAGAAGCTTATTTGGGGAAATGACTTCCAAAATAAGTGTTAAATTGCAGCTAAATTGCTGCAAATCGTCTTGTATAAAACAGGGAGGGGAAAAAATTACACAAATGTCTTCATGCCAAACAAGTCAAAATAAAGATTGTTAAACTGATATTTTTGTATGTATTTGTGTGTTTTTTTATGAGCCCAGTGTGCGTTTTGTTTGCAAGTGTGTGGGCGTTCATGGACTTTTCGAGAAGTATGCCGGCAGCAGCGTTTCTACAAATGCCTCCTCTGCATCGAGATCAATACGTTCGGCCTTGGGGGGATGAGCTTGACCTGTGTGAGCAGTTTTTCATAATCACTTACGTCTTGAAAATACAGTTTTTCCCTCCATAGTGGCGCTACCTTGGATGTGATGTATTTTGCTTTTCCATTTGCTATATTTGGATGAGAACAAAAAGACAAATGGCTCTGATATTTTTTCTGATATTAAATGCTGAAAAGAACACGAGCAGGCTGGGATAACATCAATATTCAATGACAAAATAAAAAGAGATTTCTTGGTTCTCTTGCCTGAGATGATGTTTAGTAAACCTTGCCACTAGTGTGATGTCACATATGTTGTGACACAAGGCAGTAACACATATCAGCTACACCATCACCCGTCTGACAGCAGATTCATTCTCCATCTTTGAATTTCCAACATGATTGATATCAATTTGAGCCCATACGTGTCTGTGCTTCATACAACTGTTGTTTCCTTTATGAAATATGACATCAAACCATCGCCGACTTAATAACGTCTTCATCCCTGACACCGCCACTGGCCTGTCAAACTGTGATGCCTTCATCCCCAGTATAGCATTCCACCCGAAGCAGGCCTTGGCCCTGACAGAGCAGTCTGTGATGGCTACGTTCATTGTTCGTGCGCTCAATAGGCAGCACATGGCGTGGGCAGCAGTCAGTGGGGCTAAATTTGTGCCTCTCTGCTCATTCCGGGGATATTTGTGACTTGCTCCTTGTTGACTCGTTGCGCTTCTTGCTGACAACGGGTCTCTGTGTGTCACAGGCTGCTAAATCCAGCCAGCTGCGTGCAATTAGGCTGCAAAAACGCTGGGGATGTGCACGCTCCTCTGCAGAGCATCAAGTGGTGGCGATATGCTGATTTAGAGTCAGCTAATAAATCTATGTGTTTTCTGTAATTTTTGCAATTCATTTCTTTTCGCAGTAATGAAATAGTAATAAGAACATATAATGAGTCAATACATCACTGTACTGTATATCTATATTATGATGATTATAAGAAGACCTTTGTATAATGGATGATTTAGGTTGTCACAAAAGAAATCTAGATGAATATTAAGGCAAATTATTTCAGCCAAATCACTCTTGTATCAATGCCACTAGATTAAAATGATAAAAATATATCAATTGTCAATATTTATCTAAGAAATAAAGATAAGATAAGATAAGATAAGATAAGATGAACCTTTATTAATCCCCGGAGGGAAATTCAGGTGTCAAAGCAGCAACATCAGCAAACAGAGTGAAACACAGGAGAGGTAAAGGTACACAAAAATTATAAAACAATAAATCATAAATAATAATAAATAATCATCATCATCATCATAAATAAATCATACCTTAGAGGTTACTGTACATCAATTAACAGTGTCATGGGAATTAATACAGTTATATATAATAATATAAATTGCAATATGTCTTTAATTATTTCAGCTAAATCACTTTTGTATCAATGCCAATAGATTAAAATCATAAAAAATACATCAATTGTCAATATTTATCTAGGAAATCATGCCTTAGAGGTTACTGTACATCAATTAACAGTGTTATGGGAATTAATACAGTTGTATATAATAATATAAATTGCAATATGTCTTTAATATTGTCATCTTGGGGATGCTATTTTGACAGACAGACTCTGGTTCATAAATTAGTGGCCACATCTTTTCCCCCCAGGGAGATTCACTGTTGTTTCCTAGGTAACAAGAACCCCCTCCTCCCGTTACCCTTGGTTCCTCTAGACTGTACCACCTTTCACTGTAGGGGTGGTAAATGTGTTGTTTATTGAAGAAAAAGTAGATTTCTGGGGTTTAAATTTAATTTACCAACACATTATAATTCCATACTATTAGTCTTTTCATTTAAGCTCATGCTATTTTAAATACTTCATAAATAATGCGTTATTAATGTTTAGCAAACGTAGCAACCCCCCCTTAGCGAAGCGCCTCCAACTCGAACTGTCAAAATCGCTTGTTGCTTCCTGCAGTCGCCTTAAAAGTAGTTAGCGAGCTAGCCTGTAGCTCACTTCTGTCTCTCTCTGAAGCGAAAAAAGTTGAGGAAAATAAACAGTGAGAAGTCTCAGTCGAAGCCGTCCTTCTTCGTACCACTCGTAAGGTCCCGTCACAACCGAAATATAGCGCTCCCCGGCGGTTGAAGAGCAGCTGGATGTGACAGGTTCGTCATCAGGTAAGCTGCAGGTAGTTAGCTTAGCAAGTAGCTCATAGCATCTCTTTACAACACTTGTTATTGTTGGGTGGCGGCTGTTTTGGACATTAGAGGTGGCTTTAAATGCTTGTAATGATGCTGTTCTAGTATCTTAAACACTATAGGCTGGTGTCTGGGTTGCAATGCTAGCTGTAAATCACTGCCCCACTGCTAGTTAGCTAATGACAACAAGTGAAAGCAGCTCCCATTAAAAACAACATCAGCATGCCTAGTGTGTCTCTCCTGCACTGATCAGGTTACTGCATTCTGGGACTTGTTGTTTGCTATTAGTGTGAATGAAGTCACAGGTTTTGTTAATAACACCTTTATTATTGCCTCCATTTATGATAGTCACCATTATTATTAGTAGCAATGACGTTGTCATTGTCACGAGGTGCACCCACCCACATGTGACTTTCAAATACAATATGTGCAAAACACAATGCATGTAATGACACCTTATGAAAATGTATGCATGAAATCTCAGATTTGCACCATTTATATGGAATATATTGAGTTCATTAAGGTTATTACAACACCAAAAATGTTCACTTACAAACCAAAAACTGACAATAACCTGATATTTTCAGGTGGAATTTCTTGCCATTTCTTGTTATCATTGTCACGAGGTGCACCCACCCACATGTGACTTTCAAATACAATATGTGCAAAACATAATGCATGTTATGACACCTTGATTAATGGATTGTTAGATTTATTTGCTGCATGCCTGCATGAGATGTAAGTGGAGGCACATTTTAATCTGCTGCAGGTTGGCTGAGCTTAGCTAATAGGTCATGTACAGTGGTCCTTATAAAAATGTATGCATGAAATCTCAGATTTGCACCCGTATAATCATTTTGGCTTGTCATTTGTATGGAATATATTGAGTTCATTTAGGCAATTTCAGCACTTACACACCAAAAACTGACAATAACCTGATATTTTCAGGTGGAATTTCATTTCATTCTCACTGTGCAATATCATTTCCGCAATTTTGTTAATAGTCTGTTTATTGTCAATACTGTATATACTGCTCCTATTTTTATACTTCCTTCTGTTTGCTCCCATTCTGGGACATGCTGTTTGCTTTTACTGAAGTAATAATGAAATCACAGGTTTCGTTAATAACTCCTTTATTATTATTGCCTCCATTTGTGATAGTCACCATTATTAAGCAATGACGTTGTCATCATTGTCACAAGGTACACCCACCCACATGTGACTTTCAAATACAAATGTGAAAACACATGACACCTTGATTAATGGATTGTTAGATTTAATTGGACAAATAAAACAGTTCTAATGAGATGTAAGTGGAAGACACATTTTAATTACTGCAGGTTGGGCTGAGCAAGAACCTATCTCACCTGGTTAATAAGTTGTGATCAGGCTAGATAATAGGTCATGTACAGTGGTCCTTATGAAAATGCATGCATGAAATCTCAGATTTGTTAACAACTCCTTTATTATTGCCTCCATTTATGATAGTCACCTTTATTAAGCAATGTCATCATTGTCACGAGGCACACCCACTCACATGTTGTGACTTTCAAATACAATATGTGCAAAACACAATGCATGTAATGACACCTTGATTAATGGATTGTTAGATTTAATTGCTGCATACAAGGAAAACAGTTCTAATGAGATGTAAGTGGAAGGCACTTTTTAATCTACATTAGGTTGGCTGAGCAGGAGCCTATCCACCTGGTTAATAAGTTGTGATCAGGCTAGATAATAGGTCATGTACAGTGGTTCTGAAATGTATGCGTGAAATCTCAGATTTGCACCAATATAATAATTTTTGGCTTGTCATTTGTATGGAATATATTGAGTTCATTAAGGCTATTACAGCACTTACACACCAAAAATTAGCACTTACACACCAAAAACTGACAATAACCTGATATTTGCAGGAGGAATTTCATTCATTCTCACTGTGCAATATCATTATCATACTTACTTACTTTTTGTGAGTGATGGACATAAATTTAAGTTAGAAAAATCCAGCACACAGATTTTGAGAGCAATCTAACTTTTTCATGTCAAGAACCTCCAAAATAGATGTCCAATTTAGCACAGACCATGGATGTATAAGAGGTTGTATCCTGTGCTTTTGCCCTGTTTGTTAGTTAATAGCCGACAACTCCATTAAATTCTGTTTATGTCATGCTACTAGCACTACTAGCTACTGTCTGATAACTGGTTGTTTGGAAACAGAGACGTTAATACATCCACCACAGTACAGGCTTACAGCATACAGCCCAATGGGTGTATTATAACACGATAAAAGTGATGAATTACAGCCAATATATCCATTATTACAGCCGGATAGAGCTAGCAGGAAGCTGGCAGAATCGGATATGTCATATGAGCGTGCAGGGCGGTGCAGTCCCGTGGGTCTGATGCGCGTTCATTATGCCGAGGAAAATAACTCTGGAATCAGCTATTAGTGAATTTTACAACTTTTAGGACATAATGATTTAAATGAGGCTCTATTTGAGTGTTCGTACTGGGAAGTGGATTTACCTAGATAAATTATTCTCTGATTGACAGACGTCTCTTTTCATGGACTCATTGGCATATTCAGTCCAAAATTGTGGCAGCGCTACTGCAACGCCATCTAGCGGCCATTATCAAAAAAGAACCAGAGTTTCGCCTCTTTGCTTCTGTACTCTTTGGGCTCAATGCATGGCCTTGAACTTGCTCCAAAACACACACTGGTTTCACCACTTGCCTAGTACGCATCCATCGGGCACTTGTTTGTTCTCTATCATGGTGTGGACTTGTGTGACAGACTTACCAGAATGGGTTTCAAGCGGAAGGAAGGAAGCACAACTCTCTGCCGCTTGATATTTGATTACGGCTAATAATAGAAAAAGACAGCTGCCTTTTCATTGATCTGTCTTCGGTGCCCTATTTCTGAGCCCTGCTTTTTTTTTTTCTCCTCTGTCGTGTTTAACTCAGTAGTACCACTGAATACAGTATTCTGCACTGGTTGAGCATTTTCAAACCGTTTTAACCCATCAATCTTCTTTTGCTGTAATTAGCCATTGTTTCGGAATACCCCTTTTGTAAAACGAAGCCGCTTCGGGGGCCGCAGAATCCTAAATCTGGTTGTGTGTGAGCGAGCCAATCCGTTCGGGGTCAAACAGGACGGGGATAATAAG
This sequence comes from Sebastes fasciatus, assembly GCF_043250625.1. Lineage (NCBI taxonomy): Eukaryota > Metazoa > Chordata > Actinopteri > Perciformes > Sebastidae > Sebastes > Sebastes fasciatus. The sequence continues at coordinate 10,820,236 of NC_133818.1, read as the reverse complement.
AGGGGAGGGGATACCGTACAGGGAAGGAAGTGGCTCGGCTTGTTTGTCTGCCAGGCTTTTGTTTGTTTTCCTGTCGGACAAATCTATTTAGAAGGTGGGCTATCTGAGGTCCGCCGGTGGAAATTAGCTACAAAGCGGGCTTGTTGTACATTTATTGACAGTTATTCAGTAATGCGGTTATTGGGAAGTCGGTTGCAGCCAAATGAGGAATTGATAACCTTCATCTATTAATGATGGAGCAGCCTGGCTTGTCCAACCGTTATTGTTCTGGATGAATGTTATTGAGTTGTTTAATTTATCTGGACATAGCTAGTTAAGTTTCATCCTGCAGCAATATATAGTTGTTGTTGCCGCCTCCTTTAATCTGCTGCATCTGTGTATAGCGAAGTGAGACTACATTCACAGAAGGTGTAAGGTGACACTTTTGCTTTTAACAAAGGCTGACATCCCCCACCTCCCTGCTCATATAATGGCAGAGTCTGTGTTATTTCATTACAGGTGCTCTGATGCCTAAAATGACGTCAGTGTCATCTGCTGAGGTAGACAGTTTCTCATGCTGGAGAGATTAATCCCCCCCCATCTCCCCTAAACCATTTGACAAACCTATTTCCTGTGGAGCATCAGATTATATATAGCTATTAAAGCATAATCAGTTTGTTTATCGCGGAGCTGTAAAGCATGTTTAGCCTCATCGATGTCAACGAAACACCCAGGCTGCTGCGTCATTCACAGCCTTTGTATGAGACAGAGGCAGAGAGAGAGGCAGACGGTACAGCTGTTCTATTGAATCTGGATCGAAAAGTCATGAAGCTGGATCTCTGACTCATCAGTTCTGTGACGCTCCGGTTTCACGGCTCATGTGATGCCAACCGGCATGTCATCAGGCGGGGCGGGGGAAGAGGAGAGGACGAGACTTCCAGCCACCACAAATCTTTTTTTTTTAAATTCAAATTCTGATGCAATAACAATAACAGAAATGTTCACCACTGTGCAGTTTTCCAGTCCAGTAAGGAATGTGATTGAAAAAAATAGAGCTTGAAAGATATCTTTGAGGAATAAAAATGTACAGGTGAGGGATGGAAACAAGAGAAGGGGAGGAGAGGAGGAGTGTCTGGATGGTGGAGTGGATGAGTTTAGAGGACGGATGCTGAGAGGAGGTAGAGGAGAAACGGGAAGGGAGGTGGTGCCCTTGTTTCCTGGGGGGGATGGTGTTAATGTGATGATAGAAGGACAGGACTGAGCTTCATTATGCGACTGCAGCATCTCTTTGATTATCGCTTTGTTTCTTGAGAAACAAGTGTTGACTTTATTAGAGGCGGGGGAAAAAATCGATCCACCTATGTATCGCGATTATGAAATTGATTTTTTAATGCCAGAATCTATATATTTGCTTCATTTGAGTCTATACGGAGGTAGACTCTAAAGGAGTTACCGCTTTTATCGTTGTAGTCTGAGTAACGTGACGTCATATCCGTTCTGTATCTGTCACTCAAAACAAACAGTACAGAGCAGAAAAACGGTGGAGGGTCGGCGTGGAAACGACCTGCACCCGCACATTTGAAATCCACAGTGGTAAACACTACACATACAGTAAAGTATAGAAACACTTTGGGTTTCACACATTGCCAGGAAAAGCAGAGCCAAGCAAAAGCTGCATGCTAGCTCTGTCATGGACAGGAAACGTTATCGTATTGCGGTAACGTGCGGTCAAGCCAGCCGTCACTCGCATCTCTATATCTCTTTAAATATTCCCCAAAGTAAAAGTCCCTAGAATTGTATGATTCAACTTTTTTCCATGGTCTAGTGTTAACAAAAATTGTAAATATACTGTAAATACTTTTAGAATCGCAAGACATATCGAATAGGCACCCAAGTATCGTGATGATATTGACTCGGGGGATAGGTGTATCGTCCCAGTCCTATACTTTACATTCCTGAGCTTGTTTTCTCTTAGAAAGATGGTGCTGATTTGAATTTGAATATATTCACAGGAGAAGGATGGAAAACGAATAAATAATGTAGTTGAGCAGCGCGTGAAATTGGGGAAATACCTTCTACGATCAGCATTCAGGGGTTGTTACAGTAAGCACAGTTTTTGCACTCTGTTCCAATGGAGAAAGCTGTGATTCAGTGTCGCTGCACTGCTATTGGCTGGAGCTGTTAAGGGGCAGGGCTTTGCCACAGGCTGGTGGGCAGGAAGGGGCTGGCTTTAGGGGTGTGTGTGTGTGTGTGTGTGTGTGTGTGTGTGTGTGTGTGTGTGTGTGTGTGTGGTGATGGTGGGGGGGTTGGCTGGAAGTGTTTCAGCCAGATAGTTGGAGTAGACACTCTTCTGCTTCCTGCCTGCCTGCCTGCCTGCCTGCCTCGCTCGCTTGCTCCCCGGCTGAGAGAGAGAGTGAGAGACATCGAGAGAAAATCCCTGTCTAGGCATGGACCTCCGGCTGCAGCACTCGGCAGCTCGCGAGGAATGACAACAGTTCACATGGTCATTAACTCCAGTCGCTGAGGCTGAAGGGAAAGCCGCACTGTGTAGCTCAGTGTCACAGGAGCACCGGGTGCCTCCTGTGTTCGGGACAGACAGCACAGCAGAGAGAGCGACGGGACCCTGGGAAACGAGGTGGGAAACAACCGTCATATTGGCTTTTCTTTTTTGTTCAAAGATTTTTTTCTGGAGTTTTGCTGCAGTGTGCTGCATACCACCAGTCTGGGTGAGGAGGGAGGGGAGGGGAATGTTTTATCTGTGTGAGTGTGAGGCTGAAAGCGAGGGAAGAAAATATAGCATGTGTGTGTGGCGGATAAATGCACAGGAGTACATGCACCCTTATTGCAGTTTCCAGCACTTTCTCCTTCGACTCCTTAGAGAGGCATTATCACAACAGTTTCTTTGCCCCTTCCTCAGTGTTTTTTTTGCCACATGGGCTACATATTTTTCACTCTCTAGTGAAAAACTTGTTGTGTGGCATCTGTCACTGCTTGCTTTGTGCGGTTCCCACAAAGTTTTCCCTCGTAACTCTTGGTGTGCACATTTTCCGAATAACAAGGGCAAAGATTGTTTGCTCGGAGCCGGGTCTGGTGTTTTGACACCGGACACAAATAGCTGGAACTAAGGCCCACATCATAATTAACCTTTTGAGCTAGATGAGGCACGGTTGACGTGTCCCCAGCTTTCCACTGCCTATCTAGATTTAGCCGAGCAGTGGACATCATCGCCTGCGTGGAAAAGGCCAGGGTGGTGTCATGCATCTGGCCGCGGATCAAGGGGGAAGTGGGTGTTTTCTAAAATGGAACATCAGTTCAGCCCTTCCTGTTGGGGAAAGAATGGGATAAGTCTCAGACAAGTCCTCGCTGCGAGACCCTGGCAGCCAGAAATCCCCTTTTCTCGGAATCGACTCTCGTGCAAATTGCACCTCGAGATGGTATTAAAAGGATTTAGTGGTCGGTAGGGTTTTCAGACATCTTCTGCAATGAAAGGGGGAGTCTGATTGCTCCGTGACACGAGGGTGAGTTTGCTGAATCATTCAGCCTCTTATGTCTTCAAGTGCTGTAATTTGAAGGCTTAAGATTTCAATTCATTTGATGTGTTTTGCTAATATTCCAACGTACAAGAGCTTTAATCTAACGTAGTATTTTCTGTCAGTGGAAGTTATCACAAACAGCTACTTCTACAGCATTCACCTCAGACTTTTAGATCAAGTACGCTTCCTGTTAATGATCATGTTTATCTGTTCACCCCTGGCTGCCAGCTATACTGTAATTAGCTGATGGTGTCCTGTGGCTAAACAGAGAGGAGACTGCACTTACACTGTAAACAAGTCCACTTACAGAGCGCAGAGGTTGATATCCATCCCAGATACTGACGCTCTCTCCTTATAAAAACTTAAAAAAGCTCCATCATCTGTATTGTGTTACGAGACGGGCCACTGATCAGGAGAGGAAAGCCCGGTCCCGTATCATGAGCAGGGCCATTCGGGTCACCGTGGTTTAGCTAAAGGCTATTATGATATGGGGCACACCTATCTGCTGACTGTGTGAAACACTTCTCGTGTCGCCCCCGAACAGTAGCTTAGTCCTGGTATAGCCTCTGCTGAGCTCACTCACCCGTCCTTATCGCTAATGGCACTTGATGATATTGAATCCAAGGAGCCGTAGCTTATGCCAAAGACAATTTCATAAGCATCATAACATCCATAGTATTAAATAAGAATTAGGTTGCAGGGTATAGCCCTAGCTCTGCTCTGTCTGATCCTCTCTGGACGGTGCGAAGGAACATTTTGCAAGCCGGCGGTGATGTCACACTGAAGCTAGGGACAATTTGATAAAACCTGTACTGTAAAGCTCACTCTTTTTCCATTACTCACTTGAGCGTTTTCACAATGAGGGCCTCTCTCCACACAGCCTTGAAAAACATTGACCACTTGTTCCTCTTGGCCATGCAAATGACCATAGAAGTGTGGTTCACCAGCGTAAAATGGTAATAAATGGAAATGCGGCCACTCAGGTACCCAGCTCATGTTTGCTTGTCTGTCGCAGCCATTTGTGTTTTATTTAGCCGGCAATACCTGGCCGATGCCACGGCAAACGTTGTCACAAGGCTTACGACCAATGGAAACCCGGTAGCTTATCGTCTCTGCTGAACAAATACAAGCTGCGGAGATAAACTGCTCCGCACAGACAGGGCGCGCAGATACCAGACTAATGGGTTACATACGTGGTATTCAGAGGTCAAGCCAATGACTTTCACTCGAGACGCCCCGGTCCCGCTGACTCTCATTCAATTAAGCAGGCTGACCAAGATAATGCCCCTGCCAGCTGGCCTTAGTAAGCGTCAGTAATCCATAAAGTCTAGTACTGTAGTGCTTTTCTTCACATCTCTGCCCTGCTTTATCAGGTCAGCCTGTCTGTCCACCGTTTGAACTGAGAACACAGAGGGGACAAAGCCTTCTGCAGGAACTAAAGATAAACAGGATATACTGTAAAGTGATGTGCAGGATTTAAAGTGAACAGCCATATTAACATCCACACACCCGGGACGTCTGGTATGAAAGTTATGGCGTCTATTTCATTACAATACCTTGAAATAAGATATATTTCTGTGTTGTCAGAGCCAGATTATAAAACTAGTCCTTGACTCAGGCTCTATTTCTGTCAATTTTTTGTCCCTAAAGGACACAAAACTGCAGAATCTGCGTCAGTCAAGGTGTACTTATCTAAGGTCAAAACAATGGTCCCTTCCTACCAGCTGACCATCTGTCTTTCCCTTCATATAAACGACATTGTGCTTGAAGCTCGACCGCTAAGCTCAGCGTAAACTAAAGCCAGGCCTGCATGTACTGTAGGTGTAATGCACCAGCAGAAGCTAAGCTAGCCTAAGCCAAGCCAGAGGCAGACACACCAAAACTGCATGCATTGCCAGTGTGTGTTTGATTTTCTCATGCTTTTAAAATGGGATGTTGTTACACGACTGAAGTTGCTTTTTCCCTTTCCTTTAGTGTGTTATATAGTTTTTGGTGCATGTAAAAGGTCTGCAAAGTTACAAAGCCCAAAGTCCACGCCAAAGGGAGAAGCACTGCTGCCTGAAACGCCTCGCTTGAAGACCCGCCTTTTCTCCCGTAATGTGGTGATGTCACTGTGTAAGACGCCCTCAAACAAAGCTAGTTAGAGCGGAGCTGGAGCGGAGTCCGAAGAGTTTGGTTCAGCTGACCAATCAGAGCAGACTGGGCTTTTTGAGAGGGCGGGGCAGGAACTTAAACGGAGCTTTTCAGACAGAGGTTGAAAAGAGGTGCTGCACCACAGCCGGTATGAGAAAAGTAAAGCGTTTTTTGAACATTAAAGCATGTAAACATGTTCTAGTAGAAACCTAAAATACAAGTATGCACCTGAAAATAAGCACAATAGGTCCTCTTTAACTTTGCAGAAACACTTTTATATCTTTTATTCTTAGAAAATTTGACATTCATCCAGCAAATGTTTGTGTTTTTACTTTGATAATCGACTGTAAAATTGAATTGATTATCAAAGTTGTAAATTTCCTATCAAGTTGATTAAAGAATTGATTCAGGCCTAGTCTCTGAGCATAACAGCTCTCTTGATAATGACAAACAAGCAGTTGCTTGCAGCAGTTAATTTCCCTGGGTATATTGCACAAACATAGTCTATACACGGTATAGGAGCAGACATGTGGTCATGTTCCTGCATGATTATTATCGCACCATCACCCACATGAGGGTGAGTCTATCTTCTTGTTTTGAATACCTTTCATGACAAAAACATAGCTTGAATGTTGCCTGTAGAGTCCCCTGTGAGCTTTTCAGATGACCCCAACCGACCCACATCCACACTGCCGGCCCACACGATTTCATGAAAGCTTTCGGGCGCTGTAAACCTCTGCTTTCCCCACAACAAAATATCTCCCATCATTTGAGGCCGAGTCATTTCACCAAGAAACGTCGTCGTCCCTATCACACATTCTGACAAAGTAGGTTAGCTTGATACGCACACTTCTTATGGCTTCTAAAAATAAGAAGGGATTAATTGTTAAAGGTCAGATCTGACATGATTCTCTTACCTGACTTTCTCTTCCGCAGCGATTGGCTCTCCCCCTGGGGAGATGGTGTGAAATTAAATCCTGCCTTGGAGAGTGGAGCCCGGGTGTCGGTAGGATCGGGCGAGGAAGCTTCTCATCTCATTTCACATGATCAGCACTAAAGTGGGACAATATGATTAGCTAGACAATGGTCCGGATTCATAGGAACAGTATAGTGTTTGTGGGAAGCATCTTTTTGCCGCTAGTTGTCTTTGTGACTGGCAAAAAAAAAATGAGTCTGGAAGATTTTTTATTCTTAAGTCAGGAGCTTATTGAGTTTCTCTTTGATATTTCAGACTTCAAACACAACTACAAACAGTATTCGGAAGTTTCCAATTAGAGTGACCAACTTTCAGACCGAGACGCGTGATGATTTTTTACATCAGGACAAAAATACTGTCCCTAACCCGAATCTGACAAAGACCTGAAGGACTGTGCACCTGTATGACAGCTGTGTGAGGGAATTTGTGAAGGGATTTCTTCTTCCCTTAACAGTAGCGTAGATGGTTTGAGCACAAGTCCCAACTTGCCTTCATTAAGAGCACGTGGAGCTTGTCATACGTCTGTAGAGGATATTGTTCTCACTTTATTTAACCTTTTTCTTTCCCCTGGTCTTGTCTGCCGTGGATATGTTTGGGGGATCTTTCAACCACAGCTGTATGTTTTTACAACCCTTCTCCTCCCTCAGTCTGGTGTCCTCAACCCCCTTTTTCCCACCCCCCATTTAGCAGAAAAACATTTCCAGATGTGCCAAGAAAAGAGCTCCTTGCGCAGTAGCTTATTAATGGCTGTCGTACGCTCGTGCTAAAGGTCACTTCCTCAGATTGTTGCTCCACCTATTGTTCCCCTCTTCTCCCTAAACAGCAAACGGACACCGTACACCTGCGAATGTAGATTGATAGTCCGCTGTCAATGAGCTGGTATCTAATTTGGACAGTGGGAGACCAGTGTGGGACGCTGGGCAGCGTCATAATCGCGTCTGGCACTGGCATATGCATCTGTCTCGGTCCCTCTGTGGCTGCTGGACGGCTGCCCGGAATAGTGCTGCGCCGCGCGGTTTTCTATTGGCTGCACCATCCCTCCGTGCATCGCTCTACAGGGCGGGTTGGACCCCAGGGCTTTTTTTTTCTCCCCTATCTCTGCTCTGACTCGATGTCCGATGTCTCATAGCACAGAGGCTTTTGCCATTCACCGCCTTGTGTGCGATATGTCGCAGAGCCCTGTAGTCGCCTCGTACAATGGCACACAGCAGACTTAAACTCAAGTGGCTTCTGAATAACCTCACAGCTGCCTTTTCTCCGGTTCATCAGCCATGTACTCTTTAGAGCGAGCACCCTCTGGGGCACACAGATTCAGATTGACATGCGTACACAAACGCTGTTAACGCCTGTTGAAGCCCATTAGATAAACGGTTGCCTATCATATTTAGCGAACCATTCTCACTTTCTTTCTCTTCTCCGTTTCAGATCACTGACAGGAAGTGCCTTGTGAGACAACATCCTTACTTGAACTGAAGATCCTGGGCGTTTTTCCGAGGAGCTCCAGATTGTTCCCTCTGCAGCCGAGCACACCCCTGACCTGTTTGTTCGTCCTCACCTGTGCTCAGAGTGAAGCGGTGGAGCTGCTGCACTGCTGGCCAAGGTGCCAAAGCTCAGAGAGATTTTTAAACTATAGAAAGCCACAAAGTTTGTGTCCCGAACTGTGCCATCGCACCTCAAAATAGCAGCACTTTTGCTCCACCCTTGCACAGATATCATCCCTCATACAAAGGTCATTTTTGGGGGACGTTGGTACAAGCAGTAGAGCTTGTCTCTGAGCATGCCTTGTCAGAGGTCTGCACCTGAGACTTAACTGATTGATGAACAATTAGCTGACAAACTCCACGACGAACATTGCAGTCCCATGCTCCGGTCACAGAGACTTTGCCAGTCCATTACCTCCACTTTCCTGTCCGCGAGGACAAACCTCATCCGCTGACCTGAAGCTAGATCATTTATAGCTGCATGTTTTAGCTGCGTTTTCTTTTATTTTTGTTCCACTGCAACACCTCCGCAGAGGATATCCTCCTCCCTAAAACCAAGTGGCTCCACTCCACCCCCGGCTCCACAGCCAGTAGTGCCGCTGACATGGCTCTAAACATCGCCTCGATACGGGACACAAAATGGCTGACCCTGGAAGTGTGCCGGCAGTTTCAGAGAGGGACGTGTTCGCGCAGCGACGAGGAATGCAAATTCGCCCATCCACCCAAAAGCTGCCAGGTGGAGAACGGGAGGGTGATCGCCTGCTTTGACTCGTTAAAGGTAAGGACTTTTAAATGAACTGCTGTGTTCTGTTGGAAAACTATCCTCTACTTTTATTCTAATCCTTTTTCCCCAGAGTATAGACCCTTTTTGTGTCTACATCATCATTATGTCACAGTGTTAGCTGGAGGCAATCATCATGGATACTAACAGAAAAGGGGTGTATTGTTTACAAAAACACCTACACCTATTTAGACCTTTGCATGAGGTTAATTTGTTCATCATCATAGTTTCTACTTCCCTTTATACCACCTCATGCACCTGTCAAAAGATGTAAAGCAAATAATATAGCACAGTTTCTGACATGAACTGTTATAGCGTTTCTGGTTCCTAATGGTCGGTGGGTGTAGGTTGTCTGCTCAAATTAGCATGTGTGTCAGGTCTCCATGCTGCGCTGCGGGTTAGCAGAGCAGCCTGACCTATGAAGCTAAAGGCCACAGAGGTCTGTTGTCATGTTCAGCGTCACCACAGGTGCGTGCGTGTGTGTCTTTTAGTTTTTTTATACGGTAAGTTCTAACGTTACCGCGCCTTGCCCATCATCCGTGTACGTGGTCGAACATCCGATCGCCTTAAGTCATTCCAGGGCTTTCTATTCCTGGGTGCATGTCAGCTGTCACGCACAAGCAACATAAACAGCCCCAGCTTGTTTCGTAATGTTATGTATCCCTTTAATTAAGGCCTGTAGTTTATTTGTTGACCCCTCTCATGAGACGTTATGTCGCTGTTATACATTAGTTTGCTCTTTAATAGTAGTAAAAATGTCCTAAATTAGCTTAACACCACCAGACACTTTGAAAGTCTCCCCAATTATAACAAGGTCGCTTCACATGCTGCAAAATGAAATGACTGCATCCAAGAGCAACCCATTATTTTCAAGCTGTGTGTGGAAAAAAAAAAAATAAAAGAAAACCAGCAGTGACAATGATAAATAGCCAAAGAAACTAGAGCAGAACACCGAAACTGTGAGGAGTTTTTTTTAAAAGTGTGAACTGTAGCTGCTTATCACGCACACAGCAGTGCAGTGTGGTGATTGTGTGCATTTTATATTGTTCAAGGTTGAGCTCAGTGACAAAAGAGAGGGTCTAGATGCGGTACATTTTCCTATATGTGAACATCGTGACCCTATCCCTCCTGAAACGCATGGTTTGCTTAGCACACTTTCCCTACTTGAAATCCATTAAGATCTTTGGAGTGTGTGTTGCTTATTCAACACTATGAAAACAAGCTGCGTTCATGGTGCGATCAGCAGTTTTTTCTTGGCTAAGATTTGCTCATGGTAAGGCCAGTCATCGAGTGACATTCCATCCCAGATGCCAGATTTTGCGAGGGCCGTTATGCCGTTCTGGTTTAACGAGCAAACAGCTGACTCCAGTCGGGATCGATTTGTCGTCGCACCATGCAAGGGGACGGCCTGACATGGATCCTCCGCACATGACATGATTTCGCTGTTCCTTGAAAACCCAATCCAGTCATCCCTGACTGAGGAAACTAAATGACCGGAGCACTCGACCTCACACTAGTGCCAGCTTTCATTTAAACTATTCTCAATGACGCTTCCTCTGCAAATAGTGGCTTTGAGGCATGCATCATCTGAAGGGCAATGCATGTAGTGTGCACTCTCAGAGGCAGCTGTAAAGTTACTTCTCCTGTAACCCCTGTTCTCTGATAACATGACCGAGGCTTTTCACTATGAGGAATGCTCTCTCATCATTACATTCAAAAGCTTCTATATCAGCACTCCTATTACTGGCAATCTTGATGCTTATGTCAAGCAAGAGCTTTTGCAGGCTATAGGTTAGCTCCATTATTTTCTCTGCAAAAGATACTTGACCATCATAGACAAAAGGCTCCTCTTCCTTGTCTGATACAAGTTATTCTGACCATATGGTGCATTCAAATGGGGTCGTGTTGTGGAAAGTTTCTGAAAGCTCAGAGTTCACGACTTGTGACGTGTTTGTTGATCTGAATTTTGCTGCTGTCGTCGTAGGCTGCTCTGCCCATCAGCTAAAAGCCTAATGAAGCTAGATTGTTAAATGTATAGACAGATCTGTCTGTAGCCACTCGCTCTCTCTCACACTCTCTCTTCCCCCTCGTTCCACCATGCAGCCCAGTGACAGAACGAGAATACAGGATTCTCTGTACTTTTAACTCCAACTCGCCCCCTTTTCCCACAAAGACTCTCCTCGTGACAGCTGAGAGAATGAACGCTTTATTATGCATTAGGAAATGTGTCTCGCTCCACGGCAGGCTGATTTCCACCCCATTACGCCCGTATCGTCTTCCTGGGTCTTCTCATCTGATAGGGTTATCGTGCCAGGGTTGTGCGCTGCCAGGTGCGACCTGGCCAATGATCAGAGGGGGTCCTTTTGGTAAACAGGGGAAAGGTAGAGCTCAGGAGAGGAGTAGAGTAGGAGGTGGAGGTTGCTCTTGTCAAGCAGCAGTAGGCAAGCGTGCCAGTTGTTGTTTTCAGAGCTTGTAACACTTTCTGTTCCTGTCCCCTATAGCCAAATCTCAAATTTTGCAGCCGATTGTCAAAATAACGTTTTGTTTCTTATCTTTGCACCAATTTTTTTTTTTTTTTTTTTTTAGATATAAAAGCAAGACTACAGCGACCTAAATACCTGCTTTTGCATTTCCTGTCAGTGCTCTTTGCATGGGACGAATGACGATGAGGAATCACTCCTGCTTCCTCGATCATAAAGCGTTTGCAGCGTCCCGACTCCGCCGCGCTGCTCTCAGCACTTTTATAGCGTCACGTCTGGGGAATTTTTTTTTTTTTGTCCTACTGCTCTACACTGTGGGCTTTAGAAATAGTCTCTCTATGCTACATTTGTCAGCTCTCAAAATAGGACACGCTGCTTCATCTCTGTCCAACTAAAGCTGTATTCACACTCGGTTGGTAGACGTGATGTAGCTTACCAGGCATCGTTCATTTCCACTGAGACGTGACATGTAAAGTTGACAGTGGCGACCGCAACTGGAGTAGCAGTGGGAAATGTTCAGACATGTCAACCGTTTTTTTTCACTTATACTCATTCGATTTCCCATTTCTCTGCTTTATCTTATTAGGAAAATTGCAAACTAAACATTTAAATGTCTTGTTACAATACAAATTGCAGTTGTTATTGTTAAGTTAAATTTCTGTGGTTCAACGTCACGAGAGCTGACGGAAAATCATGCCGTCTCCTTTTTTCGGTAGTGATATATTATAGCTAAAACAGTAAAACTGAAATGAATTCATTTTTATTTTTATTAGTTTTAAAAGGCAGTATAGTTTTATTTTTTTCTTGAAGAATATGTTTTTTATTTAGCTTAGTAAAGATGTTTTTCACTGCTTATTTTCATTTTAATTTCATTTTTTGTTTTAGTTTGCTATAATAACCCTGGGTTAAACAGACAGAGAGATGATTTAAAAATGTAATCCAGTGAGAGAGATTGAAACATCATTAATTTTTGGGCTGAACAGTCCCTCCATGAAACATTAACATCCTTCACTGCAGAAGGTGATAGCTAATCAATACGGGCAGAGCTGCGTCTCTGGTAGTATCACAAACGACGTGTCGTGGTTGGAACCATTTCCGTTAAGCTCTTTGAGACTTTGTTGCGGTGTGACCGTGGAAACCATGACATATTGGAGGTGGTGTTGGTGAGGATGAGGGGAGAAGGGCGAGAATACCTCCGTTAATGGAGTAAATGCAATCGCAGCAGTCATGTGATGATGTCACATTGGCTGCGCCTCTGACAGTAGCCTTTTGTTGATCCTCTGCTTTTCCAGTTTCTGCTCTGACTGTGCTGACTGGGTTATATTCCTCTCTGCAGTTCATGTCCAGAGCGTTTGTCTCAATTTATCCTTTCGACTGCTTGTCATTGCACTTAATATGACATATGACAAGTGGGCAGATTTGAAATACAGCAGACTAAAAATAAGCAGCTCATGGAGAGATTGTCATTAAGATATTTTTGAGAGAGTTTCGAGATGTCTTCAACATTCAAAGCGTTTGAGCCTTTACACAGCAGATCAGATGTCTGATAACATACTCTGTTAAGATTTTCTTCCCCCCATTTTCAGATTTTACCAGGTGACCTCCACGCCTGACTGAACTCCAATAGTCTGAGAGGTGGTGGTGGTGGTGGTGGTGGTGGTGGGGGTGTAGTCTGGAGCATCCCGGCACTATCATGTTTCGTCAAGTTGTCAAAAACAAAGTGGCGAAGCGAGAGAAATAATAGCAGCTACGTTCAGGTGTGTGTGGGGTGTTTTCTCATTTGTGTCTCAGACTTGCGGCGGTCCCCCTGGGGGGGGGGGGGTGAGGAGGCGCCCTGGTTTCCCTCACTTTGTAAGAACATCTTAATCCGGATTTTGCTTCAAAAGAGCATAAGTGTTTTTTTTGGGGGGCGTGGGATGGCTGAACCCGGTAAATAAAGAAGCGAGGGAACATTGCAAGAAGGAAAGGAGTTAATGTTTGAATGGCTACGTTCACATTACAGGCAAATGTGGCCCAAAATATGTAAACTGCGTCTTTAAGACAGACGAGCTTTATCTGGGAAACATCCCGTTTATTCACTTTACATGGAGCTAAAATAAAAAAAAAAAAAATGAAATACCGAATTATGTCGAATCATGTTTGCCAAATGAGTTAGTGTCTGTTTATGAGTGATTAAAAATCATAAATGATCTCTTAGAAGGAGTAGATGTTTACTGGTAGGCTCTGCCCAATTAAATTTAACAATAAGTCAACAGAGGTTTTGCTCCGACAGTAGGAAACAGTTGAAGACTTTATTTCCCTCGTCCGTCATTTAAAATGTAAATTAACTTATAAAACAGACCTTTCACAGTTCACTCAGTTCACTTCTGATAAAGCCATCAGTCATGTTTCACAAAGTAGACCTCTGATTTGATGAAATCACGTCGGGGCACGTGCTGTCTGGCGGGTGTTTTGGGATGTCAAATATCTTACTCTAGTTTATTTAACTTAGTTCACAGCAGAGCTGGTGACATTAAATATCAGCTGAAATGAAAAGTCTTTCTTTAGGAGTCACACAAAGTCATATATTATGATTTAGGAGTAACATCTGTGTAATAGGGAACCCAGATCTGTTAAATTGAGCAATATGTTAATGGAATCTGGCAGTCTCTGGACTCCTAACAACTTCAGTGTGTATTTTTTGGACCAATGGGCAGTCCCCAATGTATGTGACATTATTGATTGCATGTGAGGCGTTTCAGGGCAGAGACCCGTTCACACTGATGTCAGATATGGGTCACTTCAAACATAAATGTGAACAGTGTACACAGAAAGATTTGATGTAGGCAAAAAAATTGAGCATTAAGCCCTGTTATGTGAATGTAGCCTGAAGGAATAAAGGATGGGAAGAGATGAAATGATTTAACCAAAGGAGTGAAGAAATAAAGGTGGCAGGTTTAGCTAGGCAGGGAGCCAGAGCAACATTTTTAAACAACTTATCAAAGATTATAATCAAGATTCAGTTGGAAACTCCATAGCTACCAGTCCAGACAGAAGCCAGACAGTGAAACTTCAACGCAAGTTTAGGGATTCCTCTGATTTAACTGCAACTTCCCCCCTCCGGGCTTATTGAATTTGCATTTTTTGGGATCTTTAGGAAGCCTCAGTGCACATGAACTTTGTGCCCATGGCCTCACGCACACCCCACCCCCTCCTCCTCTCTTGTTTTAAAAGATGGGCTCGGCTGCATTCCTCAGCGTAATCCTCTCGAACTGGGCCACACCCTGGGCAGAGCAAACATGTGGAGGGGAATGCATGCGGCGCAGCGGGAGTCGGTGTTCCCCCGGGGTCATTCACACAGACACAATGAGGCACTGACTTGGGCTTAACGCGGGGCTGCAGCGGACGCGGCGTGCCTTTGATGAGCCCCTAGGAGACCCCCGCCGCTGCCGCTCCTTAAACGGGCCTCCTCGCACACAGACGCACGCTCGCCGTCCTCCCTGTCTAAACCATGCCAAATTTCATTTGATCCATGTGATTTCACCCCCTACAGCCCCGCAGTCTAGCTGATCTGAAAAAGAGCTCCGAAGATAGTTAGAGATAAGAGAGAGGGAGGAGGACATCAGATCAGTCTCATGACCCGGGTCCAGTTAGTCAGTCCTACTGTGTAGTGAAGATCTCACTGGAAATGATGGATACCAATAAGAAACATTGATTTTGTGTAAATGAAAGCATTTGAACCACCATTAACCTCAGTAATAGACCGGTATGAGATGCACTTGAGCCACATAGAATAGCTACATTTCTATAGAGCTTTTATCCAAAGCACATTTTCAAGGTTATTGCCGCTCATTCAGCTAAATTACCTGTTTTTTTTATCAGTTTTCTAAGTCCACTTTTTTCTTCCACAATCTTACTTTTCATTTTCTGTCTTCCTGTGATGTAACATTGTCACATAAATACTTACAAATGTTATTGACGTTACTACAGACTACACAGTATTGCGCCGTACTGCTGTTGATCAGATAAGAGAGGCCGATATAGTAGGGTACATGTTGGCATTTTAATTGGGCCACTGCTCTGACCCACATCTGTGTGTGTGTGTGTGTGTGTGTGTGTGTGTGTGTGTGTGTGTGTGTGTGTGTGTGTGTGTGTGTGTGTGTGTGTGTGTGTGTGTGTGTGTGTGTGTGTGTGTGTGTGTGTGTGTGTGTGTGTGTGTGTGTGTGTGTGTGTGTGAGAGAGAGAGAGAGTCTGCTGTTATCCCCACATTTCTCTGTCTCCCTCTGGGTCTCGTTGCAGAACTGGACTGCAGACACACTCTGTAGTATTCTTGGAATATTCAGCCGTTACAGGAAATGAGTAAAATGCAGCACTACCGTCCGTAATACTCTTTTTTTGACTTCACAAAATCAGTTATATATTTGTCGTTTCCTGCTTTATGAACTGCTTTATTGAGTGTGTGATATAGAGCTGCAACGATTAATTGATTAGTTGTCAACTATTGAATTAATTGTCAACTATTCGGTTTGAGTCATTTTTTTTCAAGAAAAAAAAAAAAAGTCAAAATTCTGTGATCCCAGCTTCTTAAAGAAACAGCGTGTAACATTTCGAGGGATTTATCAGCAGAAATGGAATATATTAATAACTATGTTTTCTTTAGTGTATAATCACTTGAAACTAATAAATCATTGTGTTTTCGTTAGCTTAGAATGAACCCTTCATATCTACATAGGGAGCGGAACATTTGAGGACGTCATCTTGGGCTTTGGGAATTACTGTTAATTTTTTACCATTATCTGACATTAAATAGACCAAACAACTCATCGTTTAATCAAGAAAATAATCGACAGATTAATCGACAATGAAAATAATGTTGTGGCCGTAGTGTGAAATCAGGTTCTTAAACTTGTGAGTGCTGTTGGTACTGCTGGTTTGCAGTGTTTAGACTCACTTTTTTTGGCAACAGGAATTTTGTGCCCTTTAATGTGGGCGGCCCAACTAAAAATAAAACACAGAAACAACTGAGAATAGTTGGGCGGTGGTACGTGTGACGGCAGTTTAAAATCAAGCGAGAATATTCCAGATCACAAAAAGGAAAAAGAGCAGCATTTAGCTTTATTAAAAAAGTTAGAAACTATCATTTTTTTGTTATTTTTTTCTCTATAATTTCACTTGAAACCGTTAATTTTGCATTAAAGTTCTTAATTAAATAAGAAAATACTGTAAAAAATAGAAATATATAGTTTCATTTGTCAGGTATTTAATTCACAGAAGTGTATACCGTGTTATTTATATAGACTATTTATTTATTGAACTACAAGAACATATGCTATATCATGATATACAGTATATCGTTATCGAGATATGAAATGATCTATATCGTGATAGAAGATTTTGGCCATAACCGTACTCATAATAATATCAAAACATGTGTTTCGTTCCAGAATATGAGCCCTTTGTCTTTACGCCGCTCTGCTAATATGCAGCCTCTGTTATATCACATACTGGAGTTCTAGTTTTGAACTTGAACTCCATTATGTCTTCTCTCTAAAACCGAAAATGTATGGCACTACTGTTGTTCATGTCAGATTGAATAGTAGGTGTTCGTCACCCAGTTGAGCCGCCTGCAACATGATGGAGAGACTGAAAAATCTGCCCATCTGCTGTGCCAGTGTCTCACCTGGTCTCAATCCACCCACTATCTCTGAGTCATCCTCTTTTTACCATCTCTCTGTGCTGCCCACAGTGCTGCTGATAAAGTACTACATTCTCTGCAATCTTTTTTTTTTTCTCTTTCTCTCTTTGTAAAAGAAAAAAAACTTAAATCAGTGCTGCAGAATCAATGCCATCCTCACATTTGGTGATTTTTTAAAGCCAGCTGGACTCAAACCCCCTTACCGCTGCAGTAGTCGCTGCACCTCTGCAGTAAAGCTGAAGGCAGATCTATGGCGAGCCGGGCGGGAGGCTCGCTGCGTGCTTGACCTTTAGTATTGGCCTCGTTAATTATTGATATGTAGTTTCATCATCACTCATCAGAGGCAGACTCAGGTCGTCCTAATCTAATTTCTACTGAAAGTAGCATTTATTTGTCTGCTTTGTTCAGCCGTATCCTGCCTTACATGGTTCCATTTAAAAAATGTATGTCATGCTTGGAAAATCAATAGCTTCAGAGTTGTTGTTTTTTCCTGGAGATGCCTACCGCTATCCGCAGTATGTTCCTCGTGTTGCCAGTTTACAGTACAGAAGCATATGGCCTTGTGAATGTGTTGACTGCTCCCGCCTGGCTTCTTGTAATTCTCCTCTGATTATAAAATGGACAAACTTACAAAGACACAAGATGCTCCTCCGTTCCCCGACACACACACACACACACACCTAGGGAGCTACAAACAGTTAAGACAGACAGGCCCAGCTGTCTCCCAGGGGCCGGCCTTTATAATGAGACAGAGATCTTCTTAATTGGCTCTTTCTAATGAGGCAACAGAAATGCAATCTTTAGGGGCCCTACACCAGAATGGGTTCCCTCCACCTTTTTTTGTTTAAATGACTATTAGTCTGTGTCAAACCGGCTGCTACAAACCAGCCTTAGCGTGCATTCCCATGTGAAGATGTGTCAGTACAGCCTACATGCTGCTATGTCAGTATCAGAATAATTCCACGTTAATAAGTGAGGAGTATGAACTGCACTGACGGTGATTGACATGGCCCTGCCCCCTAAAAAGCCTGTTAAAGTGACAATGCAGTGTGCCAACTCATTCCCTCTCCCAAGTGTTCTTGTTCTGACTCATGCAGTATCCCATTCAGGCTTGACGAGTGGCAGTTAGGGCCACCTTTAAGGTGTTGAATAAAATAACCTTGTACCAAGTAGTATCAAAATGTCTCCAGTCAAACAAAACCTGCATTCGATCCTTTTTGTACCCAGATCCAGAAAACAATAACTATTTAATGTGACGTGTGATTGGCTCACTACCGCAGCAGCTACAACTCCCGACACTCTGTGGTGCAGGGTAGTTGAGCGCGTTGTATTTGACGGAGGTGGCAGTTCAGCAATGCCACCAAAACGTTTGAAAGTATTGTTATACTACACGTCTGTGTAGGGATGTCACAACACATTACCTTTTGCATACTGTTTTTTGTTAGGAATCTAAACAGGTCATAATTCCCTCTCTATTATCTATTTTATATTGCTTTGAAAACATCAATCAAACAACTGGATTTATTCAAGTTTCTCAGCAAAACTATATCTTACAATATTACATTTTAACACATCGTGATAGCGTTAGAATTTACCTTCGGCCAATACTCATTTTTACTGAATAGGGCCTGAATGCATCATAATGTAAGAGACCAAGGCTTCCCGTTGTCCCGGGGACGATAGAAAATGCTTCTGGGATGCAGTGAACTCAATCGGCAGGACGAGAGCTAGTTAAAATGAGCTGTTAGCAGTTGGTAAGCAGTACAGTCCTGCACGGAGCTAACAGCTAACGCTAACTAGCTCTCCGTCTGCCGATTTCAACATGGGTTCGTTATTCACAATGTAGCATTAACAGAGAAAAAATAGGCGTCTCTTGGATGCATCGATATTGAGTTCACTGCATCCCAAAGACATTTTCCTTGGGACGACTGGACGCTGTTAGTATCAAGCCCTGACAAAGAAAAACGAGTACCGTCACTTTTTCAGAATTACAGGTATCATCATTCAGAATACCCAGCCCTAGTGGCAGTGATGGACAAGCAAAAGTGGTACTTTCTTGTGAAACGCTCCCTTTGCTATGCTGCAGATGAGCTGAATGAAGACCACCATCTCAAAACTAGCACTTAAAAAGCCTGCACACTTACTTCAAATTGTAATTTGCACCCTCACCGTACACATAATGAAGAGGCAATCATTTACTCGTTAGATTGAGGATGAGGATCGAATCAGAGCGGTGGAATAATGCAGGTGTCTGAAAACGGGTGATTACCCCCAAACAACACTGCTGTTGCAGTCGGTGGTGCCACGAGGTTACAGTAGACAATTTATTCAAGGCCAATCTAAGTTTCCTCAGAAACATCAGGTTTAATAGGCTCGAGAGTCGCTGCTCCAAATTGGGGTAATCTGATAGAGCTTGTTTGGATGAAAGTCTTGGAGTCGATGTAAACGACTCTTGTATTAGTGAATGAAAGGCTTACAGCTGTCTAGTTAGAGGGAGAGCTGTTGTAAATGTTTTCATACCAATACACACTCTGCTAATTCAGATTTGATTCTTAAATTATGCTTAATTGGTGCCTCTGGTGCTCAGTATCGATTCCCACAACAACAATAAAACGTCAACAAACAACATCTGTTATTAAAGTATAAATCGTAGTTTTAGTCGTCATTCCTGTCGGGAATAACACACACCAAGTTTATTTCTGGGAACGTGATGATGTCACTGCAGAGATCACTGTCAAAGCTTTTCAATATCTTTTGATGCCCCAAAACACGCATGGTAATGTGTCCTATTCTTAGTAGGGATTGTTTTTGAATAGCCAGTCCAAGCCAGAGGTATTATTTGTATCACACCCTTCTCCCTTTGCCCCTACCACACAGGGTGGCCATACCATAAAGGTCAACCTTAGGTCATGTCAGCATATCTGTGCCTGTGTGTGTGTGTGTGTGTGTGTATTTGGGCCGACACGGGGATGCCACGCAAAGTTCATGGACGAAAGTGAGATGGCCAATTTCACACCCAGCAGATGCCTGCACCAGTGACCCGCGGCGACAGGTGGGGGACACTAATTGGCAGCGCGCAACAGTCGCAGAGTAGGGCGGACCCATGGTGGGTGAGGGAATGAGTGAGGATGAGAGGGGAGGAGAAGTGGCACCGGTGGGGGGGCGAAAATTGGCATCACATTTGCTTGTTGCAAACCATTAGAACATCCATGATAGGAAGAGCGTTGGGTTTAATGATCGCACACACGACACTGGTGGCAATTTATTCTTCTTTATACCAAAAACGTCATTTCATGGATGATAAACAAACAGATGTTGCCTCTGAAAACTACTCTCTAATCCCATTCTGTCTCATTTTGACTCATTCACCCCGCAGAGTCGAGGCTCACCTTAGAGAAAACAGGAAAAAGAGCAGGGCGATGACATGAGTGAAAAGTGAGATCAATATGTTTACCTGCGTCCGACGATTTTTAAGACCCACCCTGCAGCTTTTGAGTCACTGTACCCTGGTTTATTGATCTCATCTCTTTGACCAAAGGGCACTTATTACTCTAACCAAGTATAAACACTCATTGAGCCCTCTGTACCTCTCAGCCTTTACGAGGGCTGTTTTCATCATCTCCACATGGGCTTCGAGTCTCCTCGGCCCACGGGAGAGAGAGAGAGCATCCTCAGCGGCCTCATCACCACAACCAACAAACAACATGCCAATCCTGGCGATGCTGCGCCTTAATTCCCCTATGGTTGCAGATAGCAACCGTAAAATTGCACAAGACATTTGTGCGTTTGTGGTTTCCTATTTATCACCAGGTTTTTACAGTGTGGTTGATCATATCTTGGTTTGTAACCAGCATACTGTGACTTATAAATAGAGATGGGTATCGACAAGTTATGTTAAATTTAACAGTTTTGTTCCCATAGTGTGTGGTGAGCAATGATTTGGCTCTTGTGTTGTTGCCACAAATCAACAAGTTGGTCCCCCATTTCTGAAGTCCATCTTAATACTACTTTATGCTTCACTTTTTGCATTAGTTCTTGCATTAGCCGCCATGCATGATGGCGGTTGTTGTTCTTCCTTCTTCAGTCAGCTTGGTTCTCAATCGGCTATCGTTCTTTCCCACGTGACTGCGTCATCGGCTGTCCTCGGGGTTCCCCACACACAACAGGATATCCGATCAATGAAGCCAGGATGGACTTCTGAGCCGATCGGGGGTTGTAAAAAACACTCTTAACATACCTCCCACCACAGGAATTTCTGTAAAGATGATCTTTAGAACCATTTAAAAAACAGGGCTTTGCTGATGATTGTCGGGAATCGGGGTCCAAATCGGCTTGATTCTCGTGTAGTGTGTACCCAGCATTATTGGTTCTTTTTCATTACTAAACGATTGCTTTTTAACATATTATTTAACAAAAGAATAAATTCAGAACAGGATTAGAATTGATTTATATTTTAAATATTAAGTAAACAGTTAGATTACATACAGACAGCTTTTGTTGTTATAGCTTGTTTGTAACAATTCACTATTGGCCGAGCTAGCCAAGGTTTTGTTTTACAAAGTTAGAAAAGAAGTGTTTAAGTCAAGCCGGATGTTTCCTTACACATAAAAGAATACTTCCACACATATAGCATACAGCTTATTATTTAAACACTGGTATCGGATCAGTACTCAGTATCAGGCGATACCCAAAGCCCAGATATCGGTATCGGGACTGAAAAAGTCAAATCCGTGCATCCCTACTTACTAACAGTAACGAGCGTAGATGGCTTAGTTATCCTCACTTCACCTGAGCTTACAATACTCCGGTCTTTAATAATGTAGCACCAATGCCCATTTAATACTGGGTTCCGGTACCCATCCCTACATATAGATAACTTGTTTTTGTTTCTCATTGACTTCTCTCGTGATGTATACAGGGCTGTGAAAATCCCAAATATGCTCAAAGGCGAGATGAGATTCATAACAGGAATACTAGTGTGTAACTGGGCTCTCCAGTTCCTCTGTAGTTTGAATTATAACCCTATACTGTACCTCTCAACTTTTTTTTTGTCAGCAAGCAACCAAAGCTTTAATCTCCAAACTGTAAGAGTAAGCAGCCATACAACATTTCTGCCCCCTATCTGCTGAGTGTGTTAGAAAGAGGCTTTGATGAATAGATCTGCTCTCTCCCTTCCATCTCATTATCCCCCTTTATCTGTTTTATGGATTTACACAACTCCTCAACACGCTCTGACATGCGGTCGATAGTGTCAGCGGAGGAAAGAAAGATGTAGGCTAGCCATTTTTTTTACTTTGCTCGCATTGTTTGTTTAATTTCTCTCATTAGCGTTTGTAGTGGGTTATTCTTAGAATGCTGTGGAGACGGCTTTGATCGCTAGGGAGTGATTGAAATTGAGGTATCTGTTAACAAATGTAAAATTAGGAAAATTAAGGCCTACTGGCTGGTTTCCTCTTGGGGCTGTGGCACAGTTCTTCTCGAACTAGGGCATCAACATCGTATAACCTATTTCTATGAAATCTTCGTCTGGCTCGGCTTGCTGAAGTTCCCGTGCTGTCAAATCGGCGCAGAGCTGACGAGATCCATCTTCGCAGCATAGGGAAATGACAGCTTGTAAAGCAGGCTAATGCCTCAGTCTATTAGCTGTGACTCACCTCTCAGCAGACTGAGAGGTGGCATTGTCAGAGCTGTTCTTTTGGGTGTGTATTTGTGGGAGAGTTCACTTCAGATGTGCTCTATATGTATACATATAAGGGAGCACATGCTGGCGTGATTATGTGCCTACCCGTCAGTTACATGCCCTGTATGCGTGTCCCTGTGTGTGTGTTTATGTGTGTGTGTGCAGATTAGAGGAGCTCTAGAGGGTGGGTTTCATGTCTCAGCAGGTCACAGATGATCAGATTAACTGAAGCAGGGCCTTCAGCTGGATTAGCAGCAGGGACCTGGACTCTGCAGGTGCCCTCGCAATGGTGCCACTGCTGCAGCCACACTTTGGCCAACACCTCCAAGAGGAACAGTTAGAACAGTGACAAAAAAGCTCCTTTATGACAGATGTCCCAGCTCTTAAAGGAATATAGTCTATACAAACTAGTACAGAAAATCACCTCAGAGCTTAATAAAGAGAAATGAACACTTTTTAGAGCGCCTTCTCAATTGATTGCAGTGGACTTTTCAATATCTTTTGATTGAAAGAAGAATACATCTCCTCCTGACATCTTTCTTTTCTCTCACATGCAATCAGCCATGTGCTCCAATCATGACCTCAGTGTAACATTTACAGATAGTATCACTTTCACATCTCCTGGAACCGCCTGAGCTGCAGTTTGAGCTCACTGATCACTAGCTGCAGTGCTGCATCAACACAAGCATGTGATTTTTCAGCTGATGCACAACACTCGCGCAACTATTCCGAGACATTACTGCAGTGATTTACACGGAAACAATGTGAGGAAAGACTGATTGTAGTTGAAGCAAGCTAAAGGGACTCATTCAGTTGCTTAAGATCCTTGCGTGTGGACACAGACATCTCACATGGAGGTGGGAGTTTTATACCTTTATCCCCTGTCTGTGCATCTCTTCCAAGCTCTCTCCCTCTTCGGGTAATCTCAGGCGCGTCAGCAGCAGTACTACTCCCTCATCTGTGGGATTACAGCTGGCGAAACAAAGGCACTTAATTACTGCTGAGGCGACACAGTCTTATACGTGTATGTGTGTGGCTATTGTTTCTAAATAACCCGGTCTCTGTCCTTTGCTATACGGGTGTTTTCTTGTTTGCATTCACTCCCATTATCACTAATTGTACTGCAGTCTACTAGCCAGGCCTGATCACAATATAATCAGCTGAGTTACCTCTATAGTTTTACATTTAAATGTTCTTACCCACTGTTTACTATTGATTCACATTCTCCATTACCAGCCCAAATGCAAGCAAAAAGCCTTCAGCTATCATTTCATAATGGATTTTCAGTGTTTCCCGGTGTCCTGGAGCCTCACGGCTTCAAACGGATCCATTAGTCCAAACGGATCCATTAGAGCCCCCCAAAAACAAAACAGGATCCTTAAGAGGGAGCTGTGTTTGAGGATGAAGGGAAGCCCTGTCCATGTGCATCCAGCGCCTCGCTACTTTACCGGCCGCTAGGATCACTGGCTCTGCTTCTTTTTTTTTTGCAGCCTTTCTGAGCACTGTCCTGTTGGTGTCTTATAGCTAGGGGCTCTTATAAAAGTGGTTTCCTTGTGAGCTGTTATCGGCTGACCCACAACCAGCGGTCAGTGCCCCCTGGAAAAGAGACTCTTTCGGAGCAAACTGAGAAAACAAGAACAACTGTTTTTCTCATTGCCTTAAAAGAAGGCTGACAGAGAGAAAGCAAAGAGGGGGTCGAAAATGGAAAAGCCAACTTGTATGTTTCATTCAGGGTCTGAAATTAGCACCAGCCATCCGTAAATTGTTGGCAGGCCGAGAAAACGCTACGTATGGGAATAGAGAATCAGGTCCCGTTGAGAACCGGTACCTAGTTGTCCGATTCCTCCTCTGTATTGATGCTTTCCAACAGTTACGCATGCACAATGAAGCATACCAACGCTGTATCATGTTTTCATGATTGTTTGGAACCGGAGCCATGGCGGAGAGAAAGAAATCTGTTGAAATCGGCAGCATTACAACATTATCATGAGGTGTTCAAATGTAATCTCGTAAAATGTCATTTTTTGGCGAGAAACCTGAATAAATCCAGTTGTTTGAAGGCGATGTTTTCACAGCAATATAAAGAGATATTAGAGAGGGAATTATGACCTGTTTATCTTCCTACCACTAGCTCTAAGCAGCTTATAATACATAATTAGAACTACTAATGCCAAGATATGCCGTATATTAGATGGCAAATATTTAAATAATCATAATCATTTGAATAGTGTGTTTTATGCATATAACCACTGCAGATGACAACAACAAAATACCATATAGTAGTACTGTGTACAGTACCCTCCCACCACCGAAAAATAGAGCTCCCTCGGAAGCTCAGTGTAATTCGAACACTGTAATTTACCATGCATATGTTTTTTGTGTAAAATATGTCAAACATTGAATGACAACAGATCAGAGTGGCAGAAAAAAAAGAATACTTGCCTGCCACAGTGGCAGGCAGTGAAAAAAAGTTAATTTCAGACCCTGGTTTCATCGTCTAAATGTGGCGGTGAGGCATAACTTCCTGGAACCGATCATTCCAGGATCGGTTCCAGGAAGTAAGCCAAGAAATGCTCTTATTTGGATATTTATAGCCACAAATATGAACGCCTGTAAACAAACACTCCCAGACGAAAGGATGAGCATGAGCCACGCGTATTTTCCTCAACAATGCAAATGACATAGCATTAAAGGATGTAAACGCTGCGCTGCGAGGAAAAGAAAAGAGATATGAGGGAACGCTTAGAGACAAGGACAGAGACAGAGAGAGCCTGTCCACCCCCCCGCCTTCTCTGGTCAGCGGGGATACAACAGGTTCTTCGTTTATGCTCTAAGGGGATTACACATATCGCAGGCTTCATGTCAGAAAAATTAGTGTCAGTTTCTCACAGCGGTCCTCCTCCTCTCGCGCTGAGAAGGACAATCGGATGAACAGGGGGGGAAGAAGACTTTGCTGGTTTCTCTGTAGGGTGCAACCATCCAAAAATACACCAGTCAAATCACTATAAACAAGACCTGACCACAGTATGTGGGTATTTTACTGTAAGTCTGTCCTTTTTGGAGTGCCTCGATGGTGCCTGTCCGTCACAAGTAGCCTCTCTTGTGCTGACCCTACATCTTTTCCCATTATCCTCCTCCCTGATTGGTTTGTCTGGACTGCCAATACCGCCAGTCGCACCGCCATTGATCGCGTCACCGAGCGCTGTGCTAGCATCAGAAAGACATCACGAGGATATGTAAAGCTTACCCAGCTTCTCTGGAAAAAAAAAAGGGGCTGTATGGAGAAACACATGCACACACACATCCCAGATTCGTAATTAACCGATTTGAAGTGTTGATGTGGGAAAGAAAAGCTCATTTCGAGTGTATCCATCTTGGATGAGCACCGTCAGGGCACTTGCTTCTTTACTAAGGGCAATTGGGACCACGAGGATGTAACCCAGCGTCGCCTTTTCGAGGACATTTACTGCAGCCTATAGGCAGCCACTCTCCGTCTCCAGCAGGCCCGAGGATAGAGCGCCCATTGAGGGCAAAATGCAAATGTTACAGTGGTGAACGGAGGGGCCCACAACTGAAGCGCTATTCTGCCGAGGGGGCGGAAGACTGGCCCTCTGTGTCTGTGCCACCCACGGACACACAACAGTCATCACTCTGACCATTCAGCCAGGCTGATGAAGGAGGTGGGGGGGTTCTGCCACTGACGAAGGTGGCGGCGCTCGGCCCAGTCAGGGGGTGCCAGTTATAAATGGACCATTTGGGCCAGTGTTCCCTGTAAATGTGAGATATTCTGGGGCGCTAAATTATGCTTCTCCGACTCGGGGCCAGTTCCAAGAGGGGGTGTTGTTTAATAATGGCTCTTGTTTCAATGTATTGACTGTCTTGGTGTAATTGAAATGGTGTTTATCATAGAAAATGAGGTAAAAAGGCTTTTGATTTCTGTCCGATTTTTCTCCCTTTAAGGGAAATATCACAGCCCTTAATTAGGCACTCAGCTGCCTTACAAGAAGATGCTCCTTGTTCATCTGTGTCTACATTATATTAATTCTTACAATGTCATCTGCCAGCAGTGGAAAGACACCCAGACACTGAACACATTATTATAGGCGAGCAGAAGTACAAGGAAATGGGTCATGTACATGGTCAGAGGATGAATGTTTTCCCAAGTGTTTTTCTGTCTGCTTAGTTGCCATAGTTGGAGCGTTGCAGCACGATAGTTATGTTGTGTTTGGGCAGGAGTAATGTTGTACCCTCCTCAGCACTCTGTCACTGGGTTTGGATGGATTGGGGTGTTTTTTCTGTGTGTGCTCTCATGCCAGTGTGTTTACTGTGGTGGAAGTTTGCCTTGTTTTTTCTCTCTCGCTCTGCTAAAGGTTTGTCAACTGAACAGTGTGTGCCCACGTCTGCTTTGGAGCGTGATCAGTGGATTGCTGAGGATTTTTTATCTTCTTCTTCTTCTTTTTGATGGCACATGACATCAAGGATAAAGCAGTTTAGGAATGTATTTTTTACTTGATAAATTACTAAAATGATGAATTGATTATGAAAATGTTGATTATTTAATGGAACATTAATGGACTAAAGTATATTTTTATTCAAAAAACAGCAGAATAAGGTTCAAATAGGCTTCGGGACAGTGCCGCTGCCGCACTACTGTTCAAGCATGCACCTCTACACACAACAAACAACGATATCCATCTGAGAATTACTAATAATAATTAATGTAGAATACCAATAATGAATAATGTTATGGGATCATTGCTTATTTCGTGGGCTATTTGGGGATTTATACATGATTATTACATACTTATGTATAAAAAAAACTAAAAACGAATCTGATTTGATTTGGAGGTCGATTACCATGGCAACGGTTGAAGCTTCGAAGCATTCGGGTCAGCCCTAGCTTTGCCCTAGTTTGTCAACATCTGTTTTATCTAATAAGATAAATTTCACTCTTTGCATCTCAGAGTTTTCATTCACATATCTTGAGGTCAGAGGTCAAGGGACCCCTTTGAAAATGGCCATGCCAGTTTTACCTGAGCATTATTCAGCATCCCTCCCGACAAGCCAACATAGCATGATTGGTTCCAATCGATTCCTTAGGTTTTCTTGTTTCATATGATACCAGTATCTAGCTTTATGACTGGTTAATAGTTTATATAATAAAAGATTGATACTGTCTGTATCGATACAATATTTCGATACTACGCCTCTAGACGCCTGTTTTAAGTAACATTTTCCGCCAGAATGGATTTCCAAATGTAATGAATGGGCCCAGTAATTACAAGAGCTAAAAACAATAGAAAGAGCCTCAATGGGAGAAGTGAGCGTAATCCTAATCTGTTTATGAAATTAAGCTGCCTTTATCCCCTTCCCCCCTGGAACAACCCCAATATGGAGCACATTTTAATTTATATTACTACTATATGAAAACTTGGCAAACAGTAAGCGCTATCTTGTTAGCGATGGCTGCGGGGGATTTGAAGAACGTGCCAGCGGCACCGTGTCTCGGACAGAAGATCTATTTCAAGTGAAAACAACCGATAATTTATCTTTGATCTCTCCGTCATTGTTCCTTCGTTTTCCACTGCGACGCAAGGAGATAATTATCCAATCTGAATCAAAGCAGCGATTAGTGTATCCCAAAGCATTTCATACACACAGGGGGCAACGGTGCAGCCCACAGTGAGAGTTGCCATGTGAGCGACCCTGCTGAAAGGTATAATTTCAGCGTGTAGCTATGGCTACACACCGGCGGCTGGTGCGTGAATCACAGAGGTGCCTTGGTGCTTTTCAAAGATCCTTTTCATAGACGGCTGCTCGGAGGCAATGCCCGTGATGAATGGATTTCTGCTCTGCTCTGCTCCGAGTGGGTGGCTTAGACAGAAGGCACAGTGTGTGTGTGTCTCTGTGTGTGGGTGTTTGTGTGTTTGCGTGCGTCTGCCACCCTCTCAAAATGATAAAGGTCTGATGTTTTGGCATTGTCGTCAGCCACGCATGCTGCTTTTTAGCACTGTCATCGTGATGTCTGTGGACCACCTCGCTGCTTCAACCATGAGCTCTTTTTTTACATGTGATGCAGTGCTGCCTTTCGACAACGCTTACCTCATTTTATGTGCTTCGAATCCCCAAGCGTGGCAGGGAAGCGTCTCAAACTGCAGCCCGGACCCTGCACTGATGATCAGTATTACTATCACTCACACAAACGTAGTGTAATTGCTATGTATAGCCATCACTACGCAGTTCTTGACCATGTTTTATTAAAGCAACAATGACTTCTCGCCATAAAGCAGATGTTAGATTTTCACCCTTACTTTGAGCTAATCAGAGCGACGGGACGTGGGTGAACGCTTTTTAACTGCTGTGCACAGTACCAATAAATTAACACCTCCCTGAGTTTAATGAATGCACCATAATATGTGTGTGGGGGTGTGCATTGTTACTTGATGACAGCTGGATGTCTTTTCCAGGGCTGGATTAGCCCAGAATATAGTCATGGACTACCTGGCCCTCATATCTCCAGTCTAAATGAGCTGATCTCCTCTTTTGTGTGCGACCTAATATTTTAACAACCCCCAAAGGATATCAGCCATTTTCATGTCCTTTTAACCGTATTTATAGCAAATCCATATCCTCTTCACTATTAGGCACTGAGACTTTCAGGAGCCTAAGCTAGTAAAAGACACTGTGATTAACACTGCATGTACAGAGTGTGACACTTTTACATGTTAAAAGTGAGGCTACGTTCCCACTGACGTCAGCACTGAGTCTAAAAATGCAGTGTGTACAGTCCAGGCAGTAATGTGAAGGGCATACTGCTCTTAACCTCGCAATAATCAAGATGAAAGATAAAGTGATTGTGATATGTTGCGGTAATAACTTTCCATAGCTGGTTATTCTGTTTCATGGTATTATACACCGGACTACCTGGATCATATTTCACCACAAGAAACTGGATAACATGCTTCAAGATGTCAAAAGATGCAGCGCTGATCCTAGGGGTTTGGTAACAACCATAGAAATAGAATAGGAGTAGAACGGACATTGAGCTGTTATCTAGGTCTTCTTCATCAGTCCACACATACTATGTATAAACTTTTGAGTTAATTCAATTTACTGCAAATAATGAGTGTTGAAGTAAATGAATGCTGCGCCGAATTCTCTCACCGCTTTTAAACAGCGTCGGAAATTCCATTACCGTGACAGCCTTAGCGAAGGTGCTTAATTTATTTGCTTCTTCCACCTCCAAACTAGACAAAAAAGGAAGACCGAAGACAAACCAAAGCTAATTTATGCAAAGACCAGGCACAATGCTGCAGTAGATCATGAATACATCAGCGAGAAAAGGCTCTCAAACAAAGTTTGACGCTATGAAAGGAGAAGGTTTTAACGAGTCCAAGGCTTGCACTTAGCGCGACAGCGCCTGTACGTCCTGAAACACTCTCCCCAAGTAGCTTCACCGCCATTTACCTCATCACTTTAAATGGAGGAATAATGATGAGCAATTGCGAGAAGCGTGTGTCACTCACAGGTTATAGATGAACTGAATATGGAGCAAAAGTGGAGGTAATGGCTTCACTCTAAGTCCACATAAGTGACAAAGTGGGTCTGTGGTGGTGGTGCGTCGTTGTGTCTTTTATTTGTGTCCGTCTATGATCTCTGTAGGGGCGCTGTGGTGATGCTGCGCTTCCCTGCAGTTTGGGATGGCGTCCAGAGCTCAGCTTCAGCACCAGCTCCCCTCTCTCACACACACACAGTCACACCCGCCCACACACTTTCTCCTGCACACATGCACTGTTTCACCTGCCCACGCATTCTCTCTCGTGGATGCAGATACACAAGACACACATACACACAAACACCTTTCGCTAGTGTCCGTGGCGGTGCATGAGGCTCCAATTAGTTTTGACACCTCTGGGTTTTTTCGGTTGCGGGGTTTCAGCGCTGTTCCTCTGGTCTGGACAGGGCTTTGCAGAACTGTTTGTGTGCCTCTGCAAGTGTGTGTGGGCGATGCTTGTTGTTGTGATTGTGTGATTTTAGTATGCATATGTGTGGGCAGGTGTGATGTATCAGTGATTTGGTGCAGCTTTAACACCGGGGTGTGGAGGCCAGTCCCGTCTCACACGTGACTCCCATCGTTTACAGAGCTGCTCCAGGGTGTCTCTCTATGAATGTCAAACCTGTTATCACACACACACACACACACACACACACACACACACACACACACACACACACACGCACGCACACCTTAATTCATATCTTTGTGTGTTTATTAATGTGAAAATTACAAAGAAGCCTACAGACTTAATATCCTTTTGTGGCACCTTCAAATCAGTTGAAAGAAAAGTCATTGTAACAGTAGTGTGTTTGATGCTCTGTGGGGTGTCTTTAATATCTGTCAGGGAGAAAAGGATAGCCAGGCTTTATTAGTTTTTTTTCCTTTGATGAGACTTGAAGATTATTGGTTATTTACACTGGGAGCCAGGCTTGATTAAAAGTCCTTCTCTGCCCACCTTACGTAGAACAACAAAGTGTGGCCGTGTAGACGAGAACAGTTTGCTACTTCAAATCCCCGCAGCACGACCAGTGAAGCCTTTGTGTTAACAGAAATAATCCATATCATGCTGTTATTCGTTTGCATCCCAACCCATGGGATGTGTTCCAGATATGTGCTTTACTGCACTAAGAATAGTAGAAGAATAATGTATTATTTTATAGATTATTTTTTATTTATTTTTTCATTTGCTGCTTCCAGAGCTCAGCTGGCGATACTGACAATTATTTTGTCAAGTGCATTCTTGTTATTTTGGTTTGTACTAGAACATGTTTACAAGCTTTAATGTTTGAAAATCACTTATGCTCATACCGGCTTTGCTGCAGCACCTCGTTTCACCCTCTGTCTGAAACGCTCCGTTTTAATACCTGTCTCTTTAAGCCCCCCCTCCCAAAAAGTAGCCACTAGGCGGGTATTATGCAAATGTGTTACTTGGTGACATCACCACGTTACGGAAGAAAAGGCTTCAAGCGAGGCAGTTCCGGCGCAGTGTTTCTCCCTTTGGCGTGGACTTTGTAACTTTGCAGACCTTTTACATGCACAAAAAACAATATAACACACTTAAGGAAAGAGGCAAAAGCATAAAAGGTCCTCTTTAAGATCATCAGAGAGCATAGTAGCTTTACTTGTTAGCTAAATGCAGCTTCACTGTCTTTGGTTCTGACTCGATGTACTACAAGCTTTCTATTTAATAACAACTTAAAATATCAGGATATTGTCTAGTTGTCATTCTGTATGTTTGATACAGGACTTAAATTGGTGTTTGAGTGCAGCACTTGAGTAATTAAACACAGCTCGTCACCGCCGTGTGGACAGAGCTGTCATATTCTTTTATGAGAGGAAATTAGAGCTAATCAGGCCACTGTGCTGCGGCTCTTTCCCGTCACGGAGTTAAGGGGTGTTACTTTGGACCTCCTCGCGCTAGACTGATTCTAATTTAGCTTCACCTCCCTCCGCCATGTCGTGCCGGGCCACGTCGTGTCGTCTCCTTTTGTCTTCTTGGCCTTTCCCTGTTCTCTCCCCTTTCCCCTCTCTGTACTAATATCACTCCACTCTGCCCACATCTTTTCCACCGCTCCTCCCCTCACCTTTACTTTCCGTCTTCTCCCACTGCCTTCACCATGTCGCTCCCTCCTGACCTCTCTCCTCTCTTCCACCCACTCTCTCCTCGCAATAAGCACTGCGATGAGGATCCATATTGGATTATTGTGTTTGCCATTAGCCTCTGGGTTGACAGTTTAATTGCCTTCATCCACCGGGGTATCTGCAAGTCCGACCCTGCCAGCCCTGCGTTTGCATTTTCCACAGAGAATACCGGATGACCTGTGCATCGAAAGGTTTCGTCGTGATGGCGAGATCAGAACTTTTGAGCACCTTTCCTCATTTCCATGTCTGCACTGAATACTAGTGAGTGTGTCACAGGGGCAGGCAGGACCGAGACCTGCCAGAGTTAACAAGCTAGCAATCGCCTTTCATAACAATTTTTTCTCCTCAGAGCCGAGAGCTACCTGCTACACCCACTATCATTTTATATGTTTCACACTCTCCAAGTATGAATATGTATGCTGCCTTCAAGCACTTGATGTTTCAGAGTCTGTGTCAAAATCAATGCCCACAAATCTGCCACGTCCTCAGGCAGACACGCAACCTGTTCACCATCAGGTTTATTATCAAAAAGACAGCTTTTCTGTTGATCAGAGACGTGAAGTTTTTCAGACTGCTAATGACCTTGTTTGTCTCTCTCTCGCTCTCCCCCACCCAACTTTTTGTTTCCCCGCTCAGGGCCGCTGCACGCGAGAGAACTGCAAATACCTCCACCCGCCCGCTCACCTGAAGACCCAGCTGGAGATCAACGGGCGAAACAACCTGATCCAGCAGAAGACGGCGGCCGCCATGTTGGCTCAGCAGATGCAGTTCATGATCCCCGGCACCACCATGCAACCCGTGGTCAGTGCCGGCCTCGCTGCCTGAAAATAGCTGTGTAAAAAAAGTCTGGCTTTGCTCCTGTTAAAACATATTTACATATCAAGTTACATCAGTTCAAGAGAACTCAAGCTACGCCAGTATAATTTCCTTTTAGCGTCTTGGCACCAGCTTTAACGGACAAGCAGGGCATGATTCACTGCAAAAATATGAGACGTCTGTTCCAGTACATTCTATTAGATACTTTACTATTACATTTGTTCTCACAATAGTTATTGAGATGGCCTTGAGCAATGCACAAAACTCCCCAATTACTCTCTGGGAGTTGCTCTGCAGTCAGCGGTAGACTGTGGTTGCACTGGGGCAGCTGCCAGGTGTGTTTAACTGCATCAACGCGAGGCTGGGTGTAGCCGAAAAAGAACACGCTTGCTCAGCAAAATCTTCCCGGTATACATAGAGGTTAAAAAAAAAAAAGAAAGCCTCTTCTCTTGTTTCTACTCTCTCTCCCGCTTTTTCTGTATTCCTCTGTGTTCTCCTGGCTCTCTCTCTACCTGTCACACCCTCTCTCATCTTCCTCAGCCACCACTCTGCACAGCTGCGCCCTCCGTTCATTTGTCTCTTGTCTCTCCTTCCTCCAACTTCTTTTTTTATCGCTGCACCCTCTCTTTTTGCCCTTCACCCTCCACTCCACACTGTCCCTCCCAACATCCATCATTTTACATCTATTTCTTTTGCTCCTGACTAATTAAGAATGTAAAAAAAATCATTGGTCTCTCGCTTTCGACAGCAGACGTTTCCAACGTGCCAGGGCTTGGGCTCCACTGCAGGCCTGAGCTACGCACCCTACCTGACCCCCATGTCCCACAGCATGGGCCTGGTGCCCACCGACATCCTGCCCAACTCCCCCTGCATCGTCCCCGGCAGCCCGCCCATCTCCGTCAACGCCGGCAACTCCTCCAACCAGAAACTGCTGCGTACCGACAAGCTGGAGGTAACCCACCCAATCACAGCCTGTCTCTCTCTCTCACACACACATACCTAATGTCGTCTTTGACGTGGTGAAGTATAATTACGGTATCACCTTACTGTGTTTACGGGTGTGAACAAGATACGTGACGCTAATGAGCATCATTTATAGCTGAATGGTCTTGATACATGTGTAACATCTGACAAGATTTTCCTCCTACCGTGTTGTGAATATAAGAGAAAAAAACACTATAAAACACTACCTCTCTCCATGGTTACCACAGGAGTTGGCATAGCAACAAATAAAATACACATACGCACATCTTTAACCTTTGAATGAACTTTACAACTACTTGTCGTATAAATTGCCCGTGACGAGGACCTGAAAGAATAAGCAAGGTTTCTGTTTCATAAGTAATTCATGACTTTAATAAATACATTTTGAAGTCGCCTTTGAATAAAACGAAATAAGCAATTCATTCTCGTAAGAAGTCTGCATCTTTCACTGCAGTAAAATAAGACAATCTCACAAAAAAAGTAGGTGAAATGTGTAACTGCAGTAGCTGATTATGCCACCAAGTTTAGTGTGTAGCTGTAGTATTCATTCAATTTGAACTAAAGGCACTCAAGATATCATCTAAACAACACTATCAGCCTCCTTTCTTGATCGCTCTTTACCTCTGCAGTATCCTTGAGCATCACTTAAGGAACATCTGATTGTGTTACCCCTTAAAGAATTAATTTAAGGCTCAGAAACCTGACGCAAAATATAAAAGAGATAGTGTGAGATTACAGTAATTTAAATTGGAAATCGCTCAACACAAACTGGTACTTGCTAGACAGCCACGGTTAGACTGGGACAATTACAACAACCTCCGTCTGCCCCCTGGCAAACAACACTGAATGAGAATAGCTCGCTGATTGAGGAGAGTGTTTTTTTTTTTTTCCCACTTCATTTTTAAAGATAAACAATAATCTCCCTAAGACCTGGAGGTGATGCGTAGGTGTGTGCCTGTATGTGTTTTTCTCCGGGAGTGCTATCACTTAGCAACTGAATGAAGTTGGCTCTAATGAAACAGTATCCCTGTGAGACACGCATACACGCCCACGCAAGACCGGCATGTGTGTGCACACGTATGTGTGTGCGCACGCCAGTGTTTTTGTGTGTGTGTACTCAGTCCCTGAGTGCGAGTCAAAAGCAGATCCCCGTGTGATTAAGCCCAAGCCTCTGAACGGTTGAACACTGACTGGTTCAGTGACTCCACAGTCATTTGGGTTTGGCACACTTTGCACTTTAGTTACATGGTGTTGAGAGCTTTTTCACACCAAGTCCAAAACTAATTTATTGTCTGTATTTAAAAAAAGGTGGGTGTGATTTTTTTAAAGTCTGGTACAGCAGAATAAAGTAAAACCTTAAGATTCTGTGTGCAAGACATCCTATATTTGATTTTCTGTGCGGTAACTCATGGATAACTACCTCATACAACCCCACTTCAAATCATTCGAACTATCCCTTTAAGGCTTGTTGGCCCTACCGTGCAGTATTTATCAAGATTCTCATTTTCAAAACAGTCACACACCAAAATGTGAATGTCAGATACTTTCAAAAAATGTAATATCGTCATCAAGATTTTGATGGCTGCCTGAGTTGCTGTGCTAGTTGGTTGATCATGCACTACAGTAAGAGGATGACAAGAAATAAATTGAATTGGATGCAATGAATATTATGCTGGTTTGTTCCCTGACATGTTCTCAAAGCTCACGGTTTATATGTCTCTGTGTGTGTTTCTTTGTTTTCTCTTTTTGCCTGCGTACATCTGTGTGTCTGTGTATCTGTCTGTGTGTCTGTACATTCGCCTGCCTCTCCCGCTCCCAGGTGTGCCGCGAGTTCCAGCGGGGCAACTGCGCCCGCGGCGAGACCGACTGCCGCTTCGCCCACCCGAGCGACAGCCCCATGATCGACACCAGCGACAACACGGTCACCGTCTGCATGGACTACATCAAGAGCCGCTGCTCCCGCGAGAAGTGCAAGTACTTCCACCCTCCGGCCCACCTGCAGGCCAAGATCAAGGCCGCCCAACACCAGGCCAACCAGACGGCTGTGGCCGCGCAAGCCGCCGCCACGGCTGCAGCCATGGTGAGAGCACTGCGCAACAGCCTACCTACACAGTTGTAGAGCAGGAAACACACACACATACTTGTATGGAGGACGGAACCTGCCAAAATCAAAAATAAATCAATAAATAACCCGACCCCATCATGACATTGAGAGACAGCCCCCTAATTTGCATAACGAAGCAGATATGCATAAAGAAATGTGTAAAGAGAAGAAAACAGAAATTAATAATTTTGGGGAAATAATTAAGGGCTGAAATGCAAAGGGAAAATCATGCAGAAATAAATAAATACATAGATTTAAAAATAAATATAAAATAAATCAATAAGAAATAAATGCACAAATAAATGAATTAATAAGAAATAAATGCTAAAATAAGTAAATTAATACAAAATAAATACTAAAATAAATAAATAAAAAATGCTAAAATAAATAAATTAATACAAAATAAATGCTCAAATAAATAAAACATTTAAAAAAAATTAATTAATTAATTTAAAAACTAATAAAAAAATAGTAAATAAATAAGGGAATTAATATGAAGATAAATCAATAAAGAAGAAAATAAGACAAAAATATCAATTTATGTCACATTTTATCAATTACACTTTTAATATTATTTTTGCTACATTTAAAGACATATTTATTTTTTTATCGAGTCATTTATTTATTGAGTTATATTTTATTTTGGCCGGTTCTGTCTTCCATATACTTGTCCTTGTAATAAACAAACACACATCCCAAGGTTTGTTTAGAGTACTTATAGAGCAAGAGCTTGTAAGGTCTGGATGGGACAACAAGGCTATTTTACAGCACCTATATACAGTTTACCTTGAACTTTCCAACGAGAGCTTAGCCTTTCAAATAAACAAGTTGTTATTGGAGGTTTTATGGTTGTGGAAGAGCAAGTAAACACAATATATACAGTACTATTCAGTGATCTCTTTTGAGCAATTTTGCACCAATTAAAAAAACACGTAACCACACATACTCACTGAATACACGTGACGTTATCACATAATCACCTTGGCTTACACAATATGTAAACACAGTCTGTCGATGACGACACCCACAGTAACATAAAATGTGGAGCGCTGCTTTATTACTGTATAAAACATACCCACCTCTGCTGGTTCATTCTAGTGGACTCCAGTGTGCAATTCACTAAACAATAGTCGTCCCAAAGTGAGGCCGTTGTATACAATAAACAGGGTTTAGTGAGACCTAAAACGCATCAGTATAATGCCGCAAGAACAATCTGTTATTATCTCACCGCAGTCCGCTTTTTATTTTCCAATGCCCTTGGTTCATACAGAGACAATGTGCTGGCTCACCCACGCCATCCCACCCTCCTCCCCCCCTGCTCTCAATGATAAGTGCGGCTCTCTGCAGATCAGTGTAAATTGAATCGGGGATGGATGAGGATGTAGCCTCACGGGTAGGGTGGGGGTTTCTGCCTTTAGTTGGAAAAATCCCCCCCAAACAGGCTGAGGAAGAGACAGACAGATGGATGTAAACGCAGGCAGACAGCAAGGGAAGGGTTTGGCAGAAGTGTGTCTTGGCTGTGCCCCTCCCTCCCCCAGTGGCTTCTTCTGAATGGTCCTTTTTGGCTGCTGCACTCGCACACCTTGTACTGCGCCACTGTGCTGACTGACTTCCCCCCTCCATGGCATGGGCATGCTTTACGCGTTGCACATACCTCTCTCTCTCATTGGCTGGCTCCATCGCTGCTTGCTCTCTTTTGTCCTTCCTCCATAAGTGTCGACCGCGATAAAGTCGACCGCGAGCTCAGGTTAGTTTTTTGTAGCAGGAAAAAGGAATTGAAACATGCATAAATAAAAGAGAGCCGGAGGCGCTATAACCTGACCCGTCAGCGCTGGTTTCTCAACAACGTCAAACAACAACATTCAGCTTATCTTCCTCTTTACAATCTACGCTTCATACCCGTCACACGGCCCCTGTTTATCAACTTTATGACCCAATTTACCACGAGCAGTTACAAGCCGCGCTAGAGGTGAGCCGGGTCAAACTTAGGACAATGACTTGTTTAGTCAGCACCTTTAATCCAATTTTCTTTTTAGCCCTCAGCCTAAGCTGAAGCGCTTTTATTGAAGCAGAGACCCCCATAAAACCTGTACTACTGCACTGCTGCAAATAGCTAATATCATTACCCATAATTCACTTCTTTTTGTTTTTTTAAAAAGCAAATAGTAGATAAGGTAACACACTAACTGATGCAGTTACAGTAAGCAGATCATGTTGTTTTTAACTGTGCCACATTATGTGTTGCTTTGCCACGCTGTAACCTCCTCCCTCATCGCCAAGTCAGACATCTTTTGCTTTTCATGTCACTTTAATAGACCATCTATCCATTTGGACTAACAGCGCCATCAGCAATGCCTTGTCGATATCTATTGTTACATACTAGAAAAATCCACATACATGAAGCAAGAGGCCTGTGCATGGACCCCCCTTTAACCCGCTGTGCTCATCACATCCATGTCATCTTTTTTTTTTCTCCCTCTCGGCAGTGACATCAAATGTAAAGTTTTTTTTTAATAAATTAGCAAAAGCTGAACTAAAACAGGTTAGATTTGTAAACTCTTCTAAGTTTTAAGATCTGAATAAACAGAGCTCCACATTCTGTGATTGAACCACATCGTGTCACCTCCCCGTTGATCACACTAACAAGCCTACACGCGAGTATTTTTCACTTATTTCAGACGTGAATCGACACCACTACAGAGAAGGATTAAGCTACTTCCTATTAGCGCTACTGGTTGTAGCAGCGTTTCAACAGCCTCTAGTTTATTTGTAGTTTAAAAAACTGCCTACACAAATGTGTCCAGTTCTCGCTGCCAGTTGTGAGGGCAGAGTTCAATCACTTGAGGGGCTTTGACCCAACCTGTTGTGGGTGTTTTAGGCCCAAAAACCACCTCCAGGAGCACTGTAATTACTTTGTGTGTAGGAACCTGTGTGTCAGCCCAGCATTTAGAGTCTGAATCAGTTGTGTTTTACTGCAAAAAAAAGTTGATTTACTTGTTCAGAAAACAGTTGACGTTACTACTAAATGCTTTCCCAGTAGTGTTGAAATACATCATAGTATCTTTGCTCTTTTTTTTTAACCAAAAGTTAATGTAGATGCTTTTTGTTGCTTTTGTACTAATTCCAAAAAAAAAAAAAAAAAAAGTAGCAATGTTTCAAAGTAAACAAAACAGTTTTTTGTTTATGTGCATGCCTATTGTTTTGTATGTGGTATACTTGCATTCAGATTATTTTTGTTTTTTGTTTTTTTTCCTTCTCACCTATCCACAATGCAATGCTGTCCCCCATGACGCACCTCTGCTTGCTGTTACCTGTATGTTAATACGCTTGAATCCCATTGGCCCACTGCCATCATGTGCTCGCTGCCTGCTAATTAAAGACTCAGTCGACTGCCAAAGCAATGAAGCGACCCCTCGAGGCAACTGTAGACCTGGTACTTTGACCTTTCACCTTTTGCTTTGCATGTAGCTTTCTTTAATTGTACTGTAGCCACTCACAACAATTTAAGTTGGCTCTTTTGTTTTTTGTGAAACACTTAAAAAGTATAAAATATTGATTCTAGATTGTACTGTACATTTATTGAACTACAACGTAATGTTAATTTTTTCTTTAATGTGTTGTTGCTATGGTGTAGTTTCTCATTGTCCTTGTGATAGTTGCAGCAAGTTTCCATTTTTGCCTTGTTGTGCTGTGCATAGACAAATAACACATTTACAAATATCACTTTAAGTTGAAGTATACGGATCAAATCTACTGTTTGTGTGTTTGTGTGTGTTTTCCGGCGGACAGGCGTTCCCCCACGGCGTCCTCCAGCCGCTACCAAAGAGACAAGCGCTCGAGAAGTGCAACGGCTCCCTGTTCAACCCCAGTATGTTGCACTACCAGCAGGCGCTGGCCAACGCACAGCTCCAGCAGCCCGCTTTCTTTCCCACAGGTAAGAGCTCCCGATCGATGCACACAGGAGCACTCGTAGAATTTATATGCGGAGCATGCAAACACACACTCACCGAATGTGCTCGGCTAACCTATTTTTTTGCGAGAACACCTCTACGTCTTATATTTTCTTTTGAAAGGGTTCAACACAGAAGTAGTCCTGCTGCGATGGCGTGTGCTAATGTTACAGCTCTTCGCAGCGCCATTCCCTAAACTTTGATCTGCCACTATAACACGTAATTGCTGCCAGGTTGAAGGGCAATGCAGGCTTTGATCAGAGCAATAAAAGATAGTTGAATATGATACACCCCTCTCTCTCATACTGTAACGCCCAAACCTACAAAAGAGCAGTTGTTTCCCCTCCAAACAAAATGCACCTCGACTCATAGATAGCTTTAAGCCCCCTAAGGCCGCCCGCTAAACGAGTTAGCTGCAGCTAATACGGCAGCCTGTAGCCACTCTGAGTCATCCCTCGCTCTTCTCTTTACCTGCTCTTTTTTTGTTTCCCTGCGGTGTTAGACGCCTGACAGCCCCTCATCCCTACTCCGTCTGTATCCGTACGTGGGTGTAGCCCTGGGTTAAAGTCCTGTTTGAAAAACCATGTTTCTACAGATGGGTGCGGTTTAGATGACAACAGCAGGAACCAGATATTTGACGTTTAACTGTGATATTTTAGTGATGGACACGCATCTGTTGCAGTAAACTCTGCCCATCTTCATTTGATCTGGACGGAAGCCCGTGCACATCATTGTACTGAGTCTGCATGATGCTGCTTTGTCACCTCTTCAGTTTAATTCTCTCTATTATTTAGTCTTCTCCCTCTTTTTCTAGAAATTACTCATTTAGATTCATTATTTTTCCTCAAATTGTTATACATGTAAATATACTAGTTACAGCTATTTAAAGGGTAACTTTGCTATTTTTCAACCTGGACCCTATTTTCCCATGTTTTTATTTCTAACTTACCAATAGGTAGGCGGCAGCTGCTCATGGACTGTAATACGGCACCGTTGGGGCAAGCTGGCACCGTCATTTACGTCCACTAAAGGTGCTTGTTTTTGCCACGACAAGCTCTGATTGTTATTATAAGTGTCTGACAACATTATGGAAAGAGTCTCGCTCAAGGAGAAGTAACGTTCTGGCACCTTTGCGAGGTGATATGTCGCCGTGAGACAGCGGTGGAAGAAGTACTCACATACTGTAATTTACTGAAATAAAAGTTGTCTAAAAATACTGCATTACAAGTAAAAGTCCTGAATTACTTATTTTACCTTTTAAAAAGGTTATATTATTATATTATTCTGTTTTTATCACAAACACATAAGAACATTTTAATGCTCACCAGTTTCAGATATCTACTTTGTATACTAAAGAGTATATTAGTAGTATAGTACTGCATCATATCATATAAGCATATCATATGTTTTTTAAAATGCAAAAAGTAACTAGTAACTATAAGTGTCAAATAACAAAAGTACAATATTTGCGTCTGAGATTTAGTGGAGTAGAAGTATAAAGTAGCAGAAAAAGGAAATACTCAAATAGAGTTCAAGTCTGTCAAAATTGGTGGAAAACGGTGGAATAGTGGAATACATCCATGGTGGAAACGCGAGTGCCAGCTGGGCAGTTTGTTGTGCTGGAGTTTAAAAGATTTTCAATGTCATGGCTAAATATTTCAATTTCGACAATGTGGACGAGCTCTTTGAATTCGATGCCCACCCGTATTTATTAGAGCCAGAGTATACAAACATTCCGATTTCACAACGAGACTTCTCCTTGAGCGGGACTTGAACACAATAACAAACAGACCTGATCAAGTGAAAGGGAAGAAAAAACGTTTTATTTCTCTGTAGGATCCTTTCCATAATGTTGTCAGACACCTATATAAGAACAATCTGAGTCTGTCGGTGGCAAAAACAAGCGCTTTAAGTGAACGTTACGTTACGTTGACGCTGCTCACTTTCCCTCGCAGCTCGTTTCGAGGCTGCCGGTTACAGAAAATTGGTTCCAGGTTGAAATTGGAAAGTTTAATTGCTGGGCTTTTGTGGCCACAGAAGACCTAAGAAATATTGGATAAAGAATCTTTCTTTTTTTTGATTGAATCGAGTATGAAGAGATGAGCTTGGCTGCTTGTGTGTGCAGCAACTTTATTAACAGCTGGATCTCAGACACCAGCATGGTCAAGCAGGGGTGTAAGAGAATACGGAGTATATTTTGTTTTGTGATAATGTATTGATTCTCAAAAAACACTACTGATTTTTAATTTAATAGTTTACATGCAAAAATGTACTGTCAATACCTCATTTAATTTGCAAAGTAAGTAGTGCTATGATGTTGGATGTTACTGTGATAAATGCAAATTGCATAAAAAAAGTTTTTTCAGATTTTATGTTTATGATGGTGTGTCCTTTATACGATGACAGTTTTCCTAAAATTAGATTAAAAATTGAATCGTAACCCCTGTATTATGATACGTATCGCCAGATTCTTGCCAATACGCAGCCCTATGGTCAAGTCAAGTCAACTTTATTTAAACATATAATCTGTACAACAAATGACACTCTGTCTGAAACAAAAATGAAGAAGCAGAATGACAGTTTTAAGTCGATATGTGACTGATAATCTATCATTTCCTGCCTTCACATCTGGTTGATCCAGCTTTGCAACAACTTGGCCATAACCTCCAGTATACCTAAGTTTGCTTTATGTTTAGCTGCTGCCGTATAGAAACAGTATTTGCTCACTAATGCCGTAACCGGATAAGAGAACTCCTCTGCTTGCAACCGTTAACTGCATTCATAACTGGCTGTCAGCACCACCATACCGTAGCATCTGAGCTAGCTTTTTATTTTTTGTCTTGTCTAACCTTGTTGTTCTCCTCCCTCTCAATTAACCCATTTATTTCTTCTCTCTCTCCCTCTCTGTCTCCCCCCTCTCCCCTCCCCCTCTCTGTCTTTCTCTGCATGAACACAACAGGGTCAGTCTTGTGCATGACTCCTCATAGCAGTCTTGGTAGGTCCTGACCTTCCCTTTTGCTCTCTCACACACACACTGTTTGATGTATAAGAGTGGGTTTGGAGGGGGGGATGAGGGGGCGATATCTGCAGCCCTTGCAGGTGAGACAAAAGGTCACCGCGACAAAAATGTGCTCTGTGAAATTGCCATCGAACTGTCCATTTCTTTAGGCTGAGATATGATATTTGAATGTCCATTTTGTATCACCTGAAACAGTTGTGACTCTCAGTTTCTTGTTTTCTCTGCTGACTTACTCGCTAATGACTGTTTGTGTAGGAAAGAAAAATGCTAGAATACAAATCTGTAGGATAGCTACTGTCTGTTTGCTGTGCTGTGTTGATCAGGAAATTTAAATCAGTTTCCCAGAGAAGTTATTTCCGCCACACAGCTGGAGCGTTTGTCTCCGCTAAAAAGGGGATGGGAATTAAAAAAAAAAAAAAAAAAGTCCCCAGTCGGCTAATCAGCAGGTCCCACATTAATAACTGGGAAAATGATGACTAAGAGTAATGATTTTAAACATGATATCTATCATGTTTTTGGCATCTTCCTGCTGTTAAGCCCACATGAATTAGAAAATAAAAATTCCCATCCCCGCTGCCAAAACATGTCATTGATTCTTTTGTAAATTGGTGCCTCAACTTCTCTGGGAACAACAGCAAAAAACTGATTTTCCGTATAAATTTCCTTACTTGTGATTTGTAATCAGCTTCTCTCCTCTTGTTTTTGTTTGTTATTTTTTCTCCCATGCTCTCTTTTTTCTTTC
The DNA here is from genome assembly GCF_043250625.1 of Sebastes fasciatus. NCBI lineage: Eukaryota > Metazoa > Chordata > Actinopteri > Perciformes > Sebastidae > Sebastes > Sebastes fasciatus. Next base: position 10,776,204 of record NC_133818.1, on the reverse strand, counting down.
TTTCTTTCTGTCCTTCCTTGCTTTGCATTGTGAATGGTTGCATGCCATCTGCCGGTGTAACCCTAACGATGGCTTGCTGGCTCTCTGTAACATCCGCCAACCACCACCTCCACCAACCACCATCAACAACAACAACAACTACAACAACAACAAAACCGTCGACACACACACCTCACCACTGTTGCCACGGTTACCATAACGCTCCACCTACCTGTCCATCGCTACCACCTCCTTCCCTTTTCCCCCCCCCCATTCCTCCTCCCTCTCCACTCACCTCCTCCTTTCCCACCCTCAAACCAAAGTCCCAATGATGTACAGTGCTACGCCTGCTACTGTCTCTGCAGCAACAACTCCTGCCACAAGTGTCCCCTACGCAGCAACAGCACCAGCCAATCAGGTTTGCTCCTTTTAAAGCTTTCTTTCATCAGTCCCCGGAGCTCTGAATAAGTGCTGCCTTCTAATAGTGAGCTGCAATAACCTGCAGCTGAGCCCACGCCCAGCCCCTCCCCATCCATCCACACTGGCATGAGAGCCGGAGTGGGTATTTTCCAAGAGGGGCTACCTGAACAAGCCGCTCTATTTCTTGTGAAACGCACTTCTTCAGAGCTCCCACATTTGCAAAGTAGTAGTTGTGTTGTGTTGCACTACTTCCTGTTTTTTTCGTTTTGCATGTTTCTGTTTTAAGTTTTATTTTCCACTTTTCCTTGTTGTCAAATATCTCCATCTGCAATAGGGGGCATCATCTGTACTGCTTGTGTGCTACGCAAAACACAAACAACTTCCGCAGCGCTGCTTTTCGTAGCAGCTGCCCTGTTCTTTTTTCCCCCCCCAGTTTCACCTTTTTACCTTCTTCCTGGTCCTCGGGATGAAAAGGGAGAATAAATCATGTGAGGAAACAGTTACGGAGGGGTTTGTCAGGGGCGAGAGGGACGCGGGGAGAATGATCACATACGCCGTCTATAAATGGCCTCCGATCGGCGGCTCTCCTGTTGCTGCGCGTCAGCGGGAGCCGGGGGGGGGGGGAAGCAGGGCCAGGTTTTGGATGCCAGAGTGACGCATGTGTGCCCCATTTTAAACCTGGAAATTTCAGCACAATGCTGGCACTCCGGGGCCTCGCGCAGCTGGTAATCATTTACTGGTAGTTCAGTGTAGTGTGTAGGTGCCTTGAGGACACGCAGATGAACAGATTAGAAGTGTTGCACAGGTAGAAAATGTGCCGGGGAAAACAATCACGTCATGTCCACATAATTATACTGACTGCTTTTTCCATCTGTTTTTTGTTCCTCTTCTTCTCACTACTTGGTCTTTTTCTTTTACTGCGTCATTATACGGAAAAAATATAGTGATACCGACTTAAAGGTGCTACTGATAACATTGATTACCTCCTCCGTTCCGTTGTATTCACTTCACAATAAGTCGTTGCCAGGCTCAATCTCAGCCATTTATCCGTTTTTCCCACACTAAGTTTGACTGTTGGCTCAAAAGCCTTGTTAGAAGTGGGAACCAAATGTCAGATATCTTCCACAGAGATAAACAAAACATTAATTTTGGACCTGTCCCCTTTCTAAAGGCTCTGTGGATGTAGTACTTTTTAAAAATATATTTGTCTTAGGGCTGTCTGATTAAAATATTTAATCGCAAATTAATCACACATTTTTTATCAGTTCAAAATGTACCTTAAAGGGAGATTTGTCAAGTATTTAATACTCTTATCGACATGGGAGTGGACAAATACGCTGCTTTATGCAAATGTATTAATATATTTATTATATATTTACAGGCAACAACAGCTGTCAGTGTGTCAGTGTGCTGGCTTGACTATGACTTGCCCCCAAACTGCATGTGATTATCATAAAGTGGGCATGTCTGTAAAGGGGAGACTCGTGGGTACCCATAGAACCCATTTTCATTCACATATCTTGAGGTCAAAGGTCAAGCTACCCCTTTTGAGAATTGCCGTTCCAGTTTTTCCTCACCAAAATGTAGTGTAAGTTTGGAGCGTTATTTAACCTCCTTCACGACAAGCTAGTAAGACATGGTTGGTACCACTGGACTCTTTAGGTTTTTCTAGTTTCATATGATGCCAGTACCTTCACTCTTTAAACGGAGCCCGCTACAACCTCTAAAAGATCGATTGCGTTAATGCGTTGAAGAAGTTAGTGACGTTAAAACGAATTTGCGTTAACGTGTTATTATCGCGTTAACTTTGACAGCCCTCATATGTCTACATATTAATGTTATCAATAAGACCTTTAAGTTAGAGAATGAACACTTTTGAAAGCAGTTCCCGACTGGAAAGAAAGAAAAATGAGAATCGAAGCTTTGTGTAAAATAAAGGTTCATTTTCAAATTAAAAAAAGCAAATGACTCCTTCGATCATCAACCGAAGGATCCGGCCCCGGTGCTTTATTGCCCCTCATAGGCCGGCAGTGCGTGCACTTCCTGTGAGTCACTGTCTCTTCCTGTAATTGGCATGCAGCAGCAGTAGCAGCAGGAAGCAGAGCTGCTCTTTAAAGATGCATGTGGGACAAGGAGCAGGAGAAAACACTGACGTCAGCCCTCGCTGTCTGTCTCCGTCTGTCCCCCTCTCTCTCTCTCTCTCTCTCTATCGCCCCCTCCTCCTCTCCACCTTGCATAAAGATCCCTATAGCTGGGACGCAGTTAACACTTTGAATCAGCTGTACTGCACACCTTGTTTACTACAGTCGTCCCCATCGCACGGTCAGAATAAACAGATTATGATGTTTTTTAATAAGGGCTGCCGACGTCACTGTTTGCTGAAAAACAACCTTTGTTTGTGCTGATGCTGGCTGGTTAACATCAGCCATCAGCATCTCCTCTTCAAGACCAGAACTTATTGAGGAGAATTAAATGATAGTGATATTAATACATCTGGAGCTAAAGAGTGTGTGTGTCGATTACCTAAATATAAAATGAGATAAATAGTGAGTAACAGAGGGACAGGATGTTGCAGACATGTTGAGAGGTTCAGAGTCTGGTCAACTCATGACCGTCTGAACTGTCACGGTGACACGACAAGCAGGAGCCAATCGCATCATTCCATGTTCCAGCTCATATTTAACCATGTGCTATCAGTGCTGGTAACTGTCTCGCTTCCAGATTGTGAAGCTGCGGCGCCCTCCGCTGTCCGAATACGGCATTACGTTACATCCTTTCTTATGTGATCTGCCTGCCGAAATGATAGGAAAGATAAGTTATAATTAAATAGAATTAGAGATTGTTATGTTTGAGCAGCTCTTCAGCAGAGAGGAGCAGGGTTCAATCTCACCTCTTCATCACATTTATTAAAATGAACAGACAAGGTCGCTAAGATCCAACGCAATTAGAATAATAATCTGATATTAATCTGTTAAAAAAACCTTCATTATGATTCTGTAACGCACACTTTATAATTACCTCATCATCCTCCAGGCTGAAACACATTGCAAAACAGGACCTGCAAACAACTCTTGTTTGTTTCCCCCCCCCTGTGGTGCCAGACGGGTGGGGTGCACCCTCCTATACGTGTGATCCCACCCATCTGACACCCAGTAATGTTCTCCTATTTTTTACTGTGGAGCGGGGCTCTCTCTTTCTCAGCCCGCGCACATCACAGCTGTGATGAACTCCTGTGATGTGTGATGTGACCAGTGGCTTCCGTCCTTTGCTGGCTGTCTTTTGTATATTAACAAGCGCCACGCTGCTTTGTACCGTGTTGGCACGCTGCCACATGAAGGCCGCCAGCAGCTTCTTCTACCTGTCTTCAACTCCCTACAGACAATCTCTCTCCTCTCTCTCTCTCTCTCTCTTTGTTGTGTGTTGGATTTATCTCCTAAAGAGAGAGTACACACAGAGGTGACCAGACCTGAGTCAAATGCTATTTGCAAATGAGCGTTTGCTCTCATGTGCATGAAACAGCAAGCAGGTAGCATAACCACAACTCAAGACAGAAAAATACCATTCACCACCACCTGATGCCTATTCTTCCTGCGTTTACTTTCTCCAGACCAAACCAATAGAGCTCAACCGTGATCACCCGCTTTTTGAATGGCTCTGGAGCTCCACCAATCCCAGTTACACCTAGGATTGTGGGTAGTGTGGTCCGTGACGTGGCTTCTACGGGATCATATACCATCGTTTCACAATCTCGTAGCTCGTGGTGAGTCGACCTTGGATGGTTATGACGTTAAGGCTAGTAATCAAATCCGTGATTAAGAGTATGAATGAGATTTTCACTTCCGATAACCTCACCGTTTGCTCTCACGGGGCTTTTAGCGATGCATTTTGGATCGTTTTTATTATTTTTCGGGATCTAGAAGTTATAAAAATTGTGGGACATATTTGTTTGCCGTTGGTTGTTAGATGATCTGACAAGTTTGAAGCACATTGAGGCCTGAAGTAGGCAGAAATAAAGGCAAATAGTGTTTGACCCAGATCACATAATAAAAGCATCAATTCTGTGTACTTAGTTATTACATTATATGTTTTAATTCTAATAATAAAGCTTCTCTCTTACAGGTTTAACTAAATGTGTTCTCTCCTTGTGTTCTCTCCTTCCTTTTTCCCCGCTTCTGTCTCTCTCCTCCAGATCATCCTGAAGTAATTTTCAGGAAGGCAACAGAGTGTCACGAAGCTGCACTAGGAAACCCAAAACAGCCCCTGTGTAAATACTACCTTACCTCTCCCATAGAGGTCCAGCAACCTGCATGCTAAGAGTGTAACACTTCAATTTAACCGTAAGAACTGCAGTGCCGGTGTAACACACACACACACATACACACATTTAAAAAAAAGAAAAAGGAAAAAAAGATATATACTGTATGTATTGCTAGAAAAAAAAACTATTAACATGAAAAAGTCAAAAATATCCTTATGTATAGTACATACATACATAGCAGACACACTATAGAGGTCATTCTAACAACTGTTTCTCCAGAAGTACCGTGGATCCCCCTCTCTCTCATATTTATTCTAAGAACCGCTGCACAACGTTCATCCCTTTGGTTAGTAAAAAAAAAAAAAGAAGATTTGCACTATAAGAGACATATAGTGCTTAAAGTTGAAGACAGGAAGAGTCACAGAAAAACCCGTGCACAGCCACACCGACGCACTTTTCAGGAGTGTTTTTTCGCGGTCTTTGCTTCTTCTCTCTACAAAGTTGAATGTCCTCTGGGCGGACGGGCTCATGTTTTCTTAATGTGACTTGTCCCTGCGAGGGTTTGCCCTCATCTGCCCCAGATGCTGTTAAGATGCCATGACGACGCTCATCCTCCCCTCCCCCCCCCTTCCCTGCCAACTTGACATCCCCGGAAACATCTTGCCAAAGTTGAAGATGGAATCAACCAGAGCTACATTTTAACAACCTGTTTTTTTTTTTGCCATTGCGAAAAGCTGCTCACGACGCACCCTTTATTTGTTTCGGTGCTGGGTTCAGCACGGTGAGGGGGGAGGAGCAGCGGGATGGATTGTGCACGGATTTCTGCATGCAGTCGGGACTAGGGGGAAAAGACAGAAGATAGTCGTGGCCATTTACCGAAAAAGCCTAAAGGCTCGGGTCCGTGCCAAGGGCTTTAACAAAGCTTGAGGGTTCGCCCCAGACACACCAAGCCTTGTGTGTGTGCGTGTTTGTGTGTTCGTATCTGGAGACTGATGGTCTGCCGGCAGACTGGGACTCGAAGCGAGGTCTAGCAGGCGATGACGACACCAGGCCTGGGAGGAGAGGAGAGGTTTTTTTGGGGGTGGGTGGGGGGATTTAAGTGCTAAGACTAAACACAAAAAAAAAAAAACGGTGCATTTGACGACGCTCGTCAAGCAAAAAGATGACTTGAACTTCGACTGGAGGGCTATCTGTGACCGTCGGTTGTCCTGTCCAACCCTACTATCACCGATAATCCTGTTCCATTTTAGAAAACTGTAGAAGTGCCTAAAAAATGCTCATCAACAACACATTCATCCAGAAGTGTATCACTAGAAAAATCACAAACAACGCCGGCTGTCGGGAAGCTAAAAAAGAGAAAAATGGACTTTTATCGGGAACGACATCACATTTCGTTACTGGAAACGAGTAACAACGTTCATTAACATCACAAGTGACTTTATCGAAACGAAAAGAAGTTAAAGACAAATCAAAAAATAGCTTTGTAGAATGTTTGGTGTACCATCGTTTCTTACCATGGTTTGAGTAGTTTACATGAGGAACGTGAGTGAGAAAAAAACTGTATTGTAAACTGTGTAATGTATGTAAAGTGTCTCTTATTTTGAGAGTTTATATTCATGGTTCTAGAAAATGTATTCAAAGTTATTTAAAAATTTGTGTTGTGTCTACTATCAAGGTATTTTTGAACCCCCCCGAAACCCTCCACCATCTCCACCTCCACCCACAACAATCATTTGTCTTTTAGCCAAGATTGTTTTATTGTTTTTAGACCGACCCTCACATTCTTTTTTTAATTTAACGCATACTAAATTCCCATATTTCAAAAAATTCTGATGTAATTTCATGGTGCTTGATTAACATCGACAATCCACAATCATACCTTGGAACAAGAGCGCTTCACTCTGGTTTTCCGTTTCATCCACTCTTGATTGTCACACGCATTATGATTTGTATGTAATATTCGTGGAAAAGGTGGTAAAAGTTTTATTTTGTTGTAATTTATCTTACGTTACTCTTGGTCAAATTTTAGTCAGAAACGATGTTGTTAACTATTCTATTTTGAAATGAATGTAATTTATTGAGCTGTGCTGCGTTCTGCACGGTTGGTCATTTCAAGGGTCTAACCTGTCAGGTCAGCGAATGAGAAGCGGTGCACGTCTGAGGGGGCGGGGCTTAAAAGTCGAAACCCACCAATGGAAAGCTACTGGATCTTTCTTGCCTTCTCATCGATTTAAAAAGATCACGGTGTTGCAGTAATGAGCATAGTCATAGAGTTGCTTGTGTTGTTGGACAAAAAAAAATGTTTATTGTATAGATGACATTTTACCAAAAAAAAGAGAAGAAAATTTCAAAAAAGATGTACTTTTCACTCTAGTTATAATAGTATTTCATAACAATATTAAGTTGTTGCTGTGGCAACCAAATGTTGCAATTACTAAAGTTCGGTATTTTTGTAAATGACATTGTTAAGTTGATTTTTTTTTTGTTTCTTTTTTTGCTAGAACACTGTACACAAGGTAGATTGTAAAGAAGACATTTCTTATTCTTCACTGAGATTATGACAATGACCTAATAATATTTTCATTAGCAAATAACAGCCTGTATAGTGCTGTGACTGTAACACTTAAAATAGATTTAAAGTCATCAACGTTACATAGATTATATATAAATATAAATAAATATATATATATATAAGAACTAAATATAAATTAATAAGCTCAGATGTACAACTCTTCCCCTGACAAAGGACCTTTAGGTTCCACACTTTTATTCGAGGCGTATGTATCACTAGAGTTAAGGATTGCACTTTTCATATTGTTTAAAGATGTGATCTGTTTTTCATTCCCTTTAAGGGTTTAGAGGTTTCTGCACCCTGCTAGTACAGCAAATCTGTTTTATCAATCAAAAGCAGATCCCACCGGGTAAATAACTTTAATTGATGCATGATAAAACATTTTCTTTTCTTACTAAACGTACTGAATGTTTCTAGTGGAGAAAAAACACACGAAATGTCCTCATTTGGTGACCCACAATGCCCTTGGAGTCCTCTTGAGGTGTAATGTTTTTTTGTTTTTTTAAATGTGTTGGCAATGATTGACTGATGGAAAATATGTAAGCACTTTCTGAGCAGTTGGTCAACTGAGCAGACTCAGCTTATCCAAACACCTTGCCTTATCTTGAGTCCATCGTGCTTAAGGTTTTCTGTTTTTAAGAGCTCTTATGAAATTCAAACCCCTTCTCAGTTTCATTTCAAATATCTTTATATCTAAAAAAAACATTTTTTTAAGGGTTTTAATGTGCACATCACAAGGCCAAAATGAGGGGGACTGCAACAGAGTGAACAGTCATTGATCTTTTCTTCTGGTCTCCTTGAATCTGTAGTAGATCTTTTTTGTCCCATTGCCTTACAATGGAACTGTATGGAGTGCGTAATTCACAGCTTTAGCCAGCAGAGGGCGCTACACTGGAGACCTACAGGGTCTGACTGCCTGTGCCATCATTGTTGCAGTGCACCCCCCCACCACCAACAAAATAAAGACATAAAGTTAAATTAACAAGAAGACCCTCATCGGATTTATAGTTTCAATGTACTCATTTTTAAATGTATTCTTTTTTCTTTCTTTTTTTTTGCATATATTTTGTGCTATTTTATGTTTCTATAGTCAAAATGTTTCTTTGGTTCCAGCAAGATAGTGTAAAATCTATTGAAAGAAAGAAATAAAGAAAATCAAAGACATTTTTTCTGGATTTCTTATTTGTGTCATTTAAAGTTCACTATTTTTATTTGCAGGGTTGTAACTATATAACAGTAGGCTGTCCTTTTACTGAAGTGGTCCCTAGTTTTCCTTCCTTTTATTGATTTCTTTCAACATCTTTATTGATTTTAACAACTTAACACAGACATACATTTGAATGCTTCCTGCCACAGATGATGAACCTAATGATTACATACTTTCATTAGTTGTTTACCATGTCATTTCCTGTTAATGCAGTGGAGCATTTTTTTTCCAGCAAATTAAAGGGGGGAAAAAATCTATATGAGGTGTTAATAATACCACTGTTTTAAAGGCTATACTACTGTTTAGTTAGTATACTGCTAACTAGCTTTGATTTGTTAAAGAGTAGGACCATGTCTCATGTTAACAGCAGGGACACTCGAGGGACTACGAACTGCAAGGTGAGTGTCATCTACTGGTATCGGAGAGGAGTATAATCATATATTTTTGTGTTTATTGCGTAGAAGTAGAACAGAACATTTCCATTCAAATCAACGTAGCAGAGTGATGGCCATTTTTATGCGTACCGTTTTCATCGCAACCATTGCAGCTGGCTAACTTCCATGTAAATCGACTCATGTCGGCATCTAGTGTGTGCCTGCATGTAGTCCCACCATGCCGGCTGTCCCTTTTTAGAAGTACGAAAGAAAGCTTGAATTGGCCTTAACAGGCATTGATTCGTTTTGTCACCATAACAACAAACAACAATCGCCATCTTCTTTTGTACTAGTTACACCCAGGCCAGCCATTAGGAATGATGGGCAGGGGGACAGACTTTTCCAAATTGGGCCCCTCATCCAACCCGACTCCAGGTCGCCCAGTCTCATATGATATTATTATATTATATATTGGACAATATTCATATTCACTCCAACAAAAGATATTCATTGTACAAAGATAGATGACACAAAGATATTCACTGTACGAAGATATATTCATATTTGTGTCATATATCTTTGTACAGTGAATATCTTTGTGTCATATATCTTTGTACAGAGAATATCTTTGTGTCACATATCTTTTTTACAGTGAATATCTTTGTGTCATATATCTTTGTACAGAGAATATCTTTGTGTCACATATCTTTTTTACAGTGAATATCTTTGTGTCATATATCTTTGTAAATATGCCGCTCCCCCCCACTGTAAAAAGATATATGACCCAAAGATATTCACTGTACAAAGATAGACGACACAAATATGAATATATCTTTGTACAGTGAATATCTTTGTGTCATATGTCTTTGTACAGTGAATATCTTTGTGTCATATATATATCTTTGTAAATATGCCGCTCCCCCCACTGTACAAAGATATATGACACAAAGATATTCACTGTAAAGAAGATATGTAACACAAAGATATTCACTGTACAAAGATATATGACTCAAAGATATTCACTGTAAAAAAGATATGTAACACAAAGATATTCACTGTACAAAGATATATGACACAAAGATATTCACTGTACAAAGATAGATGATGCAATACAGGTGTTTGATCAGAAAACACATTTGTCACTTTTACATATTTGTCATGGTATCCATACTTGCCAACCCTCCCGATTTTCCCGGGAGACTCCAGTTTTTCATGCCCTCTCCCGGTTTCCTCCCAGGGTCACAATTCGCCCGTATTTCTCCCGATTTATGGCAATTTTTTACACTTTTTTTTCCCTTTTCGTTATCTCAACCTGTTTCTGGCACTGAACAGCGTGTATACTGTTTCCGCCCGGACAAAAATACAGCTAAAACAAATGTAGTTTCCCGGCGGAAGAGAGCACACACAACACAGCGCATTTTGAGCTCATGTTTGAGCTGCGATCGGCTGCGCTATAGCCGCTGGATTCAAGGCACATCACAGCGTGCAGCGCCCAAAGTTGAATAATAATTTAATAGAAAACAAAAAAAGGGACGGGGGTGCAGAGATATATCAATATCATTTAGATGGGTACACACATGCGTCCGCCTTCACATGTACGGTATTTAATTATTTTAAAGTAACCAGAATGCAGGAAACAAAGTCTCTGAACTCCTATTTTTACGGTCTCAAGATTGGATGATCTCCAAAATTAGGGCAGTTTACTTACAATAAAAAGCTAATATTACAGTTTATCACAAATAAAAATGATATGCATCTTTGTCACAAACATTGCCATCTTCTTCTTATCCTTCCTCTGTCTCTATGTGGCACTAATCACCCCCCATACCATCCAGGAAACAGTACCACAGAGAGGATGCACCGACTCCAGAGGCGTGGATTCCCAGCAGCTCTCCTGTAGCAGCCTTCTGCAGGATAAATCGTCTCTTTGCCTTTAACTGTAGCAGCCTACTGTGCAGACTAAATGTAGTGCTAGCCTCCTCTAGTCTTGTCGGCACACAAAAAGATGTGCTGTCTTTCTAATAATAGCCAATCTTATTCTAACCACACCAACGACGCCTTATTGCATTATGCATGCCTCTGGGATGGTGTCCCTGCAAGATAGCGTGGGAATATCTCAGTAAGAGCTGCTCATCTCAGCCTCTAGCTGCTACAGCATCTTTACTGGAGGAGACTGTGTCATGGTTGTAGTCTAGACTGGTGCGTCTGGATGCGCGTCTTTTCTGCGCTGCTGCTGCTGCGCGCTTTTCTCCTCTGCATGCCGGGTTTATTGTCGCTATGCGGGAGTATAAGGTGGTGGTGCTCGGCAGTGGAGGGGTGGGCAAATCCGCCCTCACGGTTCAGTTTGTCACCGGGACGTTCATAGAGAAGTACGACCCGACCATTGAGGATTTCTACAGGAAGGAGATCGAGGTGGACTCCTCTCCGTCGGTGCTGGAGATCCTGGACACAGCAGGCACCGAGCAGTTCGCCTCCATGAGAGACCTGTACATCAGGAACGGACAGGGCTTCATCCTGGTCTACAGTCTGGTCAACCAGCAAAGTTTTCAGGACATCAAGCCCATGAGGGACCAGATCATCAGGGTGAAAAGGTGAGTCACTTTATTATAGGAAGCATCATTGTCTTGTAAATGTATTCTGATGCAATAGGGATGAGGTTTTTCATCTTGTTTTAGGCCCTTAAATAGTCACATCCTGAAAAAAGGATGGTTGTTTTAGTGGGAGAGGAAGTTATAAATCCCTCATCGGTCCTTATCTTGCTGGTGCACCCCAGGGAACCCCCCAAGGGACCCTAAAAGTCCCCCTTTAAAGCGGCAGTAGGCAGTATATTTTTGGGCAAAAAAATTCCATAATAATTTTTCAGCATATTGTAATTCAAGTGTTCTGAGAGAGACTTCTGAAAAAGCAAAGGATTACATAAATACATACATGCAGTAGCTACCACGGAGAAAAAGTTCACAAATAAAGCGAGGTAGGCAGAATGTTTTTGGCATCATTGGGCAAAATAATCCATAATAACCTTTCAGCATATTGTAATTCAAAGTGTTCTGAGAGAGACTTCTGCTCCTCCTCATGGCTCTGTTTTCAGACTTTAAAAAATCTAGCCTGTGACGGGAGACTTTGGCCAATCACAGGTCATTTCAGAGAGAGGGAGAGCGTTCCTATTGGCTGTGCTCCAGCTGGTGGGCGGTGCTTGGTATTTCCTCAACTGTTACTCAACATGGCTACCGGGTCATTCTCATTTTTTACAGCGAAACAGTACACTACAAGATGATTCTGAAAACATTTGAGGTGAGAAATAGGCATTACAGTAACAGAATATTGATTCATATTTGATCAGCGCTGCCTAGTTTGACCGTTTGATCGGAGTTTGCGAGTGATTGACAGCTGCTCAGAGACGGCAAGGCTCCAGCTCGGCTCTGATTGGTCGTTTTCCTCCGGTCTGTGCCATTAGGAGCACTGAAGGACACACTTTCAGATTACATGTCTCATGCACTACTCGCAGGATATAATGGTCGTTTTATAAATATATATTTTTTAAATCATATTTGCTCCATTTCTACCCACTGCAGCTTTAAAGAACAACACATTTGTATTATATTTTTTAACAATCAGGCCCAGGACTCATCCCAAACGTGCATCCTCCCAGCTGCTCTTCCCCTCCTCCTCCTCCTCCTCCTCTGGATCTCCTTCCAGCGCTGCGTGAGAAACTGCAACCAGCTCATATGTTCTTCATAAGAGGCCCCAGCTGCGGCTCACCTGTCATACATCAACCCGCTGAACCCTCACTGGGTTTGATATCCTCGCGTCTTTCACACATGACTAACTCTGGGATGGCTTTGATCAGTTCAGTCCATTACTCAACAAATCCACTGAGCTCATCTCACGGCTGGGAGGGAGGGAGGGAGGAAGGAAAACTGTGATCTGTCCTTTTAGTGGTGACATATTGGTGTCTATGTCACCGACAGACCACAGCTATCACTACAGGTTAAGAATCTATTTGGTTTTTAGTCAGCAAAGGCTGAATGCTAGATTACAGCTAATGTTTTGGTGCCATGTCAATGATTTCAGTTTTACTTAAAGGTGCAGTGTGTAGGATTTGGCAGTATCTAGTGGTGTGGTTGCAGATTGCAACCAACTGAGTACCGGAGTCCGTGAAGAAGACCTGCTCCCTCTGTAGATATGACGGACTCATTCTAAGCTAACGAAAACACGATTCTTAGTTTCAGATGATTATACGCTAATGAAAAAACAGTTATGAATATAATATTCCATTTCTGTTAATAGATCACCCGAAATGTTACACACTGTTCCTTTAAAGGTGTTTAAAGGTTAAAAACAGTTAATTTGGGCCTATAGGAGGTTTAAGACATGGCTGACCTTGTAATCACAGCCCCGTCGTTGCATGTCATCCCTGTTTTTGTCTTCCTGTACTATCAAAATGAAGGCAAACGTAATAAAAAAAAAACACAAAAAAGTGAAATTTAAGTATGTTGAGATATAATGTTGATTTTCTATGCAGGGGAGTTAGACACAGATATTTCATAGGTCCTTATATTTGTATGATGACGCAACAAGGCATGAATGTTACACTCATGTTTTAAGGTGCAGTACCAGCAGGGGGCAACAAAACCCCTTAGTTAGGTTTAGGCTACAAAATCACTTAGTTAGGTTTAGGAAAAACGTCATGGTTGGCCTTTAAATAAGTATGTAAACTAAGTACAATACGTACGTAACATAAGCACGGAAAACTTACAGTCTCGAACATTGGTGTCCTGATTGAAAGTCCTGTGTTTGTTGGACCCATAAACAGTCTTTCTCACTTTTTATTCTCCGTCACTAGCGTTTTAACGCGGAGGCATTTACATTGCAGTCAGTACAGACTACATGGCGTACAAATGACACGCCTAAAGCAAAGAACGCCGTCCTTTTCATGGGCTGGATGACGATTGTGGGACCCTGTAGTCCCATCTGGGAGTATTTTGAACAATGAGATGACCAAAGTACACAACTACTGCTTGTAGAATCTACTCTGCATTTGTGAAAAAAATTTAAGGTAACCTTGTTAACCCCATGTTGGCAACCAGGTGAGACTCCAGGAAGTCAATGGTCCAGCATATAACTGTCTGTACTACGTAGACGGACCCATTCTAGTGTCTTGTGTGTCTAATTCTTAACATTTCTTTTTCTTATCTCCCATGCTGTGTTCCCCCTACAGCACATTTATGTATAACTGCATGTTGTGTAATAATAATTCATAATTTAACGTGCATAGTTTGGTGCAGTGCCTCTCACCTCCATCCCCCCGGAGTGAACCGAATGCTCCCCGTGGCACTGACGTCACGGGGCCAAGTGGAAGCAGGAGAGCGTCACGGCTGACGCGGCACAGCGGGGACGGACGGGTGCACGAGGGAACTCCTTTGAAAATGAGAAATATAATGATGGATAAAACTGTGCTGTGCCGCCTCTAGCCAGCCGCCGCTCGATGCGGCTGCCTACGCTGCACCATCCGCCGCTGTCCTCAAGTGTATATCTATAAATATTTCATACTTTTATTTCACACTGCTCTGGGTTTTGAAGTAGGGATTGTTACTGTGTGTTTTATTGCGTTATATTTGTGTCTCAGAACCAAATTATTGCACAGTGTGCATGTAATATCACTTTATTTAAGGATAGGCTCAGTTGGTTTCTTAAACATATGCAGGCATCCACAGGGTGTCCATCTGTAATAAAACAAGCAACACAATCAGCTCCTGGTCTCCATTAGCAGTCTCCAGGAGATCGGCCTCCCTCCTCCCAAACTTCTTGCTGAGCCAGCAGCAACAACAAGCACCACACGGAGATATAGTATGTGCCCACTCACCAGAACTTAATGGGATTGTGTTGGGTTGGACGCCAAGAAGACATCAGGCCTCCATTAGGGAGACATATAAACCAGAATGCTTATGCAAGTGGGTGGGGAGGGAAGCATGGGAAAGAAGTGGGATCCTATATGTTACTATGCAGGTGTCATGAGGTCTCCTGCAGTCCACATATCACCTTCATTGTGCTGACTTGTATGCACGAGGAAGTGCAGCGAGAAGCAAGAAATACACTTAGAGTAATAGTTCGACATTTTGGGAAATACACTTTTCTTGCCAAGAGTGAGCTGAGAAGATTGATACCTCACTCAAGGCTGTTCTGTAAATATTTAATTGGAGCTAAGTGCCAGTTAGCTTAGCTTAGCATGAAGCTAAGCTAAGCTAACCAGCTGTTAGCTCCACTTACATACCGTATTTACTGTATAGACACGAGTGGTATCATCGCTCTCGTCAAACTCTCATCAAGAAAGTGAACAAGTGTATTTCCCAAAATGTAGAACTATTCCTTTAACGTTAGCATTAACAGTTAGCATTTCACCCACTTGTCTCCCATCCACAGAAATGAGCACATTTGTCCAACTTTTATTCACTCTACTGTGACGAGACTGCGTCATTAATTAGAATTCACACGTAGAAAAAGTATCAATAACTTTTTAACGCAATACGTCAGAATTATTGTAACACCTTTAATCATTTAGAGCAGCTGATATTATGTTAAAATGATAAAACAAAAAAGAAACACTGATGCTCTGCCATGATTAAATGATGTGCTTTTCATAACATATGTGTATAATTGATGCATATTTTAGCTACTGTATAACGCGCCATCTCTGACACACTTTACCCTCCGTAGACTTGAGCACCCCACGGACTAACCAAATAAACCCCCATGTCAGTTGCTATCTGTGAAAACAACATCTGGGTGTAGCCCTCCTCACAATCTAATCATCTCCTCGCTCACATGTGCAGTTTTATTGCAGGCGTGTTCAAAGCACTCGAGCTGCGTTTTCACGCTGCACTGATGCTGTGTCTAATAGCAGGAGGTGAGCATCACGCGCCGCCGAGTGGGACCAAAACTACGTATCCCAGGGGGCACTTTGGTGTATAGGAGCAAAGCAACTTCCTGACCTCAGGCTTTTAGTGTTTGCCACCAAGAAGGAGAGAGTTGTTAAGCAGCTATAGCTTGGTTTAAAACGTGGAAAGCGATCAGTAAAGTGCTCATTGTTGGTGTGTAAAGTGTTTTCACCATTCTCCAGCATTTATCACACTCAGAACTGACTTATAGCTTTCTGGCAGCTCTAAAATATGTGAAAACACATCTGTGAGATGTTTTTCTTATAGATCTGGGGATGATTTATGATGCCTTAAAAAGCCTGATCCTTCAAAAAGCCCCATTTACTATAAAATGTATATTACTAAAGAACTGTGGCATCTATTTGTATGCCTCACAGTTCACTACTACAATTCCCAAGAGGTGGAGCTTCTACCACCAACAGGTGCATTGCATACTGCCAATGATTGGAATGGGATTGGTTATATCTACCAGCCTGTTCTTTGTTGAATCACTCTGATGAAGGTCTGACAGACCGAAAGCTTAGAATAAAGTGGAATACTGCATTGATCTAAGTGTGCGGATATCTTTTCCATCATCTTTTGGACTTCTTCCAGCACCTTAGCAAAGATTAAGACAGGTGGAGCGGTTGTCATCCTGCATTACCTAAATATATCAATCAAAAATAGGCGTAATTTGTGCACCAGTATTTTTTTCTTTCTTATTTCCTAGCTTGGTAATCATCTTGTAAATGCGACCCCTTAGGAAAAAAATCACTTTGATCTGAAGCTGGGATTTCCCACATTTAGATGATTATCACTTTTAGCCATAACTACAGGACTGAAAACAAGAGACTGATTGTGATTCCAGATGCTTAAAGGGATGTTTACAGAGTGACAAAATCAGTTGGTATAACAGGAAGTCGACAGAGGTTTTTATAGAGGACTAAAGGGGCTGCACAAATCAGCTCGCACTCTCATAGTCATTATAGCCTCTTTATTTCTCACTTTGAATTATTATCTGCACAGAACAGCGGGAATAATAAAACTAATTAGGACTTGTCTACTCCCATACTGCCTATATACTGCCTTTTGCATCTGCAGTACAGAACATGATCCAGAGGAGCTGGGGCTGCACCGTTAAAGATGGAAATTCATCATGAAACAGACTCCATCTGCTGTGCAGGCCTTCTCTTTGTCTGTTTATCACAGGAATGTTTGCGGTCGTGTTATTTGGTTCCCTTTTCATGTAGCTGCTTTATAACATTAGCTATAGAAGCTTTGTTCTCCAGCTGTAACACCCTTTGGGAGTCAACACGGCGTAGGCGCTATAGGTTCTGTGATTTTCCTGTCCGGTCCCACCAGCAGCTACATGGCTGGTTGTCACACAGTGCAGCCGCTCCAACTGCTAATTAACAGCAGATGCAGAGAGCAAAGAGGCGGCTGCAGGGTTGGAGGGCTTCACTTTGGAGATGCCTGACTGTTGTTTTGCATGTTTGCCCGTGCTGTGGGGCTTGTAATAACGGGTAAGTGAAGTCACACTAGCTATTTAGCACAGCAGGTAGTCTTAATAAGGCTGTTGTATCCTGAGGCTAAGTGGAAAAAGTCCATTTTTTTTGCGAGTTATAAACACAAATCCTCTGTGTGTGGGAGGTTTTTATGTGTTTGCCTGTTTCCCAACAGTCGGAACAACACCCTGCAGAGGCAAATGTGCTGTCTAAAGGTCAAATGTATATGAAGTTATTCCACATCCATTAATGAGGATGCAGCAGCAGCTTTTTCCCAAATGGACGTACAGATGATGCTTCAAAAAATAGTGGAGCTCAGCACTTCCCTGTGTGAACGCCCTGCGGCTGAGAACACCCTCAGTATCGTTCTGAAAGAGTGCTTTTTTTTATAGCAATATTGTAGAAATAAATACACATTTTAACATCCGTATCTCCGTGTAATTTCATTAGCTGTCAACCACCTGCTGTTGCCTGTTCCATAAATCCGACGTGACTCCTCTCCCACCACATTTTGGAAACAAAAAGCTGCACATTCATACAGCTGGTAGTTTCAGCCAAACACATTCCAACTGTGCTGATAATTCCCTTAGTGCACGGCTGCCAACTCTTGAGCTGGACCAGGAACAAGTTAGCAATGTTTGTAATTTTCTCCTGCTTTGTATTCATACGGTATGTAGAGTAGAAGCAATTCAGGCAGAACACCTCGAAAGCCACAATAAGGACATTTTCATTACATCCGTATTAAAAACAGTGTAAGAAAAGTGATGTTATACAAATAAAACATATTTTTGAGGATTCAATTTAAAGTCTCAAATAAGTATTCATATCATTTACTGAAGAAGAGTATCAATACTTCACAAAAAAAGGTCCTGCATTAAGATTTTGATTAAAATTATCGCATAAAGCTGCATTTTTTGGCCACTAGGGGGCAGCAGAACAAGCTGAAAACACAACATCGACATATTATCATCTTTTAACGGTAAACGTGTTAGCAAACAGTTCATATTTACACAACGTGACGCAACATTCATTTGGAGTTGTATTTCTGTTATTAGCTATTAACAAAGTGTTACAAATATGTATCTATGCAATGTTTGTAGATGTTTTACAAACCAATTCTTAAAGGTTTACAAATCATTTTGTAATCATTAACAATATAGTTATAGTATATAAAATGTTATAATGTGTGCAACGCTAAACTGTTGAAATAACATAAATTATAGCATTACTAATAATTAATTATAATTCCACGGTTTGTTAACAGTAAAATAACTATTAACTAAGTTTAATTAACTATCAATTTACCAATTATTAATTATTATAAAGTGTTACCAAAAATATAAACATAAAGTTAGACCATGGTTAGCACATAGCTAAGATATAGAGGACCCCAGCTACTAAAGCTCCACTCTTTAAACCCAAACACTGAGTGACATATTCCTCAATAATACATGATATCATCCTATAAATCCCCATAGGGCAACTTTTGTTCATGCTGTGCTGAGCAGTTTCAGTTTCTCCTCATCTGGCGAGGAGGGAGCTGGTAGTTTTGATGCTGCAACAAACAAACTCCCCACCCAGCCCAGCCCACCCTGGAGAAGCTGGCTCTCCCTGTGTCTTTGTAGTTATATATAGAGTTTCTCCTGCAAGGCTGTCAGATTGCATTTGTCTGCGTGGTGCTCTCCTTGTTCACACTTCACACCCTCTAGACTCCAGCTTTCCAAACACACCAGGCCACGCGAGATGCTTGTCCTGCTGAGGTCAGCTGCTGTGTGTGTGTGTGTGATGTACAGTGCAGTGGCTGCGAGGGAAAATGTCAAGCTGCAGGGAAGTCTTTGACATTTGAATTTTTCTGAGTTTTCTCTGCTTGGCAGTCTTAAAGCGTGCAATTAGGAATAAGTGGCTGGCATTATTTGTAATCATTTGCACTTTTTGGAAAGCTTTTTCTCTCTTGTGAATCCCTGTGGGAGGTCAGAGGTCAAGCTCAGCTTCAGATCAACACCCTTGAAGCTAAGACACTTCAGTAGGTGCTTCAAATGTCCTCCACCCTTCTGCCTGCACTCATTTCCTCCATCTCTCTCTCTCTCTCTCAGTGAGACGTTTGCCAGCTCTTTTCCACGCCTCAGCTCTTCTCCCAGCTGAGCAGCGTGGCAGCAGGCCACCAATTTGTAGATAAGAGCTCATTTCTCAATAGCACCAGCAGATCAATAAGCCGGGCTGGGAATGCACTTAGGAATGACTGATGGCCGAGGCTATTAGGTGGTCTGCGCCATTACCTGTTGTGAGAATATATACCCTCTGTAATTGACATTCTGTAGTTATTTAATCAGACAAAACATGAAGGGCGTCTCACTGAAATGAAATATCTAGTACCCAAACAAAGTCACTGCAACAACCTTAGTGTGCTGACACATCTGTGAGACAACTGTGGCCACAAAAGTATGTTTGTTTCCAGAAGCAACATCCTGGTTTCTCTGGATAATCACTCATTGGAAGCACTATTTTTAAGAAATAGTCCCTGTTTTCCATAATTCTCCTCCCATAAAACCAGCTTTGTCTGCATTGGTTTAGTTTATACATTTAAAAAAAGTTACACTTTGAAATTCCATTTGTACGGAAGCCCTAAACCGACATGATTCAAACATTTTTTTAATGCCGTTATCTCGAGATCACGAGTTAATTATGTCGTTAACTCAAGAAAATTAGCTTTTTTTATCTCGAGGTAATGAGATAATTAACTCGTTATCACAAGAAAACAAAATATTGTTTTCTTTTATTACTTATAACTAGGGCTGTATATTCGTCTTAACTACTATACTTGTATTTTGGGTTTCTACTAGAACATGTTTACATGCTTTAATGTTAAAAACTCATACTGTCTGTGCTGCAGCTCTGTTGTGATTGGTCAACCGAACCAAACTCTTCGGACTCCGCTCCAGCTCCGCTCTAACTAGCTTTATTTGAGGGCGTGCCAAACTAGCTGCTTGGCAGGTATTTTTGAAATGTGTTACTTGGTGACATCACCACGTTACGGTAGAAAAGGCGGGACATCAAGCGAGGCGTTTCAGGCAGTTCAGGAGCAGTGTTTCTCCCTTCGGCGTGGACTTTGTTGACCTTTTACATGCACAAAAACAGATATAACACACCGAAGGAAAGGGGAAAAAGCATAATAGATCCTCTTAAAGTAGAAAATAGTTATTTCCAAGGTATGAAGCCAATATTCGTGTCCACCCATGTGAGAGCAGCACATTAGCTTTATTCAATTATTCAATAACCTATACCATTACTCTCCCCCGCCTGGTTTCCTCGTATTGATGGATGGAAGAGGACTGGGGATCGTCAGCCACACGCTGTGGGAAGAAAGCTTTTGATCCGTTACGACATGCTTAGTGCGTGATGGGAAAAGATGCAAAGAGGAGAACGTTCTAAACAAGAATTGGAAACCATTAAGTGTACAGCTCGCATGCTACTACGCTTAACGCATTTATAATGTATCCAGGAATAAATAGAGCATCGCGGCATTCAAAAGATTATTTTTTTCCCGTGATGACAGTTTTCTAATGAGACCGCCTACTGATATTAGACACCCAGGGAGTGATGGAGGCCTCCTGGGGAGCTGGAACTGAGTGTAGCCGTGTTTATCCCTCTCCTCTTGCTCCATTGTGCATTGTTCAAACCCCTTATTGTTTCTAACAAATACAGTATGTAGGCCAACAACGCACACACACACAGTTTAGTGTCTGTTTCACATTCTCCCTTAGGTATCGGGAAGTTCTCCGTCTGTGACAAAACACACCCAGCGGGGGAGAAGGCAGATGCACACTCTGATATATTACTTCCTCTCTCATTTGCAGGTATCAGCAGGTGCCGGTGGTGCTGGTGGGTAATAAGGTAGACCTGGAGGAGGAGAGGGAAGTGTCCCCCAGCGAGGGACAGGCGCTGGCTGAAGACTGGGGCTGCCCTTTCATGGAGACGTCGGCCAAGAGCAAGACCATGGTGGACGAGCTGTTCGCCGAGATCGTGAGGCAGATGGACTTCTGCCCTCTGCCCGACCGGAGAGAGGCGTGTTGCCCCGCCTGCAGCGTGCAGTAGTAGCCTGATGGATGGCGTGATGGATGGGAGGATGGTTAGAAAATTAGAAATGCAAATGAATTCATGTTAGATAGATTAAAGATGGAGGAATTTAAAGGGAAAATCCACTCTTTTTTTTTAAAACTGTTTACCTGCTTTCTGTAGCAGATTAGGCTCTGATCAAGAGGCATTCTGGGAAATGTAGGAACTGAAGCAGACAAAAAAGGGAAAATTAAAAGACACAGGGTGGATGTTTCCCTTGAAAGAAAAACAACACTTGACCTCCCACATTCATCACAGTCCTCCTGATTTACAGGAGCAAATGTTCGGGGGTTTCCCAAAGGCAGCACGGTGCCAAAACCATCTTAAAAAGCCATCGACAAAGAGGATCTAAACGCTTTTTTGGGAAGCCAGCCATAGGTCCAAGCAGGGATGGCAGTGTGCTCCTCTTTTCTTCTGCTTGTATTTTTCATTTTTTGCACTTTTTGGGGGCTTTTTTCGACGGTGCAAGACCAATCACCCAAGTATCTGAACGGATGTCAAGTAACACCACTGTGAAGGAGTCATACTGGGAGTTAAATTCACAGCAGGCCCGCCTAACTATGAATGAATGAACAGATGAGCGAATGTTTAATGAAAAAGGAAACCGCACCTTTGGGGAAATTCATTCAGAAGATCCCAAATGTTGACATGCTGTGGATGACGCGTGCATGAAGTTGTACTGACATTGAGTACAACCGATCTCACCCAAAGAGACAATATCAATCAATCAATCAGTCATTCAAACATAAGGGACACTTGTCTTTACACCTTACAGATACAAATGCCTTGTTACATTGTATGAAGTGAACAGTGTCAGTGTATAGTTCATTTATCTTAAGTCACATGTTAGTGGTTCAATGTGAAAAACACTTATTTTCAACAAAAAAATAAATCTTTATGCACAAATGTGTCTTTTCTTTTTGAAGTTATTCTACTTTTAACCTCCAGAGGTCATTAGATTTGCACTCATTGTGAAGATAGTCTTTCAGCTGTGCCGTTTAGCTGCAATCTGGCTCCATCTCGGCCCGCGTCGAGATGATTTATGATGTTTTGGTCCTGCGGCTGCGTCTCCCTTGGCCGTGGCGTCCTGCCTCTCCTGCTGCCGCCATTAGTGCCAACACTTACTGCTGATTCTGGTCCCGAGAAATCCAACGAGCATTTGTCAAATTCGGAGTGCCATTAGAGTCCATTAGAGGATGAAGTTGGGGACGTGTGAGACTTTGGAGCCAAGATCATAACTTTGGATTGCATCCAATCAGCGTAAGAGTTTCAACACTTAGGAGACAGAGACTGAGGTAATTCAGAAATAAATTGTTGCCATAAATATCAAAACTTTAGTGCAAGTGAAACAAGAAATATCAAATAAGTATTATGCTGAGATATACTACTGTATGTTATTTAATTGGTGATACTGTGGGGATTTTTTCTCTCTATCTAATACAAAAAGTATTGCAGTGTTTCTTTTACATAATCCTAACTGAGAAATGATTACCAACAGTGACACCTGCTGTCACAAACTGGAAACAGCACCTCGTCCTCTAAGGTCACACGGAACTTTCCAGCCACTGACTTCAGTTCCTACCCGGCAGACCAGGTATCAGTATACACAGCAGAAATAGTGGCAATCATCATTGCATTACAGTGGGTTGAAGAGGTCAGACCTGACAGAGTGGTGATATGCACAGATTCAAAAGCTGTTTTGGAAAGTATACAGTCAACAAAAGCTGTAAGGCAAGATGTAATCATTGAACTTTGCACAGAGGGGGTATAGATGTATTATTCTGTTGGGTGAAAGGGAATGAGTTTGCAGATAAACTAGCAGAAAGTTCACTGCAAAAGGAAATAACAGTACCAGTTTTACTTGGGAAAGGAGAAGGGAAAGCTGTGATTAAAAGGAAAGGAGTGGAGATATTTTAGAAGTCGGTCATAACAAATAAATATAAAGAAAGGAACAGAAGGGAGGAAATCATCATAACAAGACTCAGACTGGATCACACAGGTCTTAATGGCACTTTGGCTTTAATGGGGGGAAAGGAACAGTGTGGGGAATTGCGGTGTTAAAGAAAATGTGCAGCGTATCCTAATGCATTGTAAAAAGTATGAAAAGACAAAGACTACAGGAGCAAGACAGAGAGGAGGGACGGGACTGGGATTTGATGGGGATACTGGGAACAGAGGGTGAAAGGGTTAAAGGCACCATGAAGACACTATTAATGTTCACTATTAATGTTCTTATTATTAATGTTCTTATTATAAATGTTCTTAAGAGAGGCAGGATTGGTGGGTAGAATTTAAGAGTAGCAGTAATGTGTAAAATGACATGATGTTACATACTCTTGTACAGTAGGTGGCGGTATGAACCTTAAAGTTGGTTGCTGAGACTGAGAGAAGAAGAAGAAGTTCCTACCCGGACCTAAATCCTTGTTGCACACCCTCACAGACATGGCGTCCTTCAATAAGAGGCTCTAGTGACACATTTATACATTTGCCCTTTTCGTGTCTATTTCATGTTGTTTTCTTTAATGTAGGTGTATAAATATACAAATATAGTTCACAATGTCGACCGGGACCGTGTGTCGAGTTCTCCAGCGACGTGAGTAACCGTTAAATACCGTTAACCCTGCTATGACACGCTCACATGTTACATGTTGCCATTAAAAGGTGTTTATTACTCAGCTGTGACGTCACAAAGGTGATGTAGAAGTTAGTTAAAGGTTGTAAGGTATCTTATTTTATATCAACTTGTGTTTTTTAGTCTCAAATACAGCAAAGTTAGAGGATTTTATAATATATATATATATATATAAATAATATTATATTATTATATTATAATATATATATTATTAATATTATTATATTATAATATATATATTATTAATATATTATAATATTATATATAAATATATTATTATATGTTAATGTATATTATTAATATATTATAATATTATTAATATTATATATAAATATATTATTATATGTTAATATATATTATTAATATATTATAATATTATATATATATTATATTATAATATTATTAATATTATATATAAATATATTATTATATTATAATATATATATGTTATATATATATTATAATATTATTAATATTATATATATTAACATTATATATACATTATTATTATATTATATTATTATATATATATTATATATTATATTAATAAAGCAATATTACCCAGCTTCTAGCATTACATACTCAAAAGTAGCATTCAAGCTCAGGTAGCTCAACTTAAATTTGACTGTGTGTTCAGGAGCATCATCATAGATGGTCTAAATATGACAGTATGTTAAGCTACAATGACTTTGGCATAAAGCTAGGCTATAAATGCCTTAAAAAAAACTATTTTTTTATTTTATTTTTTATAATATGTTTATTGGGTTTTCTTATTTTCACAAACACAACAATAAGAATAAAAAAAATAATTTAAAAAACAACAACAACAAACACTGGTACATCTCAGATCAAAAAAAATATATAGGAGGTCATAGGAAATAGTCCATAGTGCAGGGAAGTCACAGGATATATGAGTTCATGTTCAGAAGACTCCTTGTGAGATAATGGAGGAGAGATCAGGTCCAATATAATTCAGATAGGGATGCCAAATATTGTGGAACTGATCTACTTTGGCATGTAGAATATTTGTGAGATATTCCAAAGGGACCATCTCAAATATCACTTTACGCCAGCCTTGGACAGAGGGTTTCTTATCGCTAATCCACTGTAGTAATATATTTTTTCTAGCAGCAAATGTTAGAAAAACACCTTATTTATAATTGTCAGTATTGACAAAATAGTGTCAACATGACATTTGATTATAAGTTTAAAAGATGGAGAAGCCTCTGCTGCCCTTTTTGGTTCCTGTTGTTCCTCCTACATCCCTCGCCTTTGCTTGAATCCATCCACTTATCCATCCTCTCCCCATCCACAGGCTTCGCATCTGCCGCAGCGGCTGCGCGTGCGCCGGCCGTCGAGGTCCGCAGCCAGCGCAACGCCGTGTTCTTCAGAGAGCAGGCCAGGCAGAGAGCTCTGTACCCCCGCATCGAGAAGATAGAGGTGTCAATGCAGGGCCCGGGGCTGGATGGCACGCTGCTCGTCATGAACAGAGGGATGTCCACTCCGCTGAGCTGTGCCAGACGTGAGTGACGGGGAGCGGATGCAAGATTAATCTCTGCGGGGAGGCAGGGAATGTGTGCGATTCCCACGACTGTATAAAGATGTTTCGCTATAAATAAATCCTTGTATTGCACTCAGACGAACTCCTCTGTGTTTCCTCTCAGACCTCACGGAGCATCACGTGACCAACTCGGCTCTGGCGCTGGTGGACGGGAAGCCGTGGTCGCTCCACCAGCCCCTCACCCACTCCTGCTCACTCACTCTGCTCACGTTTAAAGACAGTGATCCGACACTGGTCAACCAGGTACTTTAACAAGAAATATATATTTTTATTTAATAGGATTTCAGATTGTTTTGAGCATTCAACGTCTCTTGCTTTTTCCATATGTACATTAAAATAGTTATTGTAATTGTTCCTCCTGTACATATGGGCTATTAATAGATCCGTTACTAGTGCATTTCTAATGGAAGTGATGTGGGACAAAATTCACAGTCTTGTTTCTGTGTAAAAATGTACTCTAAATTTCAGCCAAAGCTAATATGAAGCTTTGGCGGTCTGAGTTATCCAAGTGCAGATGGTATCTTCTAAAGATTTGGTCTTTTTTTAGATGATTAGAAAAAATGATGATGATGATTAAAAAAAGTTAGTTTTAGAAAACAGTCACTATATCCTGACTGTAGTGAAAACAATGAGTCAGAGCTGATCTGGGGTCTGTCGTCCAGCTTCCGTCTATGAGAGCCGGACATTCAGCGCGTCCTCTTGTTTCCAATCAGGCCTATTGGCGTTCCTGTGCTGCCCTGCTTGGCCAGGTGCTGGAGACGGCGTTCAAAGACGACTTCACCGTGGAGCTGCTCGGCACGCCAGAGGTGGCAGGTAGAGGAGCTGCTCTTTATGTCTCCAAATGTACCCATACCAGCCAAGTTGCCTGTCCTCAGACGTCAACTAGAAATTTAAATCAGGAAGGGTTGTTATATTTAAGTGGAATTATTTAGGCTGATTAAACATACTTCCT
Organism: Sebastes fasciatus; assembly: GCF_043250625.1. Classification (NCBI taxonomy): domain Eukaryota; kingdom Metazoa; phylum Chordata; class Actinopteri; order Perciformes; family Sebastidae; genus Sebastes; species Sebastes fasciatus. Next base: position 10,749,717 of record NC_133818.1, on the reverse strand, counting down.
GGCAGGTCATTTTCTTAGTTAACGTTATTGATTGGTTGGACTGTGATGAGAGGTGCTGTGGTGCTAATTTGCTTCCATGTCATTCGTTTCCATGTAGTCACTTCAGGGGCTTTCTGCTGTGATGTGATGCTCGACCCTCAGCTGGACTCATGGACTCCCTCTGAGGTAGGTGTTTCCATCAGCTGGTGCATGAGCTTCTTTAAAGATGTAAATATATTTGAGGGCGCTTTCACTAGCCAACATTTAGTCCGTTTTAATCATGATAATAGTTTTCCAAGCGAACCAAAATGCAGCTCTGCCTGTGCGGGTATTTCAGGTAAACAACAGGTCAACACGAGTGGGAGAGGACGGATTTGGACTCCTGCAGAAGTCCGATGTTTGCTTGACATCTGGCCGAAGAGAACATACAGAATATAACAAATAAAGTCCACAAAAATAGTGACGTCTATAGTCATTCAAGATCAACTGGAGAAGGGATTTGTGCACACAATAGATCAGTGCCGAGTAAAAGTGAAAAACTTAGAAAGCAAGTTAGTGAAGCAAAAGTATCAATTCATCCTTTATAGAATAGCTTTAACTTAAAGTTTCCTGTCTGATACAGTAACTTGATACTAAGCTGAAAGCCATTATTTCTGCTGAACCCGTAACCATCTATATTACTGCAGCTAGATGAGAATTTGTACCATTAGAGGTCAGCAAAACCATTTGGCCTGAATGCAGTGATTACTTTAGTGTTGGCTGAACGCCCTCCTTTAAACTCTGCCTCATGAGAGCGTTTTACAGTATCTCAATAAGCTTTAGTATTTATTTAAATGTGTGTTTGTGTGCGAGGAAAGAGAGACTAGAGTGTGACTTTTTATTATCACCTTTCAAGTGAAGTCTGTGTTTGTCACCAGCATTTGCAGGGGCGGAATGATTCTTTTATATTTTGCTTTGTACCTTGGATTACAGAGCTCTTGTATCTCTTACTGTGAGTTGTGGCTGTTTTTCTCTCCAGGAGTCGCTGCGGTCTCTGACCCGAGGGGCTCAGCAGCTGGTCCACCTGGACCTGGCCTGGGAGCCTCTGGAGGTGTCGCCCTCTGTGGCGCTGGAGGTCTTCTCACACAGCAGGTAGACTGACTTCTTACTAATACCCCTTTCACACCAATGACCAGGGTTTGACGAGGTTTATCTGACCCTGGTTCAACCCTCCTTTTGTCAATTCAAACCAAGCCAGTCAACCCAGGTTGAACCGTGGTCAGGAAAATTGAGATACGACCTGGGTCACACCCGGGAGCAATGCATACCAATTACCTCAGGTGTTAGAAATGGGCGGGGCGGTTACAGGTGGATTACAGAGAGAGGAGATGATACTGGCATCATCAATATGTCCAAAAACACGCTTCATATTCTGTCCTCCTTTTGTCTCCTTTTCCTTGTGTCTTTGTTTTCTTTCTAGGTCTTGCCCCTCATTAACACATGATGACTGTTGATGATGAGCTTTTCCTCTGTGTCTCCCAGGTGTAAACAGGAAGAGGTGGAACAGGACGCAGCACAAAGTCCCAAAGGCACAGTGATGCTCCACAGGTGACTCTTCATTCCCACATTCTGGTTTCATTTCCTGCCTACATGTTTCCAGTGTTGTGTCAGCTACATGTCACATTATGTATATCTAAAGGAGGGTTTATATGTTGTACATCCTCCCACAGTCATTTACCATTATCATTTCTCTTTGTCTGTAGATGTGGTGATCATGTGCTGCTGAGTGCGGGCCCCCTGGTGGCCAGGACAGGCCTGTGCTCCCAGTACGAGGTGACGGCCATCCACAGCCTGGAACAGGGACCCCATGGCCTCCACCGACGAGCACAGGGCCTCTCACTGCCTCTGCAGCTGCAGGTAAGGACATATGTGACATAACTTCACTTAAATACATCGAAGTCAGACACTATGTGTGTCTCAGTTCCATTGGTAGCAACTGAGAAAGGTGATCGCAGCAGCACATTATTTGGTCGCACCCTTTTTTTTGGTACAGCCTGGTATTAATCAGTGGTGGAAAGTAACCAAGTACATTTACCCAGATGTTAACTGTATTTTAAAATCTCGATTAGTTCTAACCCACTTAAAACGTACTTCTCTATGGATTTCGGTTGTGAGTTTTTTTGGGACAAGGACCAGATTTAGTCCTATGATGATCCAAATTTTTACGTGAAAATTGATGATGCATAGTGGATAAAAAATGTCAAATTTAAAGGTGAATATTAGTTTAAAATGTCAATTGGCACCTTTGCTTCGGACAATTACAGGTTTTAATTCAAGTCAAAAAGTCCATTTAAAAGGGATTCTGTAGCGCTCTGCAGTGGTTTCCCTCCACGTTATTAACATAACCGCTGTTGCCATGGAACAGATTGCACATGACATTTGATTGTTCCTCTAATATCAGCGCTTGTCCTTTGTACGGCTCAGTAAAAGTACGTTATCTGTGTCTCCATGTGCCTGCTAGTCACGTTGTGTTCCTCCCTGCAGGCTCACCACACAGTCTGGAGGAAACTGAGGCAGCGGGCAGAGAAACTGGTAAGAACAACAAATATCTTGTTTTTGTTTTGTTTTACCTCACACAGCCGTCCAACAGCAGCGACTTCAAAGCTGAAGCACTGAGGCCAACTCAGAAGGAGGGCTGTTAGTGTTTTGGGGCAGTGGTCTGGTCTACATGCTTGTTCCACATTCAGCCAGCTCCGTCCCCGGCTGCAGCCGTCGCTTCACATTTCACAAAGTAGCCAGAGGTTAGGATTTAAAACGGCTATTTTTATTGCTTTTTGCATTTATATTTTGGCAAAAACAAGAGAGGAGAGATGCAGCGCAGGCTTCAGGATAAAAAAGCAGGTCTCATCCTCGTCATGAGGGACAAACTGCTGTTTTCTGAACTCCACATCAAAGACACAGACACTAACTCCAGATCCAAGGAAGAAGTATTTTTAAATCTCTCCAGGTTCAAGGCTCTTATTGTGACACTCGGATTGATACAAAGTTGAATCGTCTCTGTCTGAGCATAACCAAGCTAGACTCTAAAGGAGGAGGCATAAATTCTTCAAATTCAAACTAGGCTACGAGTTAATTTTGGATGGAGCCATCTAGGCGAAATATATTTTGCTGCAGCCTTTTCTGGCATCCTCTGCGCATCACTGATTGCGTAACGAAAAAAAAAAAAAAAAAAAGCTGCACTCATTAATAGACACACTTGATTTGGCAACTGATGACATACGGCGCTCTGTGGCCTACATTTTATTTCCACATTCGGTTATTCAGGGAATGGAAATAGCACTTTTATTAAAGACAAAATGTGGACGTCAGAGTTGGACGGACATTTAGAAGTGGACGATATTTGGATCACGTCTTTACAAGCACAGGATTAGCATGCAGACCTGCTGCAGGAGCGACAGGACATCACTTTATGTTCTTAGAGGACGCGCTTCCATAGTGTCACCGGACACACTAATGTTTGCTGTGTTGTGTGTGCTTATGATGTTTATAGAGAGCATGCTGTCCGTCCTGTCCTCTTTGTCCTGTGTGTTAACGCAGAATCACTACCGCTAATCAGTGGAGGAGCTATAAACTTTAACAGAACCTCTGAAGGACGTTTATACCGCAACATTTTCAGTATATGTAGGCTTAATGCACATCTTTCTCTACACAAGCTCACACGGGTAGACGGAGATGATTTAAGACCATGTGGATGTTTTCATTCTTCTCATAAAACCACAGAACGCCAGCTTGTCATGTGATGCAGATAAAAATGTCTGTCTCTGTACGAAGACTGAGAGCTACACTGTACTTTTGTATTTTTGACCATCATTTCACAAAAAGATGGAGAAGGATTCATTTTCATTTTATAAAGCCGTTGTTGAGAAACTCCTGTTGAGAAGAGGAATCTTAACTTAACACAGTAGGTTTTTGCACTGTGCACCCTTCTTGGAGACATTTACAAGATAAACTTCATTTGGAAAAGCTGCCTTCATATCAGGTATTCAAACACCACATTCAAAGTATGTTTAATATTGTGGATTACAGCAAATTACAGTGTTATTAGTATGAATTACCCAGTCAGTATATCATGGGTACCCCATATGTACACTTTAATTTGCAAGCTGTAATCTTTTTCAGTTATAACATTGTGCTCTCTGAGTAACTGCGGAGATCTGGGAGGAAGGCCGTATCGCAGTCAGACAGGTTGTAAACAAGTACAGTACCTGCAGGTTAGCCAGATTATCTAAACCACTTCATTTGCAATTGAAACAGAAAGAGAGCCTTTCTCAAATGCTGCTAATCCCTCCGCTGCACAGGAAAACTGTGTGTGCAAAGTATAGCAGGCAAGTATGGCAGCAGTAGGTCAAAGTTGAACCTGGCTGTAAAGCTGTTATACTTCTACAGTTTGCCTTTTGTTTTCAATGCAGCTGGTTCGTATTAATATGTTGGCAGAAAATGTAAAAAACTGTTTTAACATGAAATCTTTGTTGTCGTTTGAATGGATTAAATGTTGTGCGTTTCCCCCTGAAAAAGTTAGATCCAGGTGGACAAAATAACAGGAACATCTTGCCATCTAATGCAGAGGCTGTTAAAGTGGGAGACGGTCAGATCAAACAGATTCAGGGGAGGCTCAGTGAATTGAAGTGAAAACATATTACATTAGTTATTAGCACTTTAGTCAAAAGAAGATCACATACAGTAGAATAGCCTGAATGTGTGTGTGTGGTTTGGTTAAATAGATAGGTCAGATATACAGTCGTTTTTCCCAGAGTCATAAACTAATAAACGCCTTAGTTAGAACAGACCTTTTTTGTGTATTTGGTGTAGTCTAAAGTTATGTCAAACTGCAATATTAGGCTATCTTCGGGATCAAATAACATAATCATGATCCCATAGGCATCCAGGAATTTAGCGAAACTAAGCAATTAAACTAAAGGCGGGCTGAGCCTTTTTCCCAAGCTTTGTTTTAAGGGAGGCCTACAGACTCAGACTATGAAAAACCCTTATCTAATGCAATCCTGTACAGCTGTGGTTCTCAACCTTTTTTTGTGTCAGGTTCCCCTACAGTACAGTACCCATAAAACATCAATTTTTATGAGACATCTTTTTTAAAATTCAACATAAAACGTTTAAGGCTGTGATCCTATAATACGCCAAATTGTAAGTTGAAAAGGTTTGTGTTATTTCGTCCACCCTCTGTATGTGCTAGCGTACAGAAACAGGTTTTTATAAAAGCAGCGAGGCGTGGGCGGCGCGTTTTCTGAGCCGGCTGCAGGCGGTAGGGAAGCATGTCCCCCCCGTCTGCCTCCAGCTGGCGCTCAAAACACGGCCGCCCACGCTCCAAACAGATGCCTCCACTCCCCCTTACATCTCTGTAGAAATGTCCTTTTTTAAAGATTATTTTTAGGCCCATTTCTTCTTCATCAAACCCTCACCAAAGACAGAAAATAGGCTGGAGAGGAGATGTAACAATTATTAAAATGATAATTAACATAATCATGAACTTTATTTGCACAGGTTGAGGTGGCGAGGACTGAAGAAGTGACTCCACCTTCTCCTCCTGACTCGACTCCACTCTCCGACCAGCCAGTAACAACTTCTGTGTAACCTTCCTCATGTATCTCATTGTATTATTTGTTCAATAAATGTGTAAAAATATGTGGCAAATCACTCCCACTTATCTCATTCTTATGGAAAAATCGCCGCAAATTGAAGGAAATCATTTCCGGTGACCTCATTGTCTTGCATTGTGTGTATGTTGAAAGACAGATTTTAAAACTCCCGGAGGAGAAGGTGCTTCAGTTCATAACTGTAAAGCCGATGGCGGACGTGTAGGAGTGAGAGAGAGAAGAGTGTGTGTCAGCAGTTTGCTTAACAACAACAGCGGAGTGTGTGCGTGTGTATCTACTTGCTGAAGGTCAGGCAGCGGTGCAGCTGTTGTGTCTATCACTCGTCAAACAGGTGGCTCTCAATCCTCAGAGTGTGTTCACAGTCAAGTGTGAGACGTTGTGAGCGAGCCTGACGATCGGAGCCATGAGGCGCTTTTCTTTTTCCTTTTTTTCCCCACCAGGATTCCAGGCGTTTTGACACATTAGACACAACACTCCTGCCTGAGATCGCACTTTTCTCATCCGACACAATCCCTGCCGCCACTGTACATCAACAGTGTGTAGAGATGCTGTAATGTAGCTCTGAGTCACGGGCTCAAATAGTTTGGTACCACTTTCCAATAAGGCTAATAGTTATTTTATAAAAGGTATTCCTTTATAGGAGTTTGCTACCTACACATAATAGTTAAAAAAACATCTTAAAAATACATAACTCCCCAATGCTTAGTACCGGCTGGGAGTCAGCTTAGACCTGGGGGGCCACCGGGCTCGCAATACACTGGCGGAAACCCTTTATAAAGAATTAGTAAGTAATTTATTAAAGGAATAATTCAACATTTTGGGAAACACTACAAGAAAGCAAATAAGCTCATTTCCCCCAAACTAACCTCTTCTTGTAAACTTATAAAGACTGCCTTATTAGAAAGTGGTACCCATAGTTTAGTACAGGTGGTTCCAGACAGCTGGTGATGTTTAATGACCACCAATGACGCAAAGAAAACTGAGCAGACTTTTCACCCCTTCCCCCAGTCGTACGTTACAGACCACTGTTTGACATCCGAGCCTCTTCCACCGTGTCGACAAGCAAGAGGAGTGAAAGATAAGTCGCATTACCCTTAATGTTCCAACGAGCAGTTTTGTAACTGGGAACTTTTTTTCCCCTGCGTTTAATCCCAGTCCAACCGTATCAATCCCCGTCAGGAGACGGCTGAGGAATCGAGCGAAGCCTCAGGCCAGAAAACTTACGCCGCTGTGCAGCTGTTGCTCCCCCTCAAGCATCCCGCCGCCACCCCCACACCACCCAACACACACTGACAATGTGCGAGACACACCCAGGGACATATGCCTCGGACTTAGAGCACAGTCGCAGCAGCACCGATTGAGATGTTTGAATCGGTGCCCTGAATTCCTCGCCGCTGTTTTAGATGACTGCTGTGCCGGCTGCTCAAACGTGATTAAAGTTGAATAGCTACTAAAACACTGGAATAATGCATTCCTAGAAATGATTTGATAATGTGTTTCTGTTCTCCAGCTTTTTTTGCTGAAGAGCTGGTCAGCAGTGAAGTCACCTCCAGAGGTTCCCTCATTTATTTCATAGTGGAAGAAGAACTGACTGAGAGCAGAGAAAGTGTTGAGGCAGAGTCTTAGTGTCCAAAAATGAAAAATTGAATACTCTACAGTAACTATAAAGTACGTATCCTACATGTTCTGTTATCTAGAGGGAGATCAGTACTGAATACTTTACTGTTTTTGTCTCATAAGCCTTTCATTTCTTTTGGGCTGCACCTCTCAGTTTCTGCCTCTAGCACAGCATCTTGATCCAAGACTAAACTTATTTCTGTCATTTTTCATTTCCTCTTCAACATCATGGTGCAGAAGTCTGAATCCTTCTACCTGGAAAATCTCAATTTTGCTAAGGGCAGGGTGTTGTTTTTGGATAATACAAATTCAATCTAAAATGTAGAGGCCTGTTTAAGTGCTTATAGAGACTTTACAGCACTTTTTCTTTCAAATCTTTTTTATTGGGTTTTCTGTAGTCAGAGCAAAAGTCATCTTAACAAATGTAGAAGGTAACACATTGTCCTTAACATGAAATCAAAACAGAAAAAAGGGTCCACCCCTTCCTCCCCGCCCCGCCCCATGTTGGTCTTGGACACATGAAAAGGAAAAATAAATTAAATATTAATAAATTAAACTAATTAAAAAAAGTAAATATTTAGAAAAATAAAATGAAATAAGAGAGAAAAAAAGTATATGAAATCAGATAATTGACTTAGCAAAAAAATAAAAGAATAGGGAAATAAAAAGGGTGAATGCTGACACGTATGGTCGGCAGACTAGAAAGGCGCTATATAAATGCAACTCCATTTAATACAGCACCATTTCACATGTTGGTAATCCATTAATAAATGTTTAATAAGTTGTTATAAATAGAATTTCATATGGTCCATCTAGGCTATCAAATAGGCTTTTATCACAATATAAATGCTTAAAACTGATCCATAAGTTAGTAGTACATTATGAATAAAGCCATTACAACTTATAAACCATTTATGATATAAGGGGTGCCTTATTAACAAGACTTAAAGAAAGATAAACTGCAGTCTCTAAATCATTAGAAATAGAAAATATGTTCTGTTTGGAGGGAAATTTGGACTTTAAATGTTCCACATGGCTTTCAAATCATAATCTATGCCGTTGAGCAATATTTAAAACCCTCTGTGGGGTCAAACCGGGTCCCACTCGGGTCTACTAGGTGTGATCAATGCCACACCTTGTTGCCATACCCAACATGAGTCCTGTTATGTGTCCAGTTGTTCGTGCAGTGCGCGTCCTGGCCACCGCGCTGCGCTCTGACGCGCTCCACGCTCCACCTCCATCTCAACCTCAACCACATCTGAAACACACACACAACCAGGAGGACGCTCATCGCTTCTCTCTCATACTCCGCTCCGTTCTCTGTTCGGTCCGATCTGCTTCTTCCTCTCTCCTGGAGTTTATTCAGTTTTATTCCCTGGAAGCTGGATGAATCATTGGAGAGTTGTGAACAAGTGCGAGCAGAAAGCTGAGGCTCCTCGCTGCGTCCAGACGAGAAGACGAGACTCCAGAGCCAGAGGAAGAGTTGTGGAGGAGAATGGAGCTGGGGACGTCCCTGTATCTTCCTATTGTTATTCTACTGATGCAATGTAAGTGACTAATGGGAACTATTCATTCATTCTGTGTTTGCATACTTCTCTCTGCAAGATAAAGCCAGGGAATAGATGATTTAAGTGCTGGATAGCAGCTTTATAGTGTATTTTAACTCATCTTGTTACTTTTTATTAATGATGTACATCCTGGGATCTATACTTTGCACACAAAAAAGTCATAAAAGTAATTTAATTTGGTGCCCTAGATTTAAAATCTTTTTTTAAACAAGTGATTTATTCCTATTTTTGAAAATAGTGGTTTTAATAATTGACATTTTCTTTCATTTTTTCCCCCTAAAAAGATTCAAAAATTGAAAATATGAATTTGCATTGGAGTTAAATATAATATGATAAAATAAATATAAGTTAAGTATGAAAAATATAAAGAAATAATTTATTTTTGACTCTTATTTTGTTGTTTACTGTTATTCCGCAGTCCCCCAGTTTTTGTGTTTCCATACTTCTCTCTGCAAGATAAAGCCAGGAAATAGATGATTTAAGTTTTGGATAGCAGCTTTAGTGTATATATTGTTACTTTTTATTAATGATTTATTTTTTATTCAAAATGTACATCCTGGGATCTATACATAGCAAAAAAAAGTAATAAAAGTAATTTAATTTGGTGCCCTAGACTTAAAATCTTTTTTTTAACAAGTGACTTATTCCTATTTTTCAAAATAGTGGTTTTATTAATTGACAATTTTCTTAATTTTTTTTCCTAAAAAGATTCATTAATAAATTAAAAGACTAAAAAAAAGAAAAAAAAATGTGAATTTGCATTGGAATTAAATATAATATGATAAAATAAATATAAGTTGAGTATGAAAAATATAAAGAAATCATTTATTTTGGACTCTTATTTTGTTGTTTACTGTTCGTCCCCCAGTTTAGTTAAAGCCCCTCTGTGTGAGTGGGCTGTAGTGTCTGTGCAGCCTCGCTGGGTTCCTACAAGTTGGCCCCTAAAGTTGCGTTTGGCCGGGTGCCACCTTAGGGTGTGGGCGGCGTGGCGGTGGTGGTGGTGGCAGGTGGGCTCCCTTTTTGGCAGAAGAGGTGGCGTATCCGTGCATGAGGTCAGCGGTTGGATCACCACCAGAAACTTCAAACTGTTTTTCCTCGTGACGAGGTGTTTTCAGAGCGGAGATTGAGGGACGAAACAGCAAAATACAACCTATTTCTTGAAATAGCAAAAAAAGGCCCCTAACTTTCCCTGATGGAAAGGAGGAAGCTTTTTAGGACTCCAGGGGAGAAGCAGCAGCGGTGTGAGATGGATGTGATGAGACAGTGAGAGTGACGCAGATTTTACTCTACATTTTGCCACCTGTCAGGTCACAAGTTCACAGAGTTGTGCGTGCGTGTGTGTGTGTGTCCAGCCGCGCTGTGGACAACCTGACAGAAATCACTCATCATCTGGCACACAAGATAGGTGTCAACAGAGCAACAGAGCAGCTTCAGCTCTACTGAACGCCCGTGGAGTGTATTGTTTAAAAAAAGAAATGAAAGGAAATGTTTTGGGTGGGTCTCTTTGGCAACATCCCCCCCCATCTCTACCGCTCACACTGACTCACACACCGTGCCTGCCTGAGACAGCTGTTGCTCACAGGGCTACAGTCATACAGAGAGGCTTTGTTTGAATGGAGAACACACACACACACACACACACACACACACACACACACACTCACAGTCCTCCCTGTTTGTCTCTGTACCCCCACAGCCTTGAAACGTGTGCGCCGTCCACACTCCCCGTTATCTACATAACCCAGCCAGACAGGATACGTCCTACGAGTCCATCTCCCTTCCTCTTCCATTTGTCCTGTTAATTTGAATAAGTGCCTTAATTATTACTGCGCCATGCTTTTGACCTCGCCACAGCTCCTGGCAACACCCACCCCCGGTCTCGGTAACACTCTGTACGGACCCCGTAATGAGAGTAACGCTGCGTGCCAAGGAGCGGAGCGTGCCATTTTTCTATTTTTTGCTCAGGCGAAGAGGGTGGCTGTCCCTCAGAGTTTAAAGCTGTCGCAGTGTTTGCTTGATGTTGATGCCACGCACGAGATGTGTGTGTGTGTGTGTGTGTTTTTGACGCCTTTGCCTAGACGTTTTTCTGTGCTTCAAAGCCACAACAGGCCCATTGCAGAGGCATTTTGATTACCTCAATGGCTGTATATGATGCCATATTGGAGGATCATCAGAGACCTGCTGCTACAGAGCACATGAAAACCTTTACTAGAAAGTCAAAGCAATTTTCTGAATCCCATTTCAGTTTTTAGATTCATACTCATTAAAATCTTTTTGGTGTTGTCAAACTTACGTTATATGACTTGATAGGGCCACCAATTTGTGGTCAAGGATGCTCGGCTCAACAGCTGCCCAAGTCTGGCATGCCTGTTTCCTGCACTCATGATTAGTGACACGGCACAATTTTGGGCTAATTCCGGGTGCCAAATCGGGAGCCGATGCTCAGTCCATATCTGACCAAATTTGGCAGTCATTTATGGCCCAGATCACAATCAGTTCTCAAAGGGAAGTGTGCCGATGTTAAGCCACAATCAGCCCGACTCGGCTGGCTAGAGGGTAACATTAGCTAAAATACCTTTCTACTAGCAAAAACCTCTTTTTCTTTTGCAAACCACTGAACCATTTTATGTTGGGGGGCCAAAAATGCTTGGCTCAACAGATAGCCCGAGGCCGGCACGCCTGTTTGCCGGACTCACTCCTGATGGGTGACAACCATAGAATGTATAGAATATTGACGTAGTCGTGACGTCATCCATAAAAAGAGCCATTATGAAGCTGAATCTTAGCAGTGATGACACAGCCTAACTCCCAACTAACCCAAAAATGGGCAAAGAGGTGGATCGTTGGTGGAGCTGAGGCGGGCCGGGTGATGCAGCAGAGCAATCTGCTAGCAGCCCTCAAAGTTACGCCTAACTTTAAGCCTTAATATAATTTCGCTATGGAGATTGACTCGCTTTTGGAGCCATCCTCAAGTGGCCACTTGAAGAACTGCAGTTTGTTTTGCACTTCCACGTTGGCTTCATTTCTCAGCACCAGAGGGTTGACTCTTGGTGACAACAGCATCTTGGGGTTAATTTCAGGTGCCAATTATGGTCCAAGTCTGGCTGTTAACTGGAGCTCACAGCCAACTGTGCCGACACTCTGCTGGGTAATGCTAAACTAGGCTGAACTGAGGCTTGAAACTAGTGCCATTTTAGTCCATCGGTGTCATTTGTAGACCTTTAGGTGGCTATTTCTTCTAATTAGTACAGATTCTGATTTTTTACATGTTTATTCTTTTCTGTGACGAACCCACCTCCCAACAATAGACAGTTGTTTAAAGGAACAGGATCCGTTTATATCTACATACGGAGCCGGCCGCCATGTTTCTACAGTAGCCCAGAACTGGACAAACCAAACTCTGACTCTAGATAGGGCCATTCACGTTTTTCGCGTCAGCCACCGTAGTTCTCCTTCACACGTAAAAATTTCACTTGGTTGCAATCTGCAACCTCACCGCTAAATGCCACCAGATCCTTCACACTGCACCTTTAATTTCATGTCCTTTAAACTACATGTGTGAGGCTCAACACTGAAGTGACATCCAGTGCTCAGTGGGTCAACATTTACCCCTAATCCCGAGTAACATGTCTTGTTGACTTCTTGGACAGTAGGCCTTTTTCATTTAGGAAGCTACGCCACGTTAACATTACCCACCATGCAGTTGTGAAATCATCCGAACAGGCCATGTGTTCATTGTCTGCCTCGACGCCTTTGTAGCTAATTGAGGCCATTGGAGCTGACAGTGCTCATAGTAGTAGAGCACAGTGAAAGCACGACTCAGGGGCGGCGGGACCTCGCATGCAGAACCGCTTTGCTCATTTTCTTTTGACGCGTGTACTTTTGTGTGCGTCAGTCAGTGCAGCGGTGAAGTGCGGGCATGTTGTCAGCCCTGCTACATCTCTTTTTTCTCAAAGAGGCACCCTTCAAGGTGGCGGCAGGCCTGGTCTCACACTATGTGACAAGAGCTTCTCCCATTCACAGTCCGACTGTCTGAGAGGATCTCCCTCGCCTTCAATCCCACTCTCTCTTTTATTCATGCTTCTGCAAGTCTCTGCCCTCCCCTCCGCCAACCTCCACCCGCCTCGCCGTCCTCCACTCCACTTCATTTGTATTCTATTCTTAGGGCCCGCTCATCTCTCCTTTGTCGCTCCTCCTCGTCCCTTTTTAATCTCATTGTATCTCCCTCCTTCGTCTTGTTCATCCTTTAGTGAGACAATGCTCCTCAGAGGGTGTCGAGGTACGCGAGCCAAGGCTACGATGATAATCCTGTTACGCCGCCGCAAGTCAACACATGGCAAAGCGAAGGGGAAGAGGCGGCGTCTGCGGGGAGAGCGTGCCGTTTTAATTCACTTAGCCCAAACTAAGTGAAGCTGGTGTAAATTGAGCCAACTTCAGGAAAAGCTTTTAAAAAACTTACGCCGCATTTGTCAGTTGACATTATTATTGTATAGGCTGTTGTTTATTTAAAGGCTAACTTAAAAATAGCTGTAAATAAGAGCGAGAGAGACCTTTGGAGTCTGCTTTTTATAAGCTCCAGTTTTCATCCATCATGTTCTTTTCCACACTTCCTGCCCTTTGTTTCAACTTTCCCTCCATTCTTCCATGTCAGCCCTGCCTTCACGGGAGAAAACGTCTGCAATAGTAATCCAGTAACAATGGGCCCACACGGGAAGTTACTGACTAACAGGAAACTGGTCACAGTACTCTCAGTATACGTGTTTTATAATGCCATGCCGTTTGCAGGAACAATGGCAGGAAAGGTAAATAGATGACTCCAGGGATGATGTATTTCTGTAGTCCAACCAGGGAGTTAGCATCGCCTTGGTTCCCTCGAAAAGCCAATGGGATTTTTCCATTGAGTTTAGGATTATCGCAGAAAATAAGCTCTGTGGCAAACAAACGTTTATGATACTTTTACGTTTTGTTCAGTAAGAGATGGAAAAACTAATAGAAGACACTTCTGATCAGGCACAAATCTCACCATTGTGTGACTTATTGTCTACACAGATGTGACCTGGTAGCTGATGTCATGATTCAGGGAGTTTTTTTAAGAAATTTCAAAGAAGTTATTTGCTAATTATCATTTATTTACAAGCAGACATGGAAATAAAGCAGATCAATTAACTTTGTATTCTTTTCCTGGAAATGATTTAAATAAATTACCAGCTATTGGGAAATAGCGAAATATAATTATTAAATAATATTTATAATAAAGTAACATTCGATGAATTTTGAGGTAAATATTGGAGTAATTTGGCAGTCATTCCGTAGAAATTTAAAATAGGTTACTTTGCTAAGTATCACTTAATTACCATGAAATTTGCAGACCTGTAAAATAAAGTGTTACCCCGCCTATTTAAAGACACATAACGGCTTCAAAATTCATCGTATATCGTAGAACAAAACATTAAAATCTCTTCAGCTTGTGTTAACCGCAGACCTTATTTCAGGCATCAAACTAAAAACCCATTGACTTCCAGACAAGAGGAACTTAAAGTGCTAAATTGCTAACTCATTTCCTGGTTTTGAGACTCCTTCCTGTAGCACTCAATGTGTGTTTCCTGTGGGAAGATTCAAGAATGTTCATTACGCCAAATTAAAAGTTGTTTTTCATTGCCCTTAAAGTTCTGAGTAAGTACCCCTTGAGGCCCATTCAACATTTATTCTGTAATTTCAAAAATGCATGGCCTTCAGTCTAAAAAATCGCACTTTCGGGAGATGTTATAGGCGTCCGTGCCGCAGCAGAAAGCAGAAGAGAGTGTTTACTGCTCTTATTCCCTCAGGTAACCTTCACCCACGTTGAACCTTTATTTAACAACAGGACGACTGGACAATAATCCTCCACGTAAACCAATCAGCACAAAGGAAGGGCAGCTCCTGCTTCCTCTTCCTGTTTGGACGCTATCGGTGACACACTGATTGTAGGGGAAACAAAACACGGACAGTGTGCCATCCGCCTCTTTTGCTAATGCCGCCGTCCGCCTCATACATCAGGTTAATCTGGTGAGATGCTTGCTTAAGTAAACATACGGCGGGCTGCTCCTTAACCCTGCTGGATTACAGCGGAGGAGGGAGTAATCCTGCCCTTTACTTCACATCTCCTGGAGAACTGTCTCAGACGCTAGACCAGCCATTAAGCATTCTCCTCTTGCAGTTTGGCAGGCAATGTGGAGCACTTTACCCAATTCACCTTGCCCCCTAATGGATGACAAGCGATATTGCGTTCTGAAATGCTCTCACTCTTTTTTTTTTTCACCTCCCTCCCTTCTTCTTCTTCTTCACCTCCAGGTTCCCCCTCCGCTCCCGTCACCGTGTCATCCGACAAACACAAAGTGGAGGCGCAAGAGTTCAAAGGTGAGGCGGAAAAAAGCATCTCACTGTGGAGTCATTTCTCCCCCTCTGCTTTATCAGATTCACTCTGACAGAATAAACCATACGGCTATAAATAGACCGAGCACTGATTGAAGGCTTTGCTACTCTGCCATAAATATCTCATTGGTTCCCTTTCTTTTTTCTTTTTTTGTTTCCAGACGCGGTGCTGTCCTGCACGTTCCGCACAGAGACAGACCAGAACCCGCGCATCGAGTGGAAGAAGAAAGGGAAAGATGTCTCCTTCGTGTACTTTGATGGACACTTCAAAGGTGAGGAAAGCAGCCTGTCGCTCTTTATCCCCCCCGAGTGACAAACAGCGCATTTGTTTTAATCAGCTTGCAGTACCAGCTGGGAAGGCGTTTGGGTGATGAAAAAACACCACCTGGATGAGATGGGAATAATGGATAAACCGTAAGAGATGTTTAAGCACAGTCTCAACCTGTCTCGTATGCTTGAGCCCTCTCCTTTGGATGTGGATTTAATGATGGGGTGAAATAAATAATGAATCATAGAGTAGCCTTCACCCGGTCGGCCTCTTTTACACACAGAGCAGTTGAGCCTGACGATTTTCTCAAATATGTCAAGCCTCCACTCAGCCTCAGCTCAGTTGAATGAAGAAACTAATGAATGAAGAGTTCTTGTCTTCACAATCAACAAGTATCTCGTAAAAAAATCGTGAAAAGTCATGAAACGCACTCTTCCACCCACTGGCTGGATTATCCGATTAGGGGGCCCTGGGGCAACACTTTTGCTGGTATGTGATGTAAATGTACACTGTAGCCTCCAAGATCCTTTAACTACAGTGTAAACTAGACTGTGTATATATAGATGGACGACGCGGCTCCACTTCCTCCCACTGTACAAACGTGAAGCCAAAATATCTATGACAGTAAATGAATGTAATGTCTCATGTTTATATGGCAGTAATGTGATATACTTTATGGCTTTAGCCTGCAGCCAGAGAAGACATTTCCTCCTCCGTCTCCCTGACCTTCTGTCCTTTCTTTCAGCTCCGTTTGAGGGCCGGGCGACCATCGACGGGGCCACGGTGACGCTGCATAGGGTGACCCAGGAGGACGCCGGAGAGTACCGCTGCGAGATCAGCGCTCCTCGCGACTCCGTCAGCCTGGGCGAGACCAACGTCACGCTCAAAGTCCTGGGTACGACTGAGAGATGATAAAAAAAACTAAAGGAGATTGACTTTTTCCAGGTTTTGCTTATGTTTCTGTAATGTTTCCTCCAGTGCCCCCCGAAACCCCGTCCTGCGAAATCCCCAGCGGGGCGGTGACAGGCTCCGTGGTGCTGCTGCGCTGTAGGGACCGGCACAGCATCCCGCCTGCTAAATACTCCTGGTTCAAGGACAGCGTGCCGATGAGCCCGCCGCGCCACGCCAACGCCACATATCTAATCAACTCACAGACGGGAGTACTGGTGAGAAGCGTGCACAGATAAGAGACACAGGGAAGTGTGTATTGGGGAAATAGTTTACACTGTCTCCACTGCCTTATTGAAAGAAGCGAGGAAATGATTCTGTGGAGTTTTGTTGATAGAGCTCTTTGTGTGTTTCTGAGTCTTGCTCAAGGACACTTCAGCATGCTTCAGTTAAAAGCTAACTAAGCCATCTTCATTTTCTTCTGCAGGAGTTTAAATCTGTAGCCAAAGAGGACACCGGTCGATACAGCTGCCTGGCTTCCAACGGAGTGGGGTCGCCCCAGATGTGCGAGGGCAAGCACATGACGATAGGTGTGTGTGTGTGTGTTTTATGTGTGTGTTTCCACACTTCTTCCTGCCTCTTCCCCACACCTTTCAGCACTGGAGAAAATCAGGGATGCAGTGGAGAGGAAAAGCCTCCTGTTTCACCCTGCTGCTAAAATCTGTTTACAAAGCAGCTTAAAGAGTAACTAAACCCCCCACACCACTACCGACGTATATGGAGATTTAGTAGTGTTGTTGATGGATACAGGTTCAAATCTTGACCCTTTAATGCAAAGTATTGTAATTCTACATAATGTGTTATATAAAACCAACCTCCCCAACGCCTCCCCCGAGAGGAGAGGATTAGTGAAGAGTAGCCGTTACTAGGGATGCACCGATCACACTTTTTCAGTCCTGATACCGATAGAGATATCTGGGCTTTGGGTATCGGTCGATACCGAGTACCGATCCGATACCAGTGTTTAATTAATAAGCTGTATGCCTCACTGTGTGGAAGAGACTGGATCATTTATTTTCTTTTTATCAGCAAAAGGCTTATTTTACAATTCAATTCCAACGTGTATTAACATTTCTTTTTTGTTTTTAAAACAAATATTGTAACCAGATAAATAAAATTAAATAACATAAGAAATTAATAATTAAAGAAAAAAAAATGTGTTAATGATATATTATTGACAATGAACCTATCCTTGTATCAAATATACTTCAACTACATAATAATAATAATATTAATTATAATAATGAGTAAATGAAAATATAAAGATACATGAAGATACATTCAAAGTAATGATTAAAATAATTGAGAAAAATGAATAGAACATTTAAAAAGAATGCTTTTCTAACTTCGTAAAACAAAATGAAAAAATGTACTTAACTTCAATTTAGTGAATTGTTATTTATTATTAAAATAATAACATCGTACACCAACAACTTGGCAAATCTTCAAAATGAACAGGAGTTACGATTCAGGTGTAAACCTTTTTAATACAGCAACAAATTGGTCAAATAGGAATGAAAATGTCAGTATTTAATATATAGTATGTATATAAATGTAGAATTGAATTTAATAGATCGGCCCAATTGTCACGATATCCGATCCAGCTATTTCAGTCAGTATTGGCCCGATATCCGATCCGGTATCGGTATCGGTGCATCCCTAGCCAGTTAGGTAAACAACTCAACGCTTCATCCACACACTCTTCTCACAGCGTAGGAAAGAACTATTCATTTTGGGACAAATGACATAGTCTAAAAGTGTGTTGTATTCTCAGGAAAGGTATTCAGCTTCCTAATAAATTACATAATGTACTCTAGGCTAATGCAAGCAACCATTTTATGCACTTAATGAATTATACGAATGTCAGTGGAGTGCAGGAAAAGGCATTAGACGGAGTTCCGTTAAAATATGGCCTTCCTGTTTATGTTTGGAGATGTAATGGTTCCCGCTGTTAAGGAGTTCATATATTTCCCCGTCTTTTGTGACTTATTGCTTCAATAAAACAGAGAGTTTTTCTCCATCTATTTACCGCTGCATATGGAAAACAGACCATAACTCAGCCTTTTATTCCCCTCTCGCCTCCAGAGGACGTCAACGTGTCGGCCGTGGTGGCGGCGGTGGTGGTGATCTGCCTGGTCGTCATGGTCCTCGCAGGCGGCGGATTCCTCTTGCACCGCAACGGGTTCTTCAGCCGTGAGTTTGTCTCCTTCGTTCAGCTGTGATTTGCGGTCAGCGCATCACATAAAAAAAAATTAAATAAACTGTTTTTCTCTCTTCATGCTCCTCCTGACTCATCCATCAGCAGGACACAGAGGAAGGTAAGAGCTCTGTGATTGCATTAACATTGATGTGAACAAACACGGGGCTAATACCCTACACACTTAAAGATGGGAGGGAGGCGGGGGTTGGTTTGTTGTTGCACTTACAGTCCTGTGTGCTGAGTCAGGACTGTACAGAGTGACAGCTGTGGCTATGTGTGTCCGAATGTGGTTTTGAGCCACGGCAGCGCCTGTTTCTACAGTGATTGGCGCCAACAGATGTTGTTTTTTAAATTGATTGCCACTTCCAAGCAGACATGCATCTGCTGAATTCATGTCAAAATGTAGCAAGACAGATGATCTAAAAATGCAGGCATGTAAAAGGGGGGGGGGAATAATCAGCGCAACATAATTATGGAATAATTACTGAGGAGGACAATATCGGCGGTAGAAAGAATTGCAGGCAATTAAACAGATTGGATGGGTAATTTAAAAATGGATTATTTCGATATGGAGGAGATTGAAGGATGAGACTGTGGCACGGCAGAGGGCTGTTAGTGCGGTGCGTTTACACACAAGAGTGGACCGTTTTGATGCTTGACTGGTTGTTGAGCCAGAAAACCGCAGAGACGTGAATGCGTGTCCTCGTGTGACTGGCCTAATTCGCTTGACTTTATGTTATTTGATTACTGGCTTGTTACGCCGCGCAGCGTTTGATGGAGAGTCATTGTCGGAGCTCTCCTTGAAGCCGATGCGAAAGCTCTTTGTCTAGGTTAAAGTCTGATGCTTATCCCGCTGAGCTAACTGGAGCTGTCAGTGTCAACTTCCTATTTATAGAACAGGCTTCTTCACAACGACTCAAAGACAATGTGACATGATATCTGATGCACCAATAGTAGGCACAAGTTAACAAAGTAGGAACTGGGATTTAGCAGAAATAATGGTCAAGGGGAACCTGGTTAGATGGATGAATGTTAAATCACTATAACACTAGTGACCAGGGTCCAATTTTAAGTTGAGGGTTGTTGTGAAAAAGGATAATTTGGGCTTTTTTTTTTGTTTTTAGGATCTTAAATGTCCCTGAAAAATACACCTAACTGTCCATGTGTACTCTGATGGTTACATTGCTTATCCTTAACTCTCTCAGCTAGTGTTTGAGGTGGATATTTGAAGAAATATACTACTAATAGTTATGTTTTTATTTTGTCAATCATAAGAAAATCTTAAAATAAATGAGAAAATCGTTGCAGTGTATATTAAAATACTGTGTGTAGATTATATGTATATGTATGTATATACATTTATATGTACATGTATACATATATGTATATGTAGATGTGTATATGTATACTTTAATGAATGAATACCCAGCTACAATAACTTCCACAGCTGTAATACAAAGCTATAAGAGAGCCAGTAGAAAAGAGTCAAACAGGATTTAGATATTTTTATATATCCGGGTTTTGGATTGCTGCATGTGATTGGCTCACCACTTGACCCGCTCACCCCCAGAATTTTTATTCCAGCTCTGCTGCATCACGATTGGCTGCATGTCAGTGCAGGTTTGTCACCGTGAACCCTGTTTGTGTAAACGTATCATTTCCGTATCGTAAATGTGTATTTTCAGGGTTGTTTTGTGAGTCTGCATGTTGCCACTTGTGCCAGCAAGGACAATTTACAGGCACAAGTAGCAACATGCAGACTCACAAACAATAAACCCTTTGTCTCAAGATCTATCTTGAGACAAAAAGAAAAAAAGTCGAGAAAGACTCCAGAACATTTTCAGAAATTGGACAAGTTTACCCAACTAGGGTTACGGCGGCACACTTGTATTGAATGACTTCATACTAATGACCCCTCCACCCGCTCCATTAAAGCATGGTGTGCAGTGTGCCCCCTCTTGTTAACCCTTTTTAAAGCCAACACGCTGACCCCTACAGGTCCTTTTGGATCTCCCAGTGTCATGGTGCAGCCCACATCAGCAGCCAAACCCTGCACAGAACTGAGGACACGTGAGTGTGACCCTTAGGCTGACAAACAGATATGGAAGCAATTAACCGCCATAGTAATTTGAACAATTGCGACAATTAACCATGAATGAAAACTTCAATAATTTGACATTTTGGTGAATATGTTGGGGCTACTCTCCTGTTAAACAACCAGCAAAGACTCCACAGAATCAATGCAACCGGCCAAGAAATAGTTTGGTACATAACCCCCTGTATAACCGCAAATTGTCAATTTTCACTTGTTTTTAAATGGTTTAAACAAACAAATATGGTAGTGAGTAATTATTAATTAGTTAGCTTTAAACCTAAAACATTGATTGATTTCTGGAAATTCTTTGAATACAGTGGCTTTGGAGGGAGGCCGGAAGGGACGGACTATCAGTGTTGCCGATTTTGCGACTTTCTTGATAGATTTTGCGACTTTCTTGATAGATTTAGTGACTTTCGGAGATAGTGATGCTACTTTCATTGGAAAAGAGTTGGCAACACTGATCTGGGTTTTTCAGTTGGATAATTTTTTTTAAATCTAGTGTACACTTGCTAGTTTCTCAACATTACCAACCCTAGCTTTAAGTTTTTCAATTAGGTTTTTAATTGTGTATAAGATTCAAATTATTTTGGCTACTTTTTGCTTCCATAGCCAGACCAGCAAAGAACCAGTGACTGTAGATACGCTCAGTTGCCAGTTCATTACATACACCTAGTTAACCCCCTGAGACGACTGTCTTTCAGCGGCTCTAGTAGGTTCAGTTCTAGGGCTAAAATGAAGCTACAGATATGATATAAAACTAAAAAACCTAAGGAATTATTGGTATCAACCATGATGCCACCACCAACCTCTGGCCCTGCTTTAGTAGGGGTCAAGTAGTGCGCAGTGGTATGTGAGCCATGCTCGCTTTTGCCTTGTTTTCACCTATTCTAAAATGATGTGTTAGAATATTTCTGCATACTGGGGTCCATAAACAGTCTTGGAATTCCATAAATTGGGTATCACTATAAAGATGAGATTGTTGTGGATCAAATGAGCCCAATTGTATTCATGTGTGATGATGTTAGTCCCCGTAGTAGCCATTTCATTGTAGTGAGATATAGTTTTTTCAAACTATACCCTATACACTTTTACAATTCATTCATTCATTCATGTTTATTTCTGATTTATGATTAGAAGAACTTGACACACAGTGCATCTCAAATTAATCTTCAGGTTCCCAGCTTTCAGATGATGGACACCATTTCTATGTGACACCTCTCTGTATACAAACTGCATCCTCCAAAATGACCACATAGTTGAATCTGAAAAACGTTCTAACCTTCATGAAAGTCAGATTTATTACAGGACTCTTGTATTAGACTGCATCACTTTGAGCTAGATGTACCTAATAAACTGGCAAATGAGTGTATACTGACTGTTAATCAAATGCCCCGTCGCAAACACTTTCTGACCTTACACAGTCCTCTCTCCACATCTTAATATAATCCCGCTCAGTCGCTTGAGAGTTCAGAGTCAGACTTTCCTTTTTTACCCAGTGGGATGTTTGCCATGTATGATGTGCATTATTTATGCAGGGCAAGATATGACTCAGGATACAGCTGTCCGCCTCGAGTTTCTTCTCTTCTCTGTGACTGTGTCAAACTGTCCAATGTGCTTACCCGTGTCTTTGTCTTCCAGGTCCAATGTCAACTACATCCCTCCGCCCCAAGAAGTAAGTGTTTTTTTTTATATTTCCTTTGTCCTCTTCCTCCCTACACCCCCCCGCTTCCTCTCCCTCTCATGTTAAGCTGAGCAAAGCGCTGACTACGCCGTACTTAACCTAATGATCGTGCTGCGTTTTTGATTGAAATCACGCCGCCGTCACCTCGAGAGCCATAATTCTGAAACAACTCAATACTTTCTTTTTTCTGTGTCCCCTCAGCCCCAGGATTTCAAACACACCCAGTCGTTCATGCTCTGAGAAGCCGGCCTTTCTTCGAGATCACCCCCCCCACCCCCGTGATAAAGGTGCCAAACACTGGATTTTCTCTCTGGACTCTGAACGAGCTCTCGATCTTCCAATATATGTTCATTTCAATCTCTACCACTCCTTTTTGGATGGCAAGAAAATGTCTTCTTACTCTCTCTTGGCGCTGTGTGGGTCACTTAAGTCATTGGTGTTTTCTGCTCTTATGGGATTAAGTTCACTTTCATGGTGTTCTGCTCCCCCCTGGTGGTCAGAGTGTGAAAATCCAATTGATCTTTTTCTGAACAATCCAGGGACTAAGGGAGACTTTGTTTCTTCCCTCTGCAGGCCAATCGTTTCAACTTTTCTTTTTTACCAAAGACTGAAATTTAAGGGATTTATTTTGCTTTAAAAGATTGAATCATCACAAGGGAATTGTGCGTAAAGCCATAGAGAAAGCATTACTTTCAATCTACTCAAACGTAAATGTAGTTTACCTCAGCATCTGCCAATGTTTTGTCTACTGTAACACTGGGGCCCCCAGCTTATCAGTGCCACACAAGAGTCTTCTTAGTGACAACATGAAACCAGACAAAGCCAGTCCAGGAGACCAGGGAGCCAATTATAGTGAGACCAATCCCATTCCATCCTAATGTGCCTGCATGGTCTTTTGATATATATATAAATATATATATACACACACACATAAATATATACCTTGTGCCTTTTTAATTTGTCATATTTATCTAGGGATCACACTTTTTTGTAAAGAACTTGCCTTACTTTTTTCTGTCTTTATATTTTTGTGCCACTGTTTATCAATGTTTTATCGAAATGGAGTGTCTGTTTTTAGACAGTGTGTGAATGGATTGTTCAGAGTTTTATTTGAATGGTGTATCAGTAATAAAATGTTTTTCTATTCAAAACACTACTTGCCGTTATTTATTGTGATTGCAATTGCACAAAATAAAGTACATTTACTCAAGCACTGTACTTAGATATCATTTTGAGATACTTTTACACTTATATTCCACTATTTTTATTTGATAACTTTAGTTACTAGTTAAGTTGCAGATTCAGATTAATAATACCAAATCATATATCTTTGTAGAGTGAATATCTTTGTGTCACATATCTTTGTACAGTGATACAAGATATATGACACAAAGATATTCACTGTACAAAGATATCCCAGGTTGTATCTAGCCCGTCTAACTATTTATAAAATAAACCTATATATATATATATATACATATATATATATATATATACATACATATATACATATTTTATATGTTCTATTTAATAAATTATATATTTTGTGCAAATAAATAAAACTAAACAAACAAACACCCCTGTGCTCCACTCCACTTAGCACAGTCTGACTCCCTCTTGTATTAATTCAATTGGATTCTTCCACTTCCTGTTTGTCAGTCGGACCTTCGATTGGGAGGCACCGGAGCGCGTGCTTCAAACAGGTGAGACTAAAACAAATACAAACAAACCAACAACAACAACAACAATCACTAACCAGGGATGCAAACTACTCAGCTTAACATGTTTAAACGACGAGCGTCTTCACTGTTTGACAAATATTAGTAAAATAACTGATAACAAAACACAGTAAGAGTTGCATTGATTGATTGATTGATTGATTGATTGATTGATTGATTGCACAGACCGGAAACAGCTGTGGGAACTTGGTGATTGTGCAACAGGCACTCTGAAATCCGGCCTACTTTATTTGAATGCTGTATAAATGTGTTTTTATTCTAAAATGTTGTATTTGAATATTTCATCATAATGGGGTCCCTAAACTGTCTTGAATTACATTAATTGTGTATCACTGTAAAACTGAGACTCTTGTGGATCCAATGAGCCCAACTGTGTTCATGTGTGATGATGTTAGTCCCCATAGGAGACATTTCATTGTAGTGAGACCATTTTTTTAAACTTGACCTCACTGTATAAAATGACCTGTGGTGACCTCTAGGATAATCACAGTCTAATGAAACTTTACAGCCACAAACTAGAGACGTAGAGCATTCAGAGGATGGATGGCTTTCCTAGATAGATTGACAATAAGAAGGTTTTTGAGCAGTTTACACAACAGAAGTGCTCGCCATCCAATCTGCCCTATAATGCAATTCTTGCAGAAATCTGAAAAAGTTTTTGATACCAAATTACAGCATGGCTTTTCTAAGAGGTTCCTCAAGGTCTTGGTGTCTTAATGTGGTATTTTTGAGGGATTATTGATCATTTTTTATTAATTCTCAAGTGGTAAAAAATTGTTAAATTTAGCACCTAATCTGTGTAACAAATGGTTTCAACCCACAAATTGCTGCAACAACTTATAAGACATAATAATAATCACAGACTTATATCATAATGTTGTAAGCCCTTATATTTTTTTCATGTGTCCTGCAGCTCGGAGTCCAGTGTTCTCCCACCTGTCGTCGTCTCTTCAGGGCCTGTGGACCATCCGAGCCTTTGGAGCAGAGGAGAGGTTCCAGAAAGCCTTCGATGCCCAGCAGGACCTGCACTCAGGTTCTCCTCAGCCTCAGCACCTTTACATTCACTGCTCATCAATATGAAGCGTTTGTGAGCTGCGTCAGTGCAGTGTCTATAATCTATGTCCTTGTCCTGAACAGAGGCCTGGTTCCTGTTGCTGACCACCTCTCGCTGGTTCGCTGTCCGTCTCCACGGCATCTGCTCCATCTTTGTTACCGTCACCACCTTTGGCTGCCTGCTGCTCAGAGACCGTAAGGAAGAATTTTAATCTTTTAATATTAAAGTGATAGTTTGGGTGTTTTGAAGTGGGGTTGTATGAGGTTCTTCTCCATAGTCAGTGTATTACCTACAGTAGATGGAGTTTGGAGAAGCAGACAGGAGTACCAGCACGGGAGCAAAGCAATGTACTGCTGTGGACGGGGCCACTAGTGCAGCAGTTACAAACTCAAAAGATCACACCAACAAAAGCTTATTGTTCTTATCAAAGACTTTATTCATTTTACTCGTGGCTCAGGTAGTAAAATGCATTTCTTTAACATCTCTACCGTGTCTCTGCAGGACAGATGAGCTGATCCCTCGTCGTCTCAACGCCATCATAGACAGCGACAGGATACCGGTGAGTCCTCTTACTCATAGATTCTAGAAAAGACTACTTGTTTATCATCATAAAGGTCATAGTATGTCATGAAGTCATGTAGCGTTATTGCATAGAGCAGATTAGTAATCAATCATTACTTAATATCAAAATATGGATCTATAACTAATAACTCAAAATTAGGAATCATAAACCCATGAATTGTCGTAAAATGTGAAGGAGAGTGATGACAGTCAGCAATCACAATTCACCCTTATATTAAATTCAATTATTTCATTTAGGACGGCACACAATTTTGAAGAAAAAAAAACAGGGAAAACCTCAAAATTTCATATTAATCAATTGAGTCTCATAACCTCAGGGTTGCTACGGAGTTCTTGCGCATGGTGAACAGTGATTTTAGTTGTTTATAAACACACAAATCAAGTAACCAAGTTCTTAATAAAATGAAATGTTTATTTGACTAACTACTTTACCGTACTACTAACAGAAAATAATTCAATAAATGATAAAACAAAAGGAATAAAATGAATAAAGGATAATTGAAGGAACACAGTTAATACAAAGACTACTCATATAAAAAGTCATGCCATAAAAAAGACAGTTTATTATACATATAAAAAGTCATAGTATAGTACGCTATAGTATAGTTTGTCATTAAATGTCATAATATAGTATGTCACAAAAATGTCATACTATGTCATGGTATGTCATAATAAAGTCATATACAAAGTAATAGTATAGTATGTCATAATATAGTATGCCGTATAAAAAGTCATGGTATAGTATGTCATAAAAAGTCATAATATAGTATATGGAAAAAAGACATAAAAAGTCAGTGTAGTATGTCAAAAAAATCATTAAAAAGTCATAGTATAGTATGTTGAAAAAAAATGAATAGTATAGTATGTCAAAAAAATTATCATAATTTACTATGTCAAAAAATTTCATAAATAGTTATAGTATAGTATGTCATAGTACAGAATTCCATAAAAAAAGTCCCAGTATAGTATGCTATAGTATAGTATGTCATAAAAATGTCATATACAAAGTAATAGTATAGTATGTCATAGTATAGTAGGTCATAAAATGTCATAGTATAGTATGCCATATAAAAAGTCATGGTATAATATGTCATAAAAAGTCATGGTATAATATGCCATAAAATGTCATACGTTTTATAAAATATACAAATTTAAATTTATTGTTAAGTCTTGATGGTTGAGTCCCGTCCGGGAGTCCCGTCTGGGTCATAAAAAGTCATAGTATAGTATGTAAAAAAAAAGGAATAATATAATATGTTGCAAAAATAAAAAACAGTCATAGTATAGTATGTTGAAATAATTCATAAAAAAGTCATAGTATAGTGTGTCAAAAAAATCATAAAAAGTCATAGAATAGTATTTAAAAAAATAATCCTACAACAGTATGTCAAAAATAATTATAAAAAAACATAGTATAATATGTCGCAAAACAAAGTAAAAGAATAGTATGAAAAAAAAAAATAGCCATAATATAGTATGTAAAAACAATCATTAAAAAGTCATAGTATAGTATGTCAAAGAAATAGTGATAGTATAGTATTTAAAAGAAATAGTCCTACAACAGTATGTCAAAAAAAAGTAATGGTGTCAAAACAAATTCTGAAAAAAATATAGAATAACATGTCGCAAAAAAAATCATAAAAAGAAAAAGTAGTAAGTAAAAAAAAATAGCCATAATATAGTATGTAAAAACAATCATTAAAAAGTCATAGTATAGTATGTCAAAAAATATAGTCATAAAGTATGTAAAAAGAAATCATTAAAAGTCATTGTATAATATGTTGAAAAATAGTCGTAGTAGAGTATGTCAAAGAAATCATAAAAAAGTCATAGTATAATATTTAAAAAAAATAGTCCTACTAGAGTATGTCCAAAAAAGAGAAAAAAAACAAAAAGTTATGGTATAGTATTTAAAAAAATATATTAAAAACAAAATAGTATAGTATGTCACAAAAAAAACATGTAAACTAATAAATATTATGTAAAAAAAAAAAACATTGTATAGTATGTTGAAAAATAGTCATAATGTAGTATGTAAAAAACAATCATAAAAATGTCATAGTATAGTATGTAAACAAAGTCATTAAAGTCAGAGTATAGTACGCTTTTCCTGTGCGAGTATTTGTAGAAGTTACTCTATGAATGTGATCATGGTTGTTGTTGTCGTAGTATTTGTAGAAGTTACTCTATAACTGTTATCATAGTTGTTGTTGTTGTTGTAGAAGCTTTTTTAGAACTGTAATCATAGTTGTTGTTTTAGGCTCTGATGTTTGTGAATGTGATGCAATTCTCATGTCTTCCTTCTCTTCTTTTCTCCCCAGATGAGAGCAGAGTCTTCTGACCACGACTGAGGATGACGGACTTT
Source organism: Sebastes fasciatus (assembly GCF_043250625.1). Taxonomy (NCBI): domain Eukaryota; kingdom Metazoa; phylum Chordata; class Actinopteri; order Perciformes; family Sebastidae; genus Sebastes; species Sebastes fasciatus. Next base: position 10,721,556 of record NC_133818.1, on the reverse strand, counting down.
CTTCATCCACGTCTTCGTCGTCTTCTTCTTCTGCTGAATGAATGCAGACGGTGTACCCAGAAGGGTCGGAGGGGGTCATGCAGGAGAAATGCTGGGGTTTTTCACTAAATAAACACGAAAGGGGAAAGGGGAAAGGGGAAAAAAAACAACTCGTTTTTGTGTCGCATAACCCCTCCGTTCTATGTCTCCGAAAGCCCAGGAGGAGACGCACATCTCATACTCCCTTCGGTACCTGACACTTACGTCCCTACTACCCCGGGGATTCGAACTCTAGTTCTTGTGTAACCACACAACCATCCAAACCGTATGTTCCGCCACCAACCCACCAACGCACCAACGCCAAGCACACTTGGAATGTTCTCCTGGTAACTTTGTCTTCGTCATTGTGGAAGTTAGATCTCAAAACTCACATTATAAGGATCGAACCCACAACCTCCAGTCTTCTAACCCAGCTTCTGTCACTCTGAGCTATTGGTCTTAACACTCTTATGTATTGTTTTTGATCGTATTTGACTTCTACATTTAGGATGTTGGTCCTTAAAACGTACCAGTGCAATACATAAGGATTGAAACCACAACCTTCAGTATTCCAACCTGGTATCCATCACTCAGAACAGATGTGTTTTTAGTAAGATGTGTTGAGTTTCTGCTGTCAGTAACAATAAAAATGAGTTTACAATATAATACAATAATACACAATAATACAATACAATATAAGGTTACAAAGTGCTTTTCAGAAAATACAGCAGATAAAACCAACAACAACAACAATAGAATAAAATGCAAACAACAGTCTGATCTGAACAGGTAGAGCGTTTCACAGTGTGTGGGCTTTAACAACAGCTATGCTGATGATATGCTGATATGCGGTAGTGTGAACAACAAATATGAGAATGAAAAAAAACTGTTCAACTCAGGAGTAGCTCACCGGGATAAAGGACTGATATGACTGCTACTCGATAACCTCAGGTGAGCAGGTCCTAAGACCTGAGGTTATAGGTTCGATCCTTATGTGGTTCAGTGAATTTTGAGGTCTAACATCCAAAATGAAGTCAAACATCCAACGAAATAATGATGAAGCGTATCTGAGCAGATAGCTCAGTGTGATAGAGGACTGGTTTGAAAACAGGAGGTTGTAGGTTCAATCCTTATAAGGTGCAGTAAGTTTTAAGGTCCAACATCCTAAATGAAGAAGTCAAACACACCAAGAAATGCATCACCTGTGTTATGACAGATAGCTCAGGGTGATAGAAGATGAGTTGGAATACTGGAGGTTATGGGTTCGATTCTTGTGAGGAGCAGTGAGTTTTGAGGTTTAACTTCCACAAAAAATAGGTCAAGTATTTAAAGAAACACTACTCCAGTGTATCAGGTCATATAGTTCAGAGTGATGGATACCGGGTTGGGATACTGAAGGTTGTGGGTTCAATCCTTATGTGGTGCACTGGTAAGTTTTAAGGTCCAACATCCTAAATGAAGAAGTCAAATAAGACCAAAAACAATACATAAGAGTGTTAAGACCGCTAGCTCAGAGTGATAGAAGCTGGGTTAGAAGACTGGAGGTTGTGGGTTCGATCCTTATAATGTGAGTTTTGAGATCTAACTTCCACAATGACGAAGACAAAGTTACCAAGAGAACATTCCAAGTGTGCTTGGCATTGGTGGGTTGGTGGCGGAACATACGGTTTGGATGGTTGTGTGGTTACACAAGAACTAGAGTTCGAATCCCCGGGGTAGTGGGGACGTAAGTGTCAGGTACTGAAGGGAGTATGAGATGTGCGTCTCCTCCTGGGCTTTCGGAGACATAGAACGGAGGGGTTATGCAACACAAAAACGCGTTATTTTTCCTTTTTGTGTGAATGAATTTTGAAAAACCCCTGCATTTCACCTGCATGACCCCGTCCGACCCGTCTGGGTACACCGTCTGCATTCAGCAGAAGAAGACGAAGACGAAGTCAGCGAAGAAACTCCGTCATCCTCAGTCGTGGTCAGAAGACTGCACTCATCTGGGGAGAAAAGAAGAGAAGGAAGACATGAGATTTGCAGCACATTCACAAACATCAGAGCCTAAAACAACAGTTATAGAATAACTTCTACAAATACTACAACTACTATGATTACAGTTCTAAAAAAGCTTCTACAACAACAACTACTACTATGATTACAGTTATAGAGTAACTTCTACAAATACACAGGAAACGTGTACTATACTCTGACTTTAATGACTTTGTTTACATACTGTATTTTGACTATATTTTGACATACTATATTATGACTGTTTTTAACATAATATACTATAACTTTTTAATGATTTTTTTGAAATACTACATCATGGCCATTTTTTTTTTTACATACTATTCTTGTCTTTTTATAGTGTTTTTTTGCGACATACTATACAATGGGTTTATTTTATAATTTTTCTTTGACATACTATAACATGACTTTTTTTTTTTAAACTTTTTTTGTACTATTTTTAAAAAAATACTAAACTATGACTTATGATTTATTTTTACATACTATACTATGACTATTTTTTGACATACCATACTATGACTTTAATTATTGTTTTGACATACTATATTATGGCTATTTTTTTTTACATACTATTCTATGAATTTGTATGTTGTTTTTTTTATATAATTTCTTTTGACATACTATACCATGACATTTTTTTTTTTTTTAACTTTTTTGGACATACTGTAGTAGGACTATTTATTTTTAAATACTATATGACTTTTTTATGATTGTTTTTACATACTATACTGTGACAATTTTTGGAAATACTATACTATGACATTTTTATGATTTGTTTTGACATACTATATTATGGCAACTTTTTTTTTCATACTATTCTATTACTTTTTATGGTTGTTTTTTGCGACATACTATACTATGTTTTTTTTTTATAATTTATTTTTGACATACTGTACCATGACTTTTTTTTAAACTTTTTTTGGACATACTGTATTATGATTTTTTTTACATACTATACTATGGCTATTTTTCGACATACTATATGACTTTTTTTTTACATACTATAGTATTTATTTTTTTCGACATAGTATACTATAATTTTTTCCGACATACTATACCATGACTATTTTTTTAACATACTGTACTATGACTTTTTTTCGACATACTATACTATGACTTTTTATGTTTTTTTTGCGACATACTATACTATGTTTTTTTATAATTTCTTTTTGACACGATGACTATTTTACTATACAAGTAGGACTATTTTTTTAAATACTATACTATGACTTTTAATGACATTTTTATATGCATACTTAATGACTTTTTTATGGAATACTTTACTATGACTTTTTATATGACATACTATACCATAGCACATGTGTGCATTAATGCCAAACCTAAATTTAATTGACATACTATGACCTTTATGATGATAAACAAGTACAGTTTTCTAGAATCTATGAGTAAGAGGACTCACCGGTATCCTGTCGCTGTCTATGATGGTGTTGAGATGATGAGGGATCAGCTCATCTGTCCTGCAGAGACACGGTAGAGATGTTAAAGAAATGCATTTTACTACCTGAGCCACGAGTAAAATGAATAAAGTCTTTGATGAGAACAATAGACTTTTGGTGGTGTGATCTTTTGAGTTTGTATCTGCTGCACTAGTGGTTTGATGTGGTTTGATGTTCTATGTTTTGATACAGTTCTAATTACCAGATGAAAAATGCCTCCCTTTTCTTACATGCAGATCAGAGCTACGTCTAAAAGCACCAACATACTTGCTTTCACTGCACGTTTGCTACAGCAGGACCAGCAGCTACAGCAGGAAGCTTTGAAGACAAACTAATAGGAAGAATAAAAACGGAGTAAACAGTACTACTGCATGCATTTTCTGCCAATGAGGTGAGTTGTGTCAGCAGTACCTGGGGGTCCACGTTGGCCGTGGCCTAGTGGATGACCAGGATGCGGTTCTTCCTCAGGATGGCTCTGGCCAGACACACCAGCTGCCTCTAGCCCACGCTGAAGTTGGAGCCTGACTCGGCCAGAACCGTCTCCAACTGCCCGGGCAGCTCCTCCACCGCGGACTTCAGCTGCACCTGCAGGGAACACCGAGTGAGTGATTGCCTGACGCACACCACAATGAGAGCTAGAAGCTCAACTGTTGGAGTGTGCTGATTGGATACTGACCTCCTCCAGAGCCTTCCTTATATTCTAAATATAGCATACACTTAAACTGATAGAGATTTTGTTCATGTTTCTAAAATGCGTTTTGCTGCCGGCCCCGTCCACAGCAGTACATTGCTTTGCTCCCGTGCTGGTACTCCAGTCTGCTTCTCCAAACTCCATCTACTGTAGATAACACACTGACTATGGAGAAGAATCTCATACAACCCCACTTGAAAACACCCAAACTATCACTTTAATATTAAAAGATTCAAATTCTTCCTTACGGTCTCTGAGCAGCAGGCGGCCAAAGGTGGTGAGGGTTAACAAAGATGGAACAGATGGCGTGGAGACGGACAGCGAACCAGTGAGAGGTGGTCAGCAACAGGAACCAGGCCTCTGTTCAGGACAAGGACATAGATTATAGACACTGCACTGACGCAGCTTGATATTGATGAGCAGTGAATGTAAAGGTGCTGAGGCTGAGGAGAACCTGAGTGCAGGTCCTCCTGGGCATCGAAGGCTTTCTGGAACCTCTCCTCTGCTCCAAAGGCTCGGATGGTCCACAGGCCCTGAAGAGACGACGACAGGTGGGAGAACACTGGACTCCGAGCTGCAGGACGGATGAAAAAAAAGTATAGTATGTTGAAAAATATCCTGAAAAAAAGTCATGTGATATGTCGAAATATTTATTGAAAATAAATTATAGTATAGTATGTCGAAAGAATAAAAAAATCATAGTATAGTATGTCTAGAGAATAAAAAAAATCATAGTATAGTATGACAAAAAAATTAAAGTCATGATATAGAATGCTGAAAAATAAGTCATAATATAGTATGTCGAAAAATCTTATAGTATACTATGTTGAAAGGAATCATAGTACAGTATGTCTAAAAAGTTCTTGAAAAAAAGTCACAGTACAGTATGTCTTTATTCCCAATATTATGACTTCCATCTTAATTTCCTTTTAAGACATATCTCCCTCACCAAGAAACGTGTCAACAACCAGGCTTGTATTAAATAAAGTTACATTCATCTCATTCATCTTGTTACTCACGGTTACATGTGCAGCCAGTAGCTCTGAGGATGGATACATGGATGTCAACGTGCAGCCTGTGTGTGATAAACTACACAACACAAACAGAACTATTGTGTCTCTTGTTGTCCTGCAGCAGCTGCTGCTCTGTGCACAGCTGGTACCAATCACAATGACGTCATCAACTCGTGCCAGCTTATTAACAATTTAATGCCATGGATGGCCACATGGGGCACAAACACCAACCACTATATCAACATACTGTACATCTTATAATAAGGAATTTAACTTGTCCTTTCTTAATATTTGGCTCCTACACCCACAGAGGGAGATACTAAAGCATTTTTTAAAATATTAAATAAGAAATATTGTACTTTTTACTCCACTACATTAATCTGACAGTTACTTTTCAGATCAAGATTTTATATAACAAACATCTATTAAATATGCATATTTATAGTTGAAACTACTTAACAGTATACAGTTGTTGAAATTAGCTCCATCTTGACAACATTCAGGTGCTGCTTGGATGTAATGAATCAAGAATAAAATTCCAATAATAAATATTAGGGCTATCAATCGATTAAAATATTTAATCATGATTAATCGCACATTTTTTTTATCTGTTTAAAATGTACCTCAAAGGGAGATTTGTCAAGTATTTAATACTCTTATCAACATGGGAGTTGCACTATGCCCTCTTGCTCTTTGCTATCAAAATAAATAGTAAAAGAAGGATTTTTAAACAAAGAAACCCAAGGCCTCCTTGCAGCTACATAGTGTGTTTACTTGGTACATTTTCTGAGCTCCACATTAAAGCTTGGCTGCACAATCTCTAAAACTTTGGGCATCAGGTCAGATGGAAACGTCCCCTGTCCTGGTGCTATTTTTGGGTCTCAAATATTCATTCTGGAGAGGCTTAAATGCATTTATGTCCTTCTCATAATACAGACCAATGCAGAGTGACAGCCAGTTTCCATCTAGGTCAACCGACATTTCACAAACTGTAATTTATCATCAACAGTGCCTTTAAAGATCTACAAAGACATGCATACCTGTATTTGAGCGTGCTCTTATTCGCCTACATGATCACTTACTAAAAATATCTCCAGGTTACCATCTATGCAAACAGCAAATAATAATAATAGGCCTTTACACGTTATGGAAGGAATTATATGCCTTTGTTGCTTCATTAACTTGTCAGTCAAAGTGGTGAAAATATCCCATAGCAGAGAATACTTCAACCACTTTAGATACTTTACAAGTTAATGACAACATCTATAATAATGTCACATATATTTAGAGATATATTGTCCAGTAATATGTTTCGCATCACACAAAACGATGGACTCCATGTGAATATTGGATTTAATCCACTGCACAGTCTTAATTGAGAACCAAGTGCTTCATGGTTCAAACCACTTTATTTTATTAAATACAACAGATTTGTGACATGTAGGAGATTGACAACATGGAAATTGTTCACTTGGCAGCTTCATCAAGCTTGGGGTCTGAAAAAAAAACAACAAAAAAATAACCATTAGTGAGTAATTCCCTAAGATTTTAAATGACATACTGCAGCTGTACAACACGTTAATCCAGACAAAGACTACAGCAATATGTAGCAGCTAACTAGACGTAGATTCATTAAAAAATACAGCGAAGCTCAAAAATAAAAGCTTCAGGAATGAATTTCAAACAGAATGAGAAAAGTGTCTGGCTTTGATAAGTGTCCACTATCCAGGTGCTATAAATAGACACAGACAAAGCTCTCTAGTGGCAAAGGCATACATATTTATGAAGAGGAACTGTTAGATTGTGTGAAAGCAAAAAAAAAAATCGGTTATTAAAAACAGTGGAGCCATTATAAGCACATCTAATTGTCATTCCAATGCTGTAGCTGATCATCATTCAGGACTTTTCTATAACAAACAGTCTGCACTTAAAACGATTGAGAAACACACTATCTGGGTCACTTTGTCCTTCAAAAGCTCCTCTGTACATCAGTAAACCACGGTCAAAGTCAAAACCTTGGCTCTAGATAAAATAAAGTACATTATGCAACTCTTTATGAACATTGTAATACCATGTCTAGATTATTATTTGTTGTTTTCTCCAAGCAAAATGTCTAGCTGTGATTTTGATTTATTCCAACCACTTAAAAGCAACACATTTGTGTTTGTAATTGATAATAGGGAACGATAAGGGAAGGAGACACTCACAGTACACAATGTAAACCAACATAAACCCAGACTAACCAGTGAATTTGATATCAGGGAACTTGGCCATGTCTCCTCCGCCATATAGCCTCTGCAGTTTGATCACCTCCTCAGACACGTTCTTCTGATAGGCGGGTCCTGCGTCCACAAGGCCACCCGAAGACCTGGGAGAGCCAAGGCATGAAATGATGTTCAAAAGAGGAGCGAGAGGGCGGCGATGAGAGGAGGGGGATGCCATTTAAATAGGCAAGCAGGGAGGAATGAAATTAAATTGCATGCTGAAGAAGCTAAAAAGTAGGTATTTTCTGTAGGGATGTCACAAGAACCGATACTTCGGTACCAAAATTCTATAAATGTGACGGTACTCGTTTTCTTCGGTACCGAACGATGCCTGTAATGGTCATTTGGTACCGGAGCGGAGGTACTGGAGATGCGATTCTTCCGGATGTAATGGGGGCAGTATACGCTTACAAGTGTTCTCATCTGCCGTGAAATGAAGGAAGAAGAAGAAGAACGCCGTAACAGCACGGAAAAAACAACAACACGAGACGTGAAAGATGGCAGCTGCTGCAGCGCTACCTCCGCCTCGACTCGTTGAGAAAACAAATAGCAAGAGTCGGGTATGGAAGTACTTTGTGTTCGAGGCGGATTTACAAGGAGTATTAATAGATTTGCAAAAACCAGTATGCAGTGCAGTAACGGTGCCGTCGTACTTTTCTTTCCAAAGGAGGAAATACTTCCATTTTAGCAAAGAACCTCAAAGACAGACATCCAGACAATAGTGTTACTACAAGCCTACAATACTTAAAGGCTACATACCTCTGTTTTTTTGTAATGTTCAAATGTTTTAATAAAGGAGTGCATGTTGAATTACATGGGATTTATTGTTTTATTATTTTTTATCTTGGTATCGAATTGGTATCGAGAATCGTGTAAATTCACTGGTATTGGTATCGACTACTAGATTTCTGGTACCGTGACATCCCTAATTTTCTGTTAATATGTCACTGGAGACTGGACTCTGAGCTTCTATGCAGTATGGTCATTTCGTGTGGGTGGGTATTGACAACAGTTGTATATCATCCACTGACTTGCTCTTGGTGTTGTAGTCCCGGATCTTGTCCAGGAACAGCTTCTGGATCGGGTCGAGCTCCTTGGTCCGGTTGAAGAGGACAGCAGAGAGGCCGATGTTCCTGCGCAGGGTCAGGCCCAAGGCGGAGCGCAGCAGGGAGGACAGCTGGAACAACCGGTGAAGCGCCATCTGAAGGAACAACAACAAGCCACGCGTTACATCGTTTCTTAGACAACGGGCTACGTCAACTGCTAAACTTATGACATCACACGTCATTCTGCTGCATTCTGGGAAGATTTGCAGGACTGGCTGTCAACCAAAATCCAACTACTTGCCCCTATTACAAGAGAAAATATTGTGTTTGGTATTAACATGAAGGACATTAAGAGTGACTTGATATTGAACAATCTGATACTGCTGGCACATTTTTTTCATCCATGCATCCATATGGAGGAAAATGAAACCCCTATTTTCTGTTTTCAAAAGGTGACCTTGTGGACAATCATCTCAGTGCTTTAAGACTAATAATAATAAACTTTATTTGTATAGCACCTTTCCAAACATAGTGCTTTACATAAGTTAAAATAGTGCAAACATCAAGATAAAAACAATACAGACTAAAAACATAAATAAAATGTTGAACATAAGACTTTTGTACAAAAAGTCAACAATAATGAAGTTTAAAACAAGGGATTGCTATAAAAAGAAGAAAGAGAGTTTACTAGCCTGAGTTAGTAAATGAAATAACAACATGCAAAGTCTCCTCAGAGCTTATGAAGAACTGAACATATATGATGATGACCTATAGAGCCACTATGGAAGAGTGCAGTCTTATTATTTATTTATGCATTTATGCATTTATTTTTTTGTTCCTTGAATTATTTCCTACTCTCATTTATTTTTTGTTTTTATATTATTTTTTTATAATTTAAGTTATCTTTCCTTAATGCTTGTAAATGAATTATCTTCAATAAAATAATAATAATAAAGCTAGCAGTTAGCTGCTGTTAGCTGAATGACATTGAATTAACCACATGTAAAAAACAGTGTGACATTACACTTGCACCATGTGTCGACTTCCTTTAGTAATCACACAACAACATCATGTAAAGTCAGATTTATGAAAGTGTTTGTTTCAATCTGAGCCAAACACATGATAGCATTAGCATAATGCTAACATGCTAAGCTAAGCTAGCTGCAGCTTCCAAACAGTGTCCTCTGTGGTCTGTTAAGTTGCATTAACTCCCACTAACGTTACACTCACTGATTAAGCAGACCTGTATTTGTTAGTGTGTACATTAATGACAGGTAAAGCGCAGTTAGATGTGTGATATCGTGTATTTAAGAGCTCAGGACTCACCTTGAGGTTTGACACTTTGAGTACAGGATCCTAATGTGGAGCACCGCGGTGGATTGTGGGGGAAAGGGAGGCGATCAAGGGACGTCATAACGGCGCCTCCTTTGCGCAGAGCTGCGCATATTTGGGTTGACCTCACATGACAGCAACATTATCCCCAAATAGACCAAAGTGGCAAGTAAATATATATCATGTTTTATTTTATTTAAACTGACAATAACCTGATATTTTCAGTTGGAGCTTCATTCATTCATTCTCACTGTGCAATATCATTTTCCACTTGTGCAATTTTGTTTATAGTGTTTATTGTCAATACTGTATATACTGCTCCTATTTTTATACCTCCTTCTATGGTTCATATTTTGTTACACTTTTTTTTTTTACTGTGTTAGCTGATGCATCTTGTTTATTGCGCTATCCCCTTTGCTGCTGTACACTGCACATTTCCCCACTGCGGGACTAATAAAGGAATATCTTATCTTATCTTATCTTATCATCTGTGGCTGTTTGCCTTGTGATAATCACAAGAGAATGTCATAGTACAGTGCAGTATGGGTATTTTATAATTATGTATTTTATTTTAATGAGGTATTTTATATATATTTTATAATAATAACCAGTTGTTCCACTGGTTATTATTATTATTATTATTATTATTATGTAACTTATTATTTATACTATTCCTGTATTTTAAACACGTAATCATAGAACACATTTTTTAGCATTAATATTTACACTTTTATATATTGTAGTATACATATTTCTATTATATTTCTACAATATATAACAATAGTGTAAATAATATTAATGCTTAAAAATGGGGTCTATGATTAAGTGTTTAAAATGCAGGAATAGTATAAATAATAAGTGACAGTATAATACAGGATTAGTGCCAGAGTCATGAGTATTACACAGTTGAATTATTGCACTAGTTATTGTACTGTTAAGCCAGAATGGTGAAAACAGGTTTGGTTTCAGTTTAATGCAAATGTGGCTGTCAGGAAGCCCTCTGATGTGTCCTTGAGCAACACACTCAACGGCAACAGAGTCTGTTCTCTGTCTGACCTCTGACCTCTTAACGTGAAATGCTCCTTCAGCATTATTATCCGTCTGACTTTCAAAACCTTACATAGACAACCAGGATGCATAAGCAAGCCAGGTGTGCATTAAATATCATAAAAAAACAACACAAAGACACAACATCTGTATGTACATTCAAAACTTTATTATGGAATACAGTGTAGAAAGCGTTTTCCCAGTCAAATGCAAATGGCCTGCACAATATTACACAGTGGAAAACAAAACCAATATATAACCCACAGAAGAAAAAGATAGAAAGAAAATCCTGCTTCCTCTTCTACTCTACTGCCCTCTGTTGGGCTTCTAATGAGCTCACTCTGAAAACCAGGGACCCACCCCACCGCAGCCTCCATATGAACACCTCACAGATCTTCCTCGCCATATTAACAGAGTATTTCTTTTCGAGTCGAGATGGTGACGAACCTTTAACATGAGCGGACTGTGTGAAGATGAACGGGGGATTCTTATTTTTATCCCTGCTTCCACGTGACTCGGCTCTGAACGCCCTATCATCTGTATACAGACGACGGTGCCACTGAGGAGTCAAGTGTGCGTTGATGGCAGAGAGGTGAGCAGCATGCCTGGAAGGGAAAAGGGAGGCGAAGGAGGGAGGGTAAGGGAGGTGCTGCTGGGGGAGTGAAAATCCATTATATATACAGGCTGCCTGCCTGGCTGGCTATCCATCCGGAACTGCAAGTCATTTCCTCTCCACCTCGCCCTCCTTCCTTCTCCTCCTCCTCCTCTCAGCACTTGTTCTATCATCAAAATGATTACAAAAACCAAAAAATAGACGGCGTCGGCTTACAACTGACTGGACGAGACTGAAAATGACAAAACACATACACGCAGAGATAATCCTAACCCATCCCCCATGCCGGATTCTTCCCATTTTTCCCGCTCCCTGTAACCTTCACACCCACAACATGCCCTTTTAAAAAAAAAAAAAAAAAACATGAATTCAACAAAACATTATAAGGGGGGTGATTTCTGAGAGCCCCTGTGCATTAGGATTTTCAACACAATATATTTCAGTGAATAATATACAAACAGAGATGAAGCCAGCCCCCCTCCTGCTTCAGGAATAAAAAAAGAAAGAAAAAGAAAAAGAGGAACACACTTAAATTCCAAAATCACAGATCTCTTTTAAATGTGTATTTTACATGATATCAAAGCAGAGCCCGTTCTTCTAGATTTATATATATTTTTCATCGTTTGAAGTCACGTGATCACGAGAAGATACTAAATGTACAATCTTGCTAGAATGACAATCTATACGTGAGAAAGGATCGAGAGAGAGAGAGAGAGAGAGAGCAGCGTTTTTTTTTCTTTTTTCAAAATCCTGTTGTCATTGTTGTCATGCACTACATAGGAACAGCTAAGACTTCAGCATTACTTCAGTAACATTACACGCAATTTAAAAAAAGGACTTTACATCTTGGTTTTTTTCTTCGTTTTCACTCTTTTTTTTTGAAAAACAAAACTGGAAACGAAAAAGAGAAAAAAAAAAAGAAAGAATCTAAAATAAAAAAACAGCTCATTCAGAATACATAATTACTACCGTCGTCATCAACATATTCATCATCATCAGCATCTCCAGATATCCTTAAGAGCCTTGTGTGACTTAACACAGCCCAGCTGTCGTAAGAATGCGCAAAGAAAAGAGGATGAAGGGAGGGATGGAGGAAGAGGAGGAGGAGGAGGAAGGGATACTCCAGTGTGGACTGTAGTGAGTGCAGTAGTGGTGCAGTTGGTGGGCTTCATTTAGAAAAATCATGCCGCTTGATTTAAGCCTTTAATTCATTAAATAATCATTACAAAGAATATAATCGAAACAAATGATTTGAAATGATGATTCTGCAGCCAATTTTTGTAAACAAGGCCCAGGGTCAGCGCGCCTAAAATCCCACTGATCAGTGGTCAGATTTGCCTACACAAGTCCACACCTAAAACCGCCAAAAAATAACTATTCACTGGCCCTGAATCAGTGTGGAGAGAAAGCGCTTCTTTCCCCAAAGGAGTGGGTTTGTTTCGATGCACTGGGCGGGGCCTTTTTTTCCTCCATACATCAGCAGGCCCAGACGGAGCGACATATAAAAACGCCTCTCTTTAATTAAAAGGCGTCTCGCTCCGATAAAGTGAACAAACGTGGTGCAAACTGGCTCGGCCGCGGCGTCCGCCCAGGCAGAAATGAAAGCAAACCCCTGGCTACAGTCGCTCCGTATGTATGCTCGTAACTGACTATTTCAGTCACTCGATGATGATCTAAGCCACGCTGCCTTTTGGAGACGTGGGACTAGTCGCAGGGGTGGGGTAGGGAGGGGAGGAGAGGGGAGGGAAGGGAGGTGCTTGATGTGTGGGAGGAGATGTTTGTGTGTTTTATGTGTGTCTGTGTACACTCTCTCTCAGTTCTGCATCTGCTCAAAGAACTTGTAGGTCGGGTTCTCGTAGCCGTTCTGCTGCATCTTGGACAGGTGGCGCTCCTCGGGGGTGACGGCGGCGTCCACCTGGAGGGGAGCCAGAGAGAGGGCGGGGGGGGAGGTTACACACAGACATATGGTCTACATACATCTACATTTAAAGACCTTTTTTCTTTGTTCCTACACATACTTGCCAACCTTGAGACCTCAAAAATAGACTTTTAAAGACTGAAATAGCAAAATAGCATTTTAGATGTGAAATACTTTTAATTTTACTTTTAATTCTCAGGAAAGAATACAGAATAATTCACCCCTTTGGCATGTGAATCTCTGTATTCATCACCATCAATTCATTCATTCATTTTTCGCCCCTACTTGAGTATTTCTTTCTCTTAGTACTCTCCATTTCTCTCTCCGTCTGTCACTCACTGAAGGCCCATTCAGACACAACATGACAACGACACCACTGCCCTCCGAAACCCGTTATTTCCAACGGCTTGTGCCATTTTAACACTAATACAGTTTTTATGGTATAAAGAGAATCTGATGATGCTGAAGACACTTCATCGTGGATGACACCTTCTCAGTTTGTAGTCACCACTGCACTGAATCACAACAAGACCAGCCAGGAAAGCTGAGGTGAACTGGAACACTGATTCACAGTTTGTCACGTTCACAATGAAAATGAGCCGGTCAGATTTCAACAAATATGAGCATCAGTCCAAATTAGGAGGGGCCGCTCGTATCCCTCAAACGCCATGAAAAACACTCTGCTGCTTGTACGATCAATTTATTTTTAAGAAATTCTGAATTTTATATTTTAGAAAACAGAATAAGGGGCGCTAGTCTAGAAACATGAAATGTTTTTCCATACTCGCTTTTCTTTTTTCCAGACTTATCCAGACCTGGAAACTATTAAAAATCAAATTCCATACTTTTCCATATTGTGTAGGAACCCCGTTTTTAATAATGAATAATTGGTGAAAATAAAGAAACAAAGCTGCCACACAACTACAGCGTTTTTTTAATTAAACTGCTAATGAAAGTTCTTCAGTGATAAATGAGGATAATTAGAAAAAAGAAAGCAGGAAATTAATTGGCAACTGCCGTTAATCCAATTATAGTGAGCAGAGTGTACAGCCCCATCCCAACTCTACATTTTGAAGACTTTAACACCACCTATATACCCGATACATGCATCTACATACACACTCAATGCTGAACAACAGCTTGCGCTCACACGTGCATCACCCCCACACGCTGTATAGAACAGCTTGCACACGCACTCGCACAAACACGCAGGTCAGCCGTTTCTCACCTCGATGACTCCGTGGTGGATGGAGGTGTACTGCTTCTTCCTCAGCATCACCAAGGTTATGACGATCACGGTCGCTATGACGACGCCTCCGACCATCAGGCCGATGATGGCGCCCTTGTTGGAGCCCACGTCCTCTGCGAAGAAGACCTGCGGGGGAATCGAAGGACAGACAGTTCCGTCAGGTGACCCCGTCAGTCACAGTCAGCGTGATGGTTTTAATATAGTGAGAAAAGCACACCGAGGACTCTCATTGTGCACCGTGGAAATGTTATTGTGTGCTTTGTGACACTGCTGAGTAATGAGTGTAGTTTCAGCACAGCACGACTGAGAGTTAATTGTGCTTTGAAATGGTACGCATATTACTTCTCCCAGGGACACAGCGAGCTCTCGTAGCTGCTGCTACTTTCATTCTGTGTTTGAATACCACTGAAGGAGAAGAATACCTGTGATGGTCCTAGTTACAGCCCATTTACTCCCATTTTCATCAACCCAAATCATTTTTGCAGTGCAATCTGTGTATAATTACATGTCCTCATGTGGATCTGTTTTTGTAATTTTTAAAATAGTGTCATCACAGAGTCAAATTTATCTTGAAAATGACTGCTGGGGAACAAAGACGCAACACAATTTTAGACTTTTTTTGGAGGTGCTCAAGCACACATGAATTTCATCCCAGCACCCCTAAAAAATAATTATCTCTGAGACCCGCAGCCAACATTACTGTCTTTTATCATATGAAACTGAGGAATCCTTTGGTATCAACCATGTCATGCTAGCTTGTCAGGAAGGAGGCTAAATAACGCTCCAAAGTTAGGCTAAATTTTGGCGAGGAAAAACTGGCGTGGTAATTTTCAAAGGGGTCCGCATCGTAGCCATGTCATACAGTGAAATCATTTTTTTTTAAAGTTGACGTCACTGTATTAAATGACCTGTGGTGACCTCTAGGATAATCACAGCCTCATGAAACTTTACAGCTACGAACTACAGACCTAGAGCATTCAGAGGATGGGTGACTTTCCTAGCTAGATTGACAATAATGGGGTTTCTGAGCAGTTTACACAACAGAAGCGCTCGCCATCGTATCTCTGAAAAATGCAATTCTTGCAGAAATCTCCAAATGTCAAACCTTTTTGATACCATATCACAGCATGGCTATTTCTATGGTGTTCCTCAAGGTCTTGGTGGCTTAATGTGGTATTTTGGAGGGATTATTGATAATTTTTATCAATTCTCAAGTGGTAAACAATTGTTAAATTTAGCACCAAATCTGTGTAACTAATGGTATCAACCCAAAAAGAGCATGGGGATGGCCATCATATAACATATATCATAATGTTCTTAGCCCTTATACACTATTATCCATTCATTCATGTTTATTTCTGATTTAGGACTAGAACACCTCGACACTTCACAGTGCTGAGCTCCATCTCAAATTAATCTTCAGGTTCCCAGCTTTCAGATGACGTGTGACCTGCTAGCGCCTGAATTTTGTATTTTCCTTTACGTAAATAAACACATTTCCACCATAACTCGAAGCAGAAAAAGGCAGAAATTGGTGCATAAAAAATCTCCCAGAATGCAGGAAATGAAGCGCTCAAAATAAAGTCTGATCCCAGAGCAACGAACGCCCCGAGAGCAACACATAAGAGTAAACATGGATATTACACTTGGCTGTAACTTGTATTTGAGGTTGGTGGAGACTTTCATTTTGGCTGGCAGATGATTTACAGAAAGCAGAGCACAGCATTGATGCAGTATGACTCAGCTCCAACACAATGCTAAGACACGTGATTTAAAAAACAAATTGAAGGCTTCAGCTTCTCTGTCAGATTACGCCGCTCTGTGGAACTCATGCAGAAAAATAAATGGCATCTTCTGAAGGGAGGAAAACAACTCAACCTGTGCCGACGCCAGCAGGGATAATGGGACGGAAGCCTTCACAATGCCACTAAACTGCAGATAATCTCGACACAAACACATCTTGACATCGCAACGCTGCTACCCCTGCTTGTGTCAAACATCTGCAGCGAGTGGGGGGACTCGATTCCAGGCTCCTCCAGATTAATCCTGCGGAACGCCGATTGTGGTTTACGGTGAATATCAAATTAAGGAGTCGACTCGAGGAGGCATCCTCACACACAAACGGGCTGCTCATTGTGAATGCAAGAAATGTGATATGTAATAAAATGCAGGGATTAAGAGATTAAAGCCGTTCGGTGAGAGGAATAAGGTACGCGGATTTGGATTTGACTGAGGATGTATTTGTGCTGGTATTACAATATTGGATGAGATTAATGAATGAATGCAGAACTGGGTTAGTGATGTTTAAGCACCTGTGGTTGACCAGAAAAGTACCTACACATATAAACTTGATCAGAGGACAGTGGGTTTTTAGAGAAGAGCAAAGTGTGACGCACGCATTATCGCGGTTGTCTCCATGGACACCTGTCTCCATGGCGACAACCTTGGGTGTTTACCATGAGGACAAAGCGGAGACATGGCCCTGACTGCGTGTGTGCGTATGGAAAAGAGAGGGCAGAGTGCAAGCTTGCATGTGTAAAGCAAATGCATTGTCATGTGTGCTATTTCTCTATGTTTATTAATGAGGTGGTGAATATGAAATGCACTGCTTGTGTCAAGAGTGTGTTTGTTTACCAGTTTCTGGTGGTGGACTTCATATTCGGTGCTCTGTCTGTCCTCTGTCTCCATCCGCAGCTCAGGAATAGCTTCCATCTTCATTCCAGTCACTGGCGAGGGAAAGGAACGGTACTATTATCTATTATGGATGCTGACACTCCGGCACTTACACACACACACACTCGCTGAGATCAAACTCGCTCGGTATAGCAGGACGGACAGCAGAGTGTTGAATGTAACGGTGGCATGACTTGAATATAGCGCGTATATAGGACAGCATAGAGAGCATACGGTGCTACACGTAGACCCTGCAGCTGCATTACAAATCTCCTAACAGCCACAGCTGGCGCCTTAATGGAGGTCAAGTGGAGTTGTCTGTGTGCAAATAATGTCTGAGAGATATTTTATTAGTCTGGATGCTATTTTAACAAAACATCACTGTTAAAGCTAACATGCAACTTTAGTCAGTAGTTTACAATAGATATGCTTATATATGTTCCAATGACAATGATTTTCAGCAAAGCAGATATGATTTATTTATTTAGGGTTGATAAGTTACTAATGGTTTGATTAATAAATAATTTACCAATGCTTTCTAAAGCAGTTATGAGAATCTATTAAAGGTGCAGTGTGCAGGATCGGGCGGCCTCTAGTGGTGAGGTTGCAGATTGCAACCAACTGAAACTCCTTATACACTAAAGAAAACATACTTAACATCATACTCCATTTCTGCCAATAGATCCCGCTAAATTCAACACATTGTTCCTTTAAGAAAATGTGAAAAACACATTTTGCTAGTGAGTTGTTTGTTAAGAAAATGCTAATAAGTCACTGATTAGAGGAAAATAAGCCATCAATTCTGGAGTTACACTTGCTTGCATACTTATGAATTCCTCACTTTATTATAAGCCATTGGCTTAAGTTAGTAAGCAATTATGAAAGTAATTGATTTTTGATTGATTTTAAGCAATCTGAAAACAGACGTTCTTATTTATAAGCATCAGGGAACAAGTTGTTCATAAGAAAGTGTCTATAAACACTGTTAGAGTAAGCAAAGATGAATCGATTAGTTGTCGAATATTAAATTAATCTCAAAATATTCTGATAGTCGATTAATCGTTTTTAGAATAAAATAGTCAAAATTCTGATTCCAGCTTCTTAAATGTGAATATGTTCTGGTTTCTTTACTCCTCTATGACAGTAAACTGAATATCTTTGAGTTGTGGACGAAACAAGACATTTGAGGACGTCATCGTGGGCTTTGGGAAAAAACTGATCCACATTTTATAGACCAAATAACTAATCGATTAATCGAGAAAAGATGAATCAACAATGAAAATAATCGTTAGTTGCAGCCCTAGTAGTCAACAGAATAATATCTGTAGCTTAAACCCTATCCAATACAAATAATATCGGGTAACCTTTTTAACAATAGCACAAACCTGGCCGTGTGGGAATGCCTCTGTCAAGATTGGGGCGAGAGTCCACTGGCTCAACTAGAGAGAGAGAGAAAATACATTTTGATATTAATTTTGTAGCACAAAAAAATGTGTATAAATAGAAAAATATTTTTTTTTTCATGCTACACAGTCCTACAAAGCCAAAAGTGGGCTTTTATAGCATTTATGGGTGTCATTTCTATCAACTTTGATCCAAAAGGTAGTGAAATGTAATCAGTAAGTACCCTGGTTCTCGGTGTTGGGCTGGTTGAAGCTCTCAGGGTGGATGAAGCCGATACTCCCCAGGCCGAGTGTGTCCTCCTGGGGCAGCAGGTCGGTCTGGCTGTCTCCCATGTCCTGATCGGGCATCAGGGCGTCGTTGCCGTAGCTCACCCTCACGTCGGTCTGCAGGTTGGCCAGCTGCTGGGCCATCTCCGCCTGCTCCCTCTGCAGAAGCTCTGGATGGAGGAGGACAGGAAGGAACGAAGGGGTCAGAGGAGACAGGTAACGGAAGTAGAAAGAGGAAAGGAAGGGAGGTTCCCTTCCACTATGATCAAACTCTTGTTTTCAGTTTTAACATAAAATGCTCTCTATGATGAAAATATGATAAAAGAAGGAATCATTTCATTGTTAATTACAATTAAAAGAAAATCTGCTTTAAGAAAATATTTCAATGACCCACACAACTGTCCCTCTATCAGAAGGGACAGACAGCCTTCAAGACATGTTACAGAACCTGGTGTTTTTCTTCTGTGTACGTTTGTTCCTGTGTGTGTTTTGCCGGGCAGCACAGACTGTGACGGTCTCCGAGACAGAGACACAGATGGCTGCGTGACGCACGCAACTCCAATAAACCCAAAAACCCACAGAAACCTAGCGAATGCAGGGGCGGCAGGGCGGGAGGGTGGGAGGTTTGAAGGGGATTTATCTTCCCAGCAAACAGTTTCATTTGACTCTGAACAGAAGAATTAGGCCAAATCGCTCCAATGCCCTTATCAACAATTGCATTTTTTTCGAGGCTGGAATTTGGAGCATTCAATCTCTCTGTTACATGTAGCACAATCAGAACAGCGTGTCTTCTACTGTATCGTTCTCATGCCAAGGTCAGCAGTCACACACTTAGTTTGTACTATAAATTGGATTCTATTTTTGCACTCATTTTAAGTCACAAATAGTACCAGATAAATGTAATGTTTTAGTGGAAACAAATGTGTCTTAAATGTTAAAATTCACCCAAAAACTCACCAACTTGGTCCTGGATGTCGTCGGCCACACCGGGCACCTTGTAGAGAAGTCCCAGAGACTGGTTCATACGCTCCTCAATAACACGCAGGTGGGTCAAAACCTTTTATAAACACATGCACATAGGTACTTATAAAACAGATTCTTCAGGAAAACGAAACGTGGCAATATGACTTCGTTTACAAGTGAAATCCTGATGCTACCTGAGGTCTGATCTGCGCAGCCTTCTTGGGATCCACCATGCGGACGTGTTCGAAGTGTTTGAGGGTGTGCTGCCTGTCCTTCTGCTCGGCACGCACGTACTTCTTCAGCAGGCTGAAGACGTGGCGAGGCTGCGAAAGACGAAGGTGACAGATGGTTAAGAGCAGAGGAAGGACAGAGTGATGTGTTCATACGCAGTCTGGGTCGGGGAACACATCTTCGTACTTGCAACGAAAAGCAAACTACGGCTAGAATTTGTTAAAACACGACGTTGATGCAAATCAGACAGTAACATAAAATGTACAACTTTATTCTGCATATCAGAAGATTAGGTTAATCAAACCTGAGACATTGATCAAATTGCCAATGTTACAGGTTTAGCCTTTAAACAGTGGTGGGCTGTCTGAGGGGCAGGGGCAAAAAATAGAAACAGAGCAAGAAATATCCTGATGAATAGCCGAGTATCCTAAAAAAGCAACAAGGATTGTGTATATACCCTGGGTGGGTCCTGCTGCAGCGCGGTCAGGTAGCTCTCCAGCGCCAGGCGGCGACGGTCGTTAAGCAGAGCCTCCACCCGGGCCATGTGGGTCTCCACCAGCTGCTGCCGCTCGCTTGCCGCCTCCTGCTCCAACGCCTCCACCTTCTCCTGGAAACGCTGCACAAATTGCAACATATAGATGAAAACAGACACCTAAAAAAACGCTGGGCGGTTTTGTCCAGTATGTGCGTGTCTCACCTGGATGACAGCCTTCTTGTCGGCACGTGGAAGGTTCTTCGATTCCCTCTCGGCCTCCTCCCACTCTCTCATCACCTGCAAAAATGTTAATGGAACTTGTCACAGGTTGTCTTTTCTAGCACAGGTTGATTTTACACTTGAGTGAAACATCTCTTTGTGGCGTGGATCTTTTCACGGCTGTCTGAGCAGAAGAGAATCTGACATTTTACACAGCTGTGAAAAGATACCATCTGGGCTGCAGGGGGGTGAATATCAGATCCTTCTGGTGAGTAATCCTTTCAGATTGAGTTGAAATGAGGGAGTTTCTGCTTTTTCAGTCACAGGGAAATTTATGTACGTTAGGTCAGAGTGCAGTGTGATGAAGAACAGCAGAAAACAACAGTTTCTGTTCTCTTTTTTGGTGAGTTTCACCCTCTGACTCACTACTGGGTGGATTCCTTAGTTCAGTCCAGGCCTTTACCAAAAGACGTGACCTAACAGTATCTGTGAAGTCAACTGTGTGGAATCAGATGATGCTACGCCCGTAGCTACCCACGCAAAACAAACAGAGCTATCTAGAGCGGTGCACAAACTCGCTTTTAGAGCCACAAGGTTGTTCTCATATGAAAGCTGTGACATTGCTGTGGACCATCTGGCTCTCCGCCGGAGCCGCTTGATTAAAGAATACAATTAAAGTTGAATTGGCTCGGTCGGCTTTACCCGGGAGGGATTAAAAAAACCCACCTATTTGTTTTTACTTGACACACCTTTTCTGCTTCCATTTTTCTAATCAGAGAAACATCTTTGCCCTCTCTCTGTTTCTCCCTGCTGAGCTACCATTACTCATTCATGTGTGTGCAGCGATCAGCTTTCAGTCTACTGGACTAAAAAAACCTTCCTCTACCGTCTCCGTCGGTACCTGGGACATCCTCTCGCGGTGCTTGGCCTCCAGGCTCTCTTTGGCCTTCTGGAAGTGGGCGTGCTCATTTTCATCAGCAGGCGTCTCCAGGTAGTGGTCCACGGCGTCGGGGGAGCTGGGCGTGGCTGTGGGTACTGCGTGACATGGAAGCAGAGGGAGAAAAAGAGGAGGCGAGAGGGTGAAAAGGCTTTCAGAAAAGCATCTTTTTACTGCACACTTTTATTTGGTTGATCTGGGGAACACAAAACACAGAGCTTGGGTTGGGTTAATAGGGTTAGTGTGAGATCAGGAGAGAAAGAAAATAAGATAGTAGCTGTAGCTGCGAGCTCCAAAACAGTCTCAGATGACCCGTAGTCTTTTGTAGAGGAGAGACAAAGCCCCACTCTCATTTATATAACTTCATTCAGAGCGGGATACGGCTCTCAAGCCAAAACACTGATGCTGGAATTTATCCTGCAGGCTCAAAAGCACGGACTGAATCTTAGGTACCGGCAAGAAATAGAAATGGACCACATATTGCGCGAAACCTGGTTTTAATCAGTGGAAAAGTTGATTAACTCGCACAAGTGTGCTATAAAAAGTAGTTGGTGTGGGAATCTGCGTGTGTGTGTGTGAATGCGTGAAGGTCGCACGTCATGTGAAATTGGTTGTGTCTGATGAGAGCGCATGACTGCACACAAGACACAAAAACAACTTTGACCTGAGCTGAGTGTTTTGTTAGCCTCTGCTCTTAGAAATCACTTAAAGGGTCAGTTCACCCAAATCACGGTTTCTCCCTTAACTCTAGTGGTATGATGCAGATAGTTTTATTTAGAGATGTCTGCCTCCACCCCAACACAATGGACGGGGATGGAAATGAGTTTGTGGTGCACTCGGCGATGAAAAATGACATTTGAAATATTCAACAGCAACATTTGCTTGTTGTGTCCTGTGTTTCTCTGGATAATCCACAGAACACGGTTTTTCATTTGGACTATTTCGTTGGTGGAAAGTAGTTCTAATGAAAACTGAGGTAAGTAATGAGGTATAAAATGAATGAACTGACCCCTTAACTACTGCACACTGTACTTAAAGTGGTAATTCCTTGTTTAGAGATTCATATTCCTTTTTTTAATAATTGCTGTTAAGCATTCACTGCTGTGTTGTTTCTAGCAGGGCTGTCAACCCATTCAAATATTTAATTGCGATTAATTGCATGATGGTCCATAGTTAATCGTGATTAATCTCAAATGAATCACATTTTTTTAACTGTTCAAAATGTACCTTAAAGGGAGATTTGTCACTATTTAACACTCAACGTGGGAGTGGGCAAATATGCTGCTTTATGCAAATGTATGTCTATATTTATTACTGGAAATCAATTAACAACACAAAACAATGACAAATATTGTCCAGAAACCCTCACAGGTACTGCATTTAGCATAAAGAAATATCCATCCTAATATGCCTGTCTCTTTAAGGACCCCTCCCAAAAAAGCCCAATCTGCTCTGATCGACTTTGCAAGAAAAATATTGAGATACTCAGATTGATGAAGGGAGGGCGATATATTCCAATGAGCCTGCATGTGACATAGGAAGGGGAGCCAAATCTGAGGGGCTTGTTGAATCACATGTTTCCTAATCTCGGCAGCCTACAAAAGACTGACTGGATTGTCTTATTTCACAGTTCGTTGGTTGGTAGGCACTCCAGATACCCAAATGTATGTGAACAAGCACTGAAAAGTGAGCTTTTCATCATATGTCCCCTTTATTCCTGTAGGGAACAGTGAAAGACTGAACAAGGGAATCATTTTGGGCACAGCCTGGGGTTTTTGTACGCAAACCGCTCTTGTTGTTGACCAAAATATGCATTTTAGGAAGAGTGAAAGCTTTCATTAACTGTACTACTGTAGAACAAACGCTCATAGAGAACAAAGACAAAGAAGGATTATTACGGTAATTATCATACGCGTTGTTTTTTACAAAAAAAAAAACATTTGACAAAATACCAGTTGCACTGAGACCGACTGTGAATGTTAATTGACCACACATGCAAGCGCAAAGTGTGTGCGTTTTGTGGGTTTTATTTGTGTTGCCACGGGGGATATAAGACACTGCAGCACTCTCTCGCCTCCACTATACTCAGCAGAGCAGAAATCCCACACCACATGCTCACACACTTTCACACCTAAACACACACACAGTGGATAAAATTAGATCAAAATATAGGGAGATGGAGATAGCATGGCTCCATTTTGCTGCAGGGCAGATCATGCACTTCCTGGCTGAGACGTGCGCGTTCGCACACATTCGCGGACGTATCAAGCAAGGTCACTGAACCTTACACAACACTGAAATCAGAATCAGAGCCAAACACTTAAACCGCCTTCCGCTCCCATCTATTACACACACACAGTCTCCTGCCAGATGAAAAATAGGTTGGCAATCCAACACTGAGCAACTATTTGAAATCCAATCAGCTCACTTTGTGACTGAATGATCACGCCTAGCTCAACAGGAAGTAGCGAGAAATACCCTTTCTATTAAAGCCTTCATCATTAAGGAATTCAAATAGCCAAATATAGTAACAAGGTGTAAAAACCATCAAGCAATCCTCCTCATTTTCAGCGCCGCCGCTGATAATCAATCACCACAATGCGATGTGGAAGGCAGGTATGCTCTGAGTAATGATGCATTGATGAGTTTCTCTACTTACCGCTATACCTCGGATACATTTCACATTTTCAAAATTGCAGCAGGGGTAATTTGACGTCCGATTTAAGTGAACGTAATGAATTAACCAGGGCCTATATTTCCTCAGTGGCGAGGATGGAATAATGTAAGCAAGTCTGCAACGCGTCAGGGATTTAAAGGATAATGTGCAGCGAGGGGGGGTTTATTGCTAAATAATCCCCGCCTGGATGATTTTACAGCTTATATTCATGTTAAAAGAATACATAAGATGATTCCCATGAAACGGGTGTAATCATAGAAATTACAGTGGATACTCTTTAGGGCGACAACACGGCGAGAAAAATCTAGAGAATGTCATTCAGCGTCTCGAGCAAATTGTCCATGAAAATGAATCCTAAGCGTTGTTGTTAGGAGCATACAGCTTTCGGCGCCGTGTTTCACTACTTTATTCTAATAGAAATCAATCAATTCAACTTTATTTTGAAATACCTCTTCCCTGAGGATTCAGGGAAGCCGTGTAGTGATACGAGGTTTCTTTTTATCATTATGGCTTTAACCTCTTTTACTGCACTGCCTTGAAAAACTTCATAAAATGCTGTGGTGGTCTTTTTTTCTGAATTGTTTCTAGAAGACGAGGCTTTAACGATACTAAAACAACACTCCAAGTGTATTTTGTCAAAGCAATGTTTGGCAATGATTTCAATATTTTAGAAATCAAAGCACGAGAAATTGTATTTTTACAAATATTTTTGTTTTTATATTGAATGTACATACTTGACTTTGGATTCTTTTTTGTTATCTTATTTACATTGTTATTGATCTTATTTGTTATTATCTACTTGATCATATTTCATTATTATAATAAAACTACTCCATTTGGAGTCAAAATTATACAGTTTAGTTGTTTGTTATTGATTTTATACTGTGCACAATGGTAGAATGTGATGATGCACAGGGTAAATGTCATGGCCAAAGGCTCCATTGTGTGCACATAGCCTCCTGTAGTGGATATCAGTAGTATTTTATAACCCTTTCAAGAGGTAGAAAACACATTTGGCACACTTGAGGTATCCAAGTGTGCCAAATGGACAGTCCACCTGGTCCTATCCTGACTAAAACCTTTGTATAAACTATGTGCCTTGTGCTATTTATATCTGCTTTGGCACAGTTGTAGTCAAGGAGTTGCTGAATGAATTCAGTGGCATCTCTGTGCATGGTATCATTGCTGTAATGGTGTCATCCACTGTCTAATCTAGAAAACATTTTAGGCGAGGATAAAAATGAAAATGTTTCTTTTGGTTCATCGCAATTTACTCAGGCATAGTAACAGTCACAATGTTACTGACACTGGGGATGAATCCTCTGAGGTCTTACCTATCCATAGAGACCAAGATCATGCATATAGACCAGCTGTCAGTGTGTCAGTGTGCTGACTTGACTTTGACTTGCCCCAAAAACTGCATGTGATTATCATAAAGTGGGCATGTCTGTAAAGGGGAGACTCGTGGGTACCCATGGAACCCATTTTTATTCACATATCTTGAGGTCAGAGGTCAAGGGACCCCCTAGAAGAATTCCACCAACAAACTGAGTTGTGTGAAAGTAAAGTGAACAGACGATCAGGTTGGTCGCTTTAAGAATCCACACGGGATTAGTCTGTTTTTAGTGCAAACACATCCATTTGTCTGACAGACACACACAGAGAGACGGTGAGGAAGAGGTAAAGGGTTAGCCAGGAATGGAGCTGACGGGTAAGGAAACGTCTAGAAGAGAAGCACACCGGGCAAGAAACTTTAGAGCACCTGGCAGCTAGTGGACAGCGAGTAAAAGCGAGGGTTAGAGACAAAACCAAAGTCGAGGTTAGCTGCTGTCGGGCAGGACTTACTGACGCTGCTGCAGACAGACAGGCAGTACTCCTCTGAGTCAAAGTTATTCCTGTTGCCTCCGCAGCCGCCGTAGATAAACTGAGCACAGTGGCCCTCCTGGCGGTCAAAGTACCAGCGGGGCAGCATGGCCCGGCATGGACCAGTCTCTGCATTGGCCCAGCACACATCTTGGAAAACACACACACACTTGTAATCATTCACAAAGCAGTAAAAGGCCACAAGAGTCTCTTTAGCTCACCATAAATGCATCATCTTGTTGACTTTCTCTGAAAAGATCTCAAGTATGTTCATCTACGAAATACGCCACTTATATTCAAGGACAACACTTGATGGCACACACTGTACGGCAGCATGTGAAGAAAGCCAGGTTCAAGCACTATTAAAATGCTACTCGGAATTGAATTTAAGACCAATTTAACACTGAAATGAAGAAACAAAGCTGGAACATCCAGTTCTGATTTTAATGGAACGTAACTAATGAAAGCTCTCAGATGATGAACGAGCACAATAAGGAAAATGACAGCAGGAAATTAATTGGTGAGGAACATGATGTTCAATTGTGTTTAGCTAAGCATAAAAAATGGAGAGAGAAGCACGTTTTGTATGTTGTGCTACTAAGCTTGTTCCACATTAATCTAAATGCAAACCTGTCATTTGATTAAAGGGACAGTCCGCCCCAAAATCAAAAATAAATATTTTTCATTTTACCTACGAGAGGCTTGTGACAGCACGAGATGAAAACATTAATGATCTCGGCTGAGCTGTAACTTTAGCTAGATCAGCATCGGTTAGCTATAATCTATAAACACAAGCCTCTAGCAGGACAGGTAAGACTGTTATTAGACTGTTATCAGGTCATTAATCGCACAATATGTAATTTCTCTGTCGAATCGGGTGCTTTAAATGTAGGACATTTCCAAGGCTTTTAAAGGACCTCCTGATAATGAAAACAAAAACTATTTATAGCACAAGATGAGAACCAAAACTAGACACACGCGCCCACGTAAGAAATGCTGCTCACCCCTGACAACCTCCTCCACAGACTCGGTGGTAGTGGTGGTGGTCGTCATGGCAACGTTTGTGGTGGGCTCGTCGGCGTCATCGCTGTCGTCGAGCGTGTCGACGATGTCGTCGTCTCCATCCTCCTCGTCCTCCTCTTCATCCTCCGCCGCCTCCTTGTCCTCCTCTCCGTCTCCGTCCTGGTCGTTGTCAAGCGCGTCCTCTTCCTCCTCCTCTTCCTCGTCATTTTCCTCGGTTACCTCTTCCTCCTCTTCTTCCTCATCCTCCTGTACCACAGATGGTCTGGTTTCCTCTTGCTGCTCCGCTGGCTCTGGCTCCCGCACCATACTGGGAGGGTAGGAGGGATGGGGAGGAAAAGGGAGAGAAGGAAAGGAAGAAAAATGAACGTAAAGGGACATATGGAGAGCAATTGGGGGAAGGAAAGGTGATAGAGAAAGAGGGATGAGGACATAAGGAAGAAGGATGGATGTGAAGGTGGGAAGGACAAAGACTTTAAATTATAACCAACCTGCAGTTTGTTTTCAAGGAGAGACATTTATCCTCACGGCAATGTTGAAAATGAAAGTGGCAGTATCTCTGATCATCTGAGCGCTGATGTATTACTTTGCCGCTGCCTTGCCCTCATTTATCTGTGTATGTGTGTGTGTGTGTGTGTACCTGTTGTCAGAGTAATCAGTCTCCGCTCCACCCCACCAGACATCGGAATCATCAGCGTCCTGCTCGGTGCTGTCGGCGTCACGCTCCGCCTCGGCGGGACAGCACACAAACTCCACTCCTCGGAAGCGGTCGATGCCGCACGGCAACAGCATCCCGTAGTCGTGGAGGTTCATGGTGCGGTCTCCACAGGACTACACGGGGCAAGATAGATCAGTAACAGCTCCTGCTAGTTGTTATACAGTAGTGTATGTGTGTGCGTACTCACCTCCTTGGCTACAGTGTGCCAGTGCAGGTGGCTCTCACACTGGTCCATGCGCTCCTGGTGCAGGAACTTGCACTTGTCAGGAACGAGCAGGGCGTCGCTCACAAACTCTCCCACTGCAGCAAAAAAAACAATATCCATATTTATAATTCATACACAATGGGCAGCCTCAGCCCCAGCCTTCTGACTGATTGAAGACACATTTCAACACTGATGACTCCCGTAAAGCATAGCTGACTCTTAACTCCTTTGTTGCTATGGTAACTATTGTCTTGCATTAACCAGAGGATTGATCTTTTCTGCTTTGTTTCTCCTGCTTTTGAAAACCACTTTCCAGAAATGCTTCCACACAAGCACTGAAAACTGTGAATCAGTAAAAAATTAGGGCTGTCAAAGTTAACGGGATAATAATGCATTATATATGCAAAATTAATTTTAACGCCACTAATTTCTTACTACTGGCATCACATGAAACTAGAAAATCTAAGGATCTATTGTCATACTAGTTTGCCGCAAAGGAGGTTAAATAACGCTCCAAACTTATGCTAAATTTTGGCGAGGAAAAACTGGCATGGCCATTTTCAAAGGGGTCCAAATTGACCGTGAGCATATTTTTTATGCTAAATGCAGTACCTGTGAGCGTTTCTGGACAATATTTGTAATTTTTCTGTGTTGTTAATTGATTTCCAATAATAAATATTCACATACATTTGCATAAAGCAGAATATTTGCCCACTCACATGTTGATAAGAGTATTAAATACTTGACAAATCTCCCTTTAAGGTTCATTTTGAACAGATGAAAAATGATTAATTTGTAATTAATCGCGATTAAATATGTTAATTGATTGACAGCCCTAGTAAAAATATATATACTGTATATATGGGACTCACCCAGGCAGCGGTAGGGCACCACAATGTGCATGTGACTGCGACACTGCTTGCGCCCCTTCTTGCACCAGTTCTGGATGCTGATTGGTTGGTTGGCCTCCACCACGTTGGTAATCTGAAGCTCCGGGTACACCTGCACACACAGCATTATATATTATAATGGCGTCATAACACGGCAAAGCTGCCTCTTCACTTCAACAGTTTTGTCATGAACACTGGTAGCTTTTATCCATCACTTATAGTTCCATCTGTCTACTCACACTTTCAGTTGTACCTGAATATTTTGACCAATTTCTACTGTCTTTGTTATCATATTCTGCTCCCTTACTATGAGGGGGTGGAAGTAACAAAGATTCATGGATAAAAATAGAGGCGTAAAACGGATATGAAATGAAAAATGGAGTGATAAATTATCAAGTGATTTGATTCATTTAAAATCGATTTGACTCATTGTCATGATATGATGACATTACATTCCTCATTCACAACACTAATCGTTTACAGTATGCAATTTTTGTTAGATCCGGCCTATCAAAAAAAAAAAAAGAAGTGTTTTTTTAATGACAAAAATTGCGTGCTGTAAATGTCAGTTGGGTGTTGTGAATGATAAATGGTTGGCATTATCAAATCAACACGGTTTCAAATAAAATGTCAATTGTTTATGAAATCAATTCACAATTTATCACTCTATTTTTCAATTCGCGTACATTTTCATCACTGCCATTATTAATTCGTAAGCATTTTCATCACTTCCCTTTTTCTTCAATTCATTTTTGTTACTTCCACCCTTGAGGCCACTTTTCTTAATTGATAAATGGCAATTTTGTCTCATGAATGATGAATGTAAGATGGTGAAAATGATGATGGCTCTGTTTTCATCATATCACAAATCTTGATAAGTTATCACTCCATTTTTCATTTCACATCCATTTTTACAACTCAAATTTTCAAGTCACATGCATTTTCATCACCTCCATTTGTATAAATTAATTTACTTCCACCCCCCCATACCTTACTTTAGGAAACGTGTTGTTTTCCGAGCATTACTGCTTTGCATTGCTGCAGTGTTCCCTGATGCGGTCTCTGCTTGGCAGACTCTGCTGTGTTTACCTCTATGTTCCTCTCAGCCGATGCATGACATCTGCCTCTGCATACTATTCTCAGTCGACATGTCATCCTCGCCAGATACATCACCCCCTCGTTCTTTATCACGACACCCCTTCTTCTCTCCTCTCCGAATTGCAGAGGGAAATAATAATAACTCCATAACCTTCTAGGTTTCTTGTCACTCTCACATTTGCAAGTCTAAAAATTCCAAAAGGTTCTCCGTATCTCTATTTTTCTTTTTGATATTTGAGGTTGGAAATGTTAAAACAATTTGAACTTGGGACCTGAGGCTGTTCGGTAAGCATTTGTTTGTTATCGCTGGATTTCTTATCAGTGGTAACAATGGAGAACTTATCTTCCTTTGAGCCGGTCTTACATGCTTTTCAGAGAAATCTCATTATGCATCACCTCTGCTTATCAGGCTACTCCCTTTTATCATTTTCTCTTACATTTATGCAGTGATAACCTACAGTACACACTGCTGGAATATTCCCGAAAGAAATGTGGTTGAAGGAGTCTGCAGTTTTCTTAGGCCAAACAACAACACAGAGGTTCTTCTGTGTGTTTGGTTTGGTTAGCTTCACACAGACCTAATTAAAAGCCATCCGGAGCTTTTAAAGTGAAGTCACATGGACCTAAGCAGCTTGTTCACTGAGCTGAGTTTCGGCGTCATGTCATCCTGCCAAATTGGGGATTTCGGTGAATGAAAACAAATCTGCTCGCAGACTCTCAGATGGACTCCTGTGCTCTTATATTCTCT
Organism: Sebastes fasciatus; assembly: GCF_043250625.1. NCBI lineage: Eukaryota > Metazoa > Chordata > Actinopteri > Perciformes > Sebastidae > Sebastes > Sebastes fasciatus. The sequence goes on along the minus strand of NC_133818.1, from coordinate 10,690,505 downwards.
CAAACCAGCAAGAATAAATTCCTCCGTCTGCGGACAGACATTTTCAAGCATCTTTTTATGCATTTTTTTCAGCACCTCCTACGTGTGAAAATTCCTCTCACTTGTCAAAACATATAATATATATATATACATAATTACAGTTTAAGTATTCCATATATCACGGCATACGTGGCCAAATGAGAGGCATTTTCAAGGCATGACAGCGACTGGAAATGATTGCAAATGGTCTGGGAGGAAATGACCTTTCTAACCCCTACTTACTACAATAAAGATTCATATCAGCTATAGGAGGGTGGATTAATATGTAATATCAGGGCCCGATTTTAACAATCTATAGGGTATGGTCTAAAGTGCATGGCGCAAGTGCATATAGAGCGTGTCCTACTCCACTTTTGCGAGTTAAGCAGCGCATAATCTGAGCGCAAAATAAGGCACAAGGGGCAAAGGGATTGTATTTAGTCTGTATTGCTTTCCGATGCTTGTTGTAAAGTAAATGCAATGGAACGGGGGAGGGAGAATGCAACATCTAGTGGCTGAATGTTATCAATAGCACCTTTAATTGATTCCACGGTGAAATAAACATTATATTATATGAAAAAGAACAGCTTCTGTTTGCGTTAACTTTCAGGCTAAGACCCACACTCCCCCCTCCCCATACTTTACCTCCTGGCAGTACTGCAGGATGCCCTCTTTGGTGCCGATGCAGCTCTTGGTGCCCGAGGGGTCCGGCTCCCACTTGCCGCTCTGCACGTTGATGTGCATGTTGAGTTTGCCGCAAAACATGGCCACCTGGGGCTCCGCCAAGAGACCCATGGAAACATCTGTAGGCACCTAGGGGTGGGGGGAGAGACAGGCGAGAGAGAGATTTAATGAGATGTACCCCTCATGTCTTCTTGAGCACTTGCGCTGAAAAATGCAAGACGGATGCAATTAAATTTCATTACTCAGATGGAGGGGAGGGGGAGAGGAGAGGAGATTAGCGCGGTAGATGAAAAGTAAGATGAGGTAAGCTGGTTTAAGATGAGAGGAGCGGGGAGAGAGAGGATGGAAGGAAGAAGATGAGGCGAGAGGAGGGTAGGGAACAAATTCTCCTCTCCCAATTTCATCGACATTCTGGGTTTCTGTGTTCCTATAATCAAAGTGGCAGTGCTCAATGCCTCTGTTCGTATTTGCCATTGGGTGTTGTCAAGTGCGCAAAAGATCTTGCAGAAAAATGCTGGAAGAACAGAGCAAAAGAAAGTGATGGACATCAAAAATCAATATTTTTATGAGAATAAATTGCCTCAAACAACAGGCCTGAAGCAATCCAATACACCCGCTGTTGTTTATGATGTTCACGCACACACACACTCAACAGCCCACCATTTATAGGAATAGTGTCCATCTCTGTGCCCATGCTGGCTTCTTTTTTTTTTTCATAGACAGCATAGTGTTTATATAACCCTCTGTTGATTCATTTCAGGGTTTGTTTCTCTCCGTGCAGCACATCGTGAGCACAGGTTGGCTCGAGGCAAGGGGGATTGTGTGTTGAGCAAACATGTGTGAAAGAGAAAAGTCCGCCGTTGGCATGAATGTATTAATTTTTGTGTTAATTTCTCCTGCGTGTGTGTGTGTGTGTGTGCCATCGCTGTCTGCCTGCATAAGGAGGTTTTGTGCTGAAGTTCCCTCAGGAGAGAGGAGGTGCAGACAAACCACTGAATGTCTGCATTGTACTGGCAAATGAGCTAGAACAAAATGGGAGGGAATACAGAGGGAGGGGGGGGGATGAAGAGAGTAGACGAAGGGAGGGAGGAGAGGGGCCGTTGCCATTGTGTGCTCCCTAATCTTGTTAATGGTTTTGAAGGCTCTGGCAGGCAAACAAATGTTGTTTTGTGAGATGGATAGCATATTTTTTTCCTCCAGACTTGATTCTCTGCAAACAGCTAGGGGCATAAAGTCCTCTTCCAATATGAGAATAGCTGATGGGGGCCATCAGTTTAGATCAATTTGAAGCTGAAAACTCAAATCTTTGGATCGATTTAGCAGGCGTGCATCTGGTGTATGGCTGGAAACATGAACTTTCATTATATTCCATTTTATACACTTGGCAGAAGAAGACGACAAGACAGCGTTCTGCGGCTATTATATACTTTAGAGTGAACTTTATATTTAGTAAAGCCTCCATAAGTGAAACTGTAGGGGGTACTGGATCAAATATTAATAATATTCACCAAAAGACTATTTCAGGGATATTGTGTTGGATTAACTGGATTCATTTGTAATAACTTCGTAGTATTAACAATAAAACAAGCCCCGTCAGTTAGCATTTCCTGCCTTTAAAAACAAATAATTCCAATAAATGTGTGAATTAATATTGACAGAAATCCCGGAGTGTTTATGATAAGCAAAGAGAAAGATAATACGGTGACAGAGCTCATGATCTGCAGTCACACCTCTGGTTTCGGGGGAGTGCGTTATCTACGGCATGTAAAGTCATAAACTGCAAAAATCACTCAGTCACGTTTATTGGAGCTTTATCGGAGTTGAAGCAGTTCAGAGGTGCCATGAGCCACCACTTTAATTGCAGAGAAATGTAATTAATAATAAGGTCTTGATCTGCTTCGATGGGCTAATGGCCAATTAGTTTCGCTATAGGGTTATCACGTATTCTAAAGAACTGATATGGAGCCCAGGATTGCTCATTAACATACTTAAAACGTACACTTAAGTGAGTTCTTTTCAGTAAAAATTGGTATTGGGCGAAGCTAAATTCTAACGTTAACATGATGCGTTCAAATGTAATCCTGTAAAATGTAGTTTTTGGTGAGAAACTTCAATCAATCCAGTTGTTTGAATGATGTTTTCACAATAATATAAAATAGATAATAAAGGTTTTTGGAGGTTGAGCCATGGTACTGCAGTCAAATGAGTTTAAAAAGATCACAAACACAGCTCAGCTTACACTTCCGGGGGTCAAACATGCACCTGCAAAGTTCACATCCCTTATAGGCCAACATGATAAGCCGCAAGCTGTGGTAGCAAGGAAATCAGTAAATCCCTCACACACACACACACACGCGCACACACACAAAGTAGTGTGTACAATCCCCTCTAGCGCCAACACATGGCAACTTAACACTGGTGGCCATCAGTCTTGACACCGGGCCATCTGCACCACCACACCGGGTTATTTAGAGGTTTGCCGCTCGATTCCCACACCGCCATCTGTGAGTGAGCAGCGCTACCGGGGGGGGGAACAGATCAAATCCCATCCTGCTCATTAACAGTGGAACCCAAGGCGAAAGCGAGAGCAGAAAGTTTTCAAATCATCTTCTGAAAAAGTTGTGTGCTATCTTTTAATTAGCTCACTTTCTGGTTGCCCAGTTTCATTCTGACCTTATCTGCTCACCCTCTGGCCTCTCCCTGTCGCTTATTGAAAGAGATAAACCAACTTCCCCTTTTGCTTGAGGCACAGGTAGGCAAATCTGAACCAACTGCTCGCTGACATTCAAATTCTTTGTGTCATCCTCTTTTGGCTGGCAAATCATATCCTCGCCAAAAATCGCTCCCTCTTCTCCTTTCCTGCCTCTCCACTGCTATCTCTCCACCGCTCGGTCTTCTGCTGAAGGAGGAGGAGGAGGCGGAGGAGGAGGAGGAAAAGAGGGGGGGGGGATCAGCCGAGCCTTCGCTGCAAGCTTATAAATCAGGCTCCCAGGATGGTGGTGAAGGCAGGAGAAAGTGGTAGAAAGAACAATAAGCACAATGGCGAGAGAGGAGGGAGAGATTGGAGAACAGATGAATTGGACAATAAGCCTTCGGGCTTCGAGCAGAAGGTCAAGCACTCGGTGAAACAGAAAGGATGTGGGGATGGGAGGGAGGGAGATGGAGATGGAGAGGGGGGGCTGACAGAAATCATGGGGAAAAGATGGGTAATAATGGTGTCGGAGCGAGGTATTTTAGAGAAAGGAATGAGCGCATCTCCTGTCAGTTAAGACACATCAGTAGCAGCATGTATATTATCTCCTCTCCGTCTTTATCCCATCTCAGCTCTGGTTCACATTTCTGCCAGTCTGCCAGCCGGTCATCCTGCAGGGAGGGGAAGGAGCGGTAATCTGGGCACTGAGGATTAGGACGGCAGCCTGGTCAGGAGAAATATCCCCCTTTGGTCTCAATCTGGCATGATAGCCATCACCGACGGACAGGGAATAAGCCAAGGGGAAAAAGGAGGCTGACGCTTTATCAGATTGACCCCGAGACGATAGTTCAATTAAAGTCAGCAGAAAACCCCAGCCACATATTGCTTGGCGTGCTACTTCTCCCCCAACGCAAATTACAAGTGATGCAACTAAAAGCCCTGATCCATCAAAAATGTTTTACAGCTTCTTGCCGCTCTTATTAATCATGTGAAAGACCTCTATGGGTCGACAAAAATGAGAGTCGAGGAAGCCGGCGGAGTCATAATAAATTCCACAATGAAGAGAATTGTAAGCGGCGTTTTTTGTGTTGCAGAAAATAGACCGAAATCAAGTCAGTCACGGAAAGGAAATACAGATTTTAAGCTACTGGGCTTGCTGACCCATATAGGACCACAAAATGAAGTTGCACATAACCCATGTCCAAGTTGTTAAAGCTTGACATGCGACGTCGGTTTATAAACTTTACAACATCCTCAGAATAATTTGAGGATGAAATAGAATTTGTTTTACCCCGAGGGAGACGCATAACAGGAAGACGAGCACTAAAAAAAAAGCAGACAAACAGACAATCTAATAATGTAATGCAATAACATACAAGTTTGTAGTAGTAAATGCGATTAAAGACAGATTATTTGCTACTGCAGTTTGATAGAGTGGTTTGCTACCCCGAGGAGGTTTATGACGAGCGATGCTGCGGCAGTTCACATGGACCGTCGACACGTGTGTGATGTTGTTACGCCCAAATTCAAATCACAGTTCCCATCTCAGACAGGTGACCCATTTCCACAGCTGGATACCATGACCCAAATCACATCCAGGCAAACCTTAGACACACGCAACGTGATCTTTGCTTCATCATCGTGCATCTGACTGTCATATGTTCGGTAGATTATATGGTCTTATTTTTGTATTTTAATAAATTGGTTTAGTTTGAAGCAGTTGATCGTAATTTACAGTGGTGGCAGCTTTTTAATTGTGAAGATTTGATATTCAGAAACTGAATATCTTTGGATTTTGGACTGTTGGAAGGACAAAATTAGCAATCTAAGGACGCAATTTACGTGAATAGTTTTAAGCTTTATTCATAACGTTGACATTCAAATTATATACATCAACATTTGAATGCTGCACAGCTTCTTTTTTTTTTGCATGTCTATTTATTGTTTAAAGCTATTATTTGTGCACAGTTGCAGATAAAGGTTAGGTTACACTAATATGATTAGTATTAGACTATTTGTAGAATTAGATTCCGGTGGTGGCTGGCTATTGTTATGGACTCGTATGATCCAAACATTTCCAATAACTCCAGAGCGTTGTAAAGTCGAAAAGTAGGGCTGTCAAGTGATTAAAATATTTAATTGCGAAATTAAATTAATCACATTTTTTATCTGTTCAAAATGTACCTTAAAGGGAGATTTATCAAGTATTTAATACTCTTATCAACATGGGAGTGGGCAAATATGCGGCTTTATGCAAATGTATATATATATGAATTAATTTTAAATCAATTACCAACACAAAACAATGAAAAATATTGTCCAGAAACCCTCACAGGTACTGCATTTAGCATAACAAAATATGCTCAAATCATAACATGGCAAACTCAACACCATAAATTACATTTATATAACCACAATAACAAAAAAAAAATGTTGTCCTTTTTTAGGTTGATAACGTCATAAATTTAGAAGACAGACTAGAGCTGCAACGATTAATCAATTAGTTGTCAACTATTAAATTAATCACCAACTATTTTGATAATCTGTTTGAGAATTTTGTTTGAGAAAAAAAGTCTCTGATTCCAGCTTCTTAAATGTGAATATTTTCTGGTTTCTTTCCTCCTCTATGACAGTAAACTGAATGTCTTTGAGTTGTGGACAAAAACAAGACGTCTGAGGACGTCATTTTCTGACATTTTATGGGCCAAACAACTAATTGATTAATCGAGAAAATAATGAACAGATGACAATAAACAATGAAAATAATTGTTAGTTACAGCCCAACGACGGACATTCAAAGCTTCATTTGAAAAACTAAATAGAAGCTTTGAATGTAAAAATGACATTCGGTGCAGTCCTATTTGTTTACAACCTGCTCATGTTTCTTGCATCATAATACTAGCGACCTCTTGAGTTCCTATATCTCAGATGTTAATCAAAACTGAAAGAAATAATTAATCTTTTACAAGCTGGTCTCCCCATTGACTAGTTTGACTTTGGGAGAAAAACACAAATTAGCCGCAAACTCAAAATATTCAGAAAGAAAAAAACCTTTTACATTCTGAATATCTGTCCCTCGCATCAAAGGCGAGAACATTCTCATCGATCGGTACGACTGCACAGTGTAGGACTGTCGTAAGACATAATAACTCTTCTTCCCCCCCTTTATGCAAATTGCCTAACCATTCCCATCTCAAAGTCATTGTGTAAAAGGGAACTGTAAAATGTGCTGATATGTGTGAATGAGCCCGCTTATGGCTGGCGCAGTCACAGATGTGATCAGCGGCACTAAAAAGCAGAGGAAAAAAAGCCAGGAAAAATGTTTATTACCCATTAAATGTAAATGGGGAGTTGTCAGAGAAAGAAATATTGCATCACACGCTTACAAACTGCAAATAAATCCTTTCTTACACACACACACACATGCACAATCTTTGAAGTGTCCCCATGGGCGCTGGTCCTGCGGTGCTATTAATTGTACAGTCTTATCTGAGTGGCACAGGCCTGCCATGGGGAGTTTTGTGAAGGTGGTGGGGGTGGTAAGAGAGGGGGAGGAGGGCGTTTTAGATCATCTCTCATCCCGGGGGGAGACTCCCTGGAGAGCAAGATGTGTCGCAAGAGCTCTACACACTCCCTTTTCTCTGGCACACATCTTTTACAGACATCTTTGGCTATGTCCAAGCTAGTAACTAACAAGACAAGACTCTATTGTCCAGGCTGGGACACACTGAACCACTAGATAATGTCAACTTGTGAGTGTTGGAGATGGTTAACAACGGCTCCAATGCACAGTCAAGACAGACAGGCAACTCCTCACAATGCAAATAAGGCCTTTATTGTGTTATCATCGGTCGCCTTTAAACATTTACGACCGTGTCATGTGAAACAACAAACTTATATTGCTTTCCTTTTGTGGTCATTAATCAATCAATTGTGGTGGGATCGAGCACAAGCCCGCCTGTCTGCGGGCTGTTTACAAGATGCATCGCCGCGGGAATTTGTTTGCTTAGCTCGGGAAGGGTGTGTGACGGCTGAATTAGATAAGACTGGCGAGGGGACAGGATTGCTCGCGCGCACAGCAGCGGCAATGCTCGTCCAGATACACACTCGCTCTGTAATCACCTTGGCACGCGGGCCGCGCTGTTACTTAAAACCTTCTCATCGTTCTTTGACTGGATTTGTGTGTTCGACGCTAGTGTGTGTGTGATGTTTGTGACGCAGATTTAGCGGGTAGTGTGTTTCACTGATTACAGGGGAAGCCGGACCCTCCTCCCTTCCCCTCACACTCCCTGCCGGTCAATTACAGAGCAGATGTTAAAGCAGACTTTCATCAAATAAATAAATAGCGGGGGGCGAAACAGAAGCTCTGGCTTGGATATGTGAAAGAAAAAAAGGAAGAACTGGGTGTAGGATTGATTGCCCGGCTCATCCTCTAATCAGCGCTGCCAACATTTTAGGGTGGGGGTAAATTGAGGTGAATCAGGTTAAGATGAAACCCAAGAAACGCAGACTGCATCCAAGGCAGTTTGGGATAAATAATATTGATATTAGGCTTAAAAGGGTCAAACTGGCAGAAAGGAAACATTTCATCCAGGTCAAATGACAAATCAATCAAATGATTTTTCTCACATCTAAGATTAACCACTCTGTCCTTGGCTCATCCCAGAAGCCTCTTCAAAAGTTTTAGTTTGAAGCATTATCTTCACTCATATTTAAGCTTTGTCTCGGGGGGTTCCCGCGGAATTAGCATCTCAGATAAACCTCTTTAAAATCTGATTAGAAGTGTGTAAGAAATATAGTTCTGACTTCTGCCCACTTCATTTGTCTAGACGTGATGGAGGGACTCTTGGTTGCCTTAGTAATAATCACCATGGATACGCAGCCTGCTCTCGACCCCGGGGGAACAGCCTGTTATAACCTTCCTCTGTCATCGCTGTGGCAACCTGAGGCAACACCATTATCCAAGTCACCTGGGAGCAGGAATTTCATCATTGGGGTTGGTCCACTTCCCGTAAGGAAGTGTGTGTGTTTGTATTCTGCATGTAGCTGGGCATGCAGGTGTTTTTTTGTGTGCACAAAAATGAACAGCGTAATGGCCGGCTCATTCAGCAACGGCCTGCTAAACTGCTTCTGACCTCCCTGGTATTCAGCTGGGAGTCACCCTGCAGTGGGCCGCCAATATACACAGATGGAGTTGTGATTGCACAACACTGACCACACTACGAACTGTGACTACTGGGACCAGAAATGACACAATCTGTTGACAATCTCACCCAAAAAAAATGTGCTGATAATGATTGTTTTTAATATGGCTGTCAAAGTTATTGTGATAATAACGCAAATTTGTTTTAACGCCACTAATTTCTTTAACACAACTTGCGATTTTTACATAAAAAATGTGATTAAATTGTGATTAATCGCAATTAACTATGGACACTATTTTAATCCATTGACAGCCCTAGTTTTTGAATATCCCATTAAAACCTCAGTGTTGCTGTACCCTGACTACGTCCGTTTTGCATCATGTTTACGTCATCTTTTTCCCCCAGAGGGCCATATCACACAATAAAAATCACAATCAAAATACTCTGTTGGCCCCCTGAATGCATGCATGTCAACATTCAACATCTGGAGCAACAGCATCTCCATTCTCCAATTAGAACTGTGTTGACTTGCCCAACAGGAACATGTTTTTCATTATTTGTCATCTGCGTCAGATACACATGCTGGAAAAAACACAAAATAATATACAACTTAGCATATTTTTCCTATAATGTTTTCACTTGCGTCAATAGAGCTAAAGGCAACAATTTGCTGTCCTTAGAAAACACTGCAGAACTCCCATTTAAAAAAGGCTGAATTTAAGTAAACAGAAGCCTAATAGTTCTTTTTACAGCTGCATAAAGAATGATTTACGGCTAAGTGTGAGTTGAGGTAATCCTTCATCAGTGTTGTTACTAGGAGTCATTGTGACTCAGGGCCCTAGGGTGCTGATGGCGGGTGTGTTTCTGAATGTGTCATGGTGGTTACGAGCACCACCTCCGCACAGGGCTGGTAGGTAAACTGGGAACACAGGCGGTATTTCCAATCACCAATGGAAGAGTACTACCAATTTATACTTTTCTGTACTTCCTTAATCAAATGACTAAAATGCAAAAATTACTACTTTGAAGTTATGATTCATACCAGCAATCCAAAATCTAACAGGGGTTTTCCTACAAAGCATACCGTCAATTCCAACATGAGGGGTTTTCTAAACAATGGCTTCCTACCGTGCACAGCTGGCTCTGCAGCACTCCTGTACTAACACAGGAAGTCCGCCTTTAACACGGAGACCAAACAGGAAACAGATCCAGAAATAGCAGGGCACAGTCAATAATACTTGTCTATTTTCTGACGCAAATCGCCATCTCAGCCTTCTCTTCTCGTTTGCACCCACACACACACAACTTGGCATTTCAAACAAGTGTTCCAATTTCACACTTGGACTCCGAGAGGAGTTGTCATCTGCAATTGATGGCGTGTCGGCCGACTCAAAGAGGTACGAGTTTCATAAACCCTCTAAACTGTGACTCTCGAGCCGAAGGGCATGCAGCACATCAGCAACGCGCTGTATGGATGACACAGCGTTTCAGAGAGAAAGAGTGCGAAGTTGCTCTAGTGGAAAAATGGTAAAAAAGGAGGGAGGAATGGGTGAGAAGAAGGACGGGAATAACGCACAGCGGCCTAATTATAGTCCAAGTACCAAGCACCTGGGGAAGTCTCCAGCGCTATGGCAACCCTGAACACCCAGGACGCTGAGTGGAGACATGAGAAGAAGTGAGAGGATGAGATCATACAAGTAGAGGGATATAACCCTCAAAAACAAGGAGCCTCATGAGTATGTTTGCGTGTTGATAGAGGTAGTGAAACAAAAGAACTTTATCAACATCGAACTTTATCAACATCGAGACCACGGAGAGTCAAGCTCCATTGTGGTTCCAGGGAATATTGGAAATGGAAAGATTGGAAAGATTGTGCTGGTAAAAAGATGAACTAAAGAATTTTAAATCAAAGACTTGTTTGATTCATCTCATAGACCAAAGCAAATACTTAATCCAAAACACCAAGGGATATACTGTATTTCTAACACCCCTACTGGCTATTTTAAGCTTTTACTTCCATTTCTGCACTTTCTGACTTTTTGAAACATCAACAGCATCTGGCGCACATCTGGAGTTGGCAGTGGCCAATAGAAGTACATATTCTTTTTGAACTGTGCTTTACAAATTCAACTCAGAAAATACATTAAAGGGGACATATCATGCTCATTTCCAGGTTCATACCTGTACTTTGGGTTTCTACTAGAACACGTTTACATGCTTTAATGGTCAATGGGTTTTAGCGCCCGTCTCTTTAAGAACCCCTCCTGAAAAAAGCCCAGTCTGCTCTGACTGGCTTGCGAGAAAAATATGGTGCACCTTTGCAAAGGTAGTTCAAGCTGTGGCCGGTATATTCTAACAATGTATCGTCATACACTTAAATACTCTGAAGGGCACTAATCTAATTGAAAACATATGATGGATTAAGATTTATGATAGAAGGGATAGGACATAGTTTAATTTGTAAATCCTGGCCAGATATATTCTATTTTGGGGGTATTTTAGCCATTTTGTTGACATTCGATAGGAAGGGAAACATGAGAAGAGAGAGGGAGCAGACATTGCACATTGAACCTGAGTTGATGCGACTATACGGTAACTACCAGGACTCTCAGAGATGCTTTTTTATAGACAGAGGCACCAAATGTGCTGTATGCCACTCTAGTGATCTCTAGACTCACTGAATTTGTGGAGGCACTTTGTATCAGCTTTAATGCACTTCACCAGAAATAAATGTCAAATTCCCAAGCACTGAAGTGGGGGTGGGACCTCTGCTGGGCTCCTCTTTTATAACTGAAAGCTCAAGAGGTGAGCTGGCATTTCTTCGGTTCATTACACCTCCAGTCTGGGATCCAGCGGAGACGACACAAGCAGCCTGGCGGATCGGCTAAACTATTAAGTCAAACGCCTCAAAGTGCCACGAGTCACGGTGTGCGATGACGAAGCACATACGTGTGATAAATCATCATATTCTGATTGCGTCACCATCGAGGGCGTAAATCTACGCATGCGTTTATGTACTCGCTCGTCCATCACGTGCTGACAATGTTGCGTCTGTGTGACCAAATCCAAGATTAAAACTTGATTGTATTGGCCTTGGTCAGATTATTACAGCCTGGGTCGTCATATCTGAGTGGAAGGTCACATCACAGCCTTGACTGGGACACATGGCACTTCTGATGGAGACGTGACTATAAAAGCGTCGACAAGAAACGGCAGGCACACGCATCCAGATGTGTGTATGAATACTTGCTCGCTGATGAGGTGGAAGCTGGATGTGCTCGCCGCTGCTGAGTAATTGCGCAGGTCGGAGCGACTTGTTTCCCGGCTTATTATTCAGATTCTGTACCAACAGCTGCTTACTCAGCAGCGGCGAAATGAAGAGTGTGTCTTCGAGGCGCACTGCTGATATTTACAGATGGAAATAGTGGTCCGATGGTGATGAATGGGGCTGCCTGGTGGGAGATTCACTCTAATATGAGAAGTGGGAGGGAGAATATCGTGTTCCCCGATGACTACCCGGCAAGAAAAGCTAGGATTGTTACATGTTTGACCTATTAGAGGTAATTATGAGGCAGTAATAAAGAGGAAGAGGTGAGCAAGATGAAATTCAACATCTTCATCCAGAGCTGTAAATCAGAAAAGTTCTCCTCAAATCAACAAGCGAAGGAAAGTCAGCTTCTTATGCGATCAGTGTTGGATCTAATCAAAGCTTCTGGCATCCATCCACAGTATCTCATTCAGAGGCCAGGTTGCACGGCACAAAGCAGGCCTTTGAGCTACGCAGTGGCCTGAAATCAGCACTACCAGATTCCTACCGTGCTTTGAAAGGGGGGGGGTATGCTACCTTTCAGTAGGAAAACAACACACAAAGAAGACTCAGGACTGTGAGGATGACAAAAATGAGACGAAAAAGAAAAGGATAGCACAGAGCAGGAAGCAGAGAATAACAGGTAAAACCATCTTAGAGCTGATTTGCATCATAACCAGGGGAAACTTAGTTACATGCGTCGCCAAAAAAACAAAAAGCCCATCAGCGTCATGCCCGTTTCCAGGCGCCATGACAACAGAAACAACAGTATCAAAAGGTCAGGAATTCTTTTCTACAGGACAGACAGAGGGGGATAACAGAGGGGACATTAATTGGGAGCGCTGCAGTGTCATTGTTGTTGTTGACACAACCAAGATGGACAATGTGGGCTGTTTGAACAAGCAATTTTTATAGCCAACAAACTGGTTGGACATTGAAAAATGAGACCGAGACAAAAAACAGGGAGTGCTGAAGACGAACCCCTTTCATGTCTCATTACGAGGAGGACATCCTGTCCTGCCATATAACAACATTCACTGTTTACTGAGATGAGGAGAGGCAGGCACATTGGGAGTATGATAAACTAATATAATTACAGCGACTGCTATTTTTCTGTCTGTGGCTGCAACTTCTGATTGTTTTCATTATTGATTTCCTTTTTCAAAAGATTAATTATTAGTTCACCAAGTTCTTAAATCCAAAAGTGATGTCAAACCAACAGTCCAAAACCTACAGGTATTCAATTTAGAATGAGAAACAACAACAGCAGAGAAAAACAGCAAAAAATGTCACATTTTCAAGTCTGTCTTCGCCCAAAGAAATTCTTTGTTGACTGATTGATTAGTTTACTTAACTGACAGATCTGTCAAATTGAGTTTCTCCACAAAGAATCACACAAAAGCACCACTTTAAGTCTTGTGTTTACCAGAGATGTGCTCATAAGCTTCTTGGAAATAAGTCATTCAGCATGAAAAAGCATAAAAAACGACTAAACAGCT